>NW_006261964.1:23390462-23443565 GCF_000493195.1 Citrus x clementina | reverse complement strand
CAAATCGTAATATAAGAGTGAGATTGAAGGAATATAATTAATACAATACACCCTACTATAATTCATTGTGCCTTAAGTTAGTACGAGCTACAACCTACAAGCAGTCAAACGCAAGCATATGCTTGGCTGCTGTCAAGGAGCAGGCGGCTATTCAATATTCCATTCAAATTCAACAAGAAGATTCAAAAAATCGTTAATTTCTTCTCGCGAGCATTAGCGTGAGACTCCTATACGCAATAACTTTCGCGATAAACGGATTGTGACGTGTGGGCCCGCACTGAAACTTATGCGCGCAATAGGTATTTACTTTTTTCTTTTTCCATTTTTTCTTAAATTTATAACCTTTTGAATTAAAGAAAAATATATATTAAAAAAATTGTACAGTGGTTACCTTTTCCATTTTCCAAATGTCGTGACTTAACCGAAGCTCCGTCGTTTTGCTTTTGCCATCTACTCTTACTTTCTGTCCTCCTCCACCTTTCTTCTTCTTCCTTAACACATATTCTCCCTTTCTCTACAACCAACACTACTAAAAACTTTGCTCTTTCTTATTCTAAACCTAGGGTTTCTGTTGTAAGAAGCCGAAGATGGGAACTGCTAAGAGGCATTTAAAAGCTATGCTTCGAAAGAATTGGCTGCTCAAAGTTCGTCACCCTTTTGTTACTGCTGCTGAGGTCTCACTCTCTCTCTATGCCTTAGCAATTTGACTTCTTGATGATTTTCTGTTTTTGCCTTTGTTTGAATTTTTGACTTCGATCGTTGACTTTCATGAACTGTTGTATTATTGCTTGTTGTGTTGAATTTTTAGTTGAATTTGTGGTTTTGTGTTTGTTATTGGTACTAATTTCAGATTTTCTTTTTCTATGTTTTCTTGGCTAACGTATGACTGAGCAAAAGAGATAAATGCCGAAGTGGATTAAATGTGAGAAGTAATATTTTTGTTATTTTGGCAGATTTTGCTTCCTACGGTTGTAATGTTGTTGTTGATAGCGGTAAGGACACGGGTTGATACGCGAATTCGCCCCGCTCAACCGTAAGTCTTCAGCGACCTCAGTTCTGTTTCCATAATAGTCTTCTGTTTTGCTTTTTGCAGTCTTCAGCGACCTGTTTTATTTGCAATCCGGATATAAGTCTTTGTTTCTGTAAAATTTAATACCTAAAAGATTAGGGATATTCCTTTAGTGGAGATTTTTCAATTAATATATATTATCCATGATTTTGTAAATATTAATTTTTTGTTGAGTCATATTGGGGCTTGTAAAAAGGATGATCCTTCTGTTAATAAATAGAATGGGTCACTCCACTGAATCGGATAGTGCTTTGGGTTGGATACCTGCATCCTTGATCCCAATAGGAGCTATCAAAATCAGCCATGGTAGGTAGACTGTGATGGCCTCGGTGTTTCAGGGAAAGGGCTGGGGTGATGGACTGAGTCCTTAACGGATAGAAGGTTCAGTGTGGCCACACGCCAGCAGAGGTTTTGCCTAGGGGAGAGATTGTTGAGTCGTATCACATTCCCCAATAAAGGCATGATCAATGCATTTACAAATAGGATGAGTCATTCCACCCAATAGTTTAGTCTTTTAGATTAGCTATCCTCATCCTAGTCCCAACAATTTTCTCAGGTTAATGTTGGCAGAGAAATATAATTTGATTAGTTGAAATTGGAGGTTGTCTTCAAAAATATTGAAGATGATATTGAAATTCTATTGAATTCCTGTTCGAAACACGAATGATGTGCTACCCAGCAACTGTTAATCACATAACTGATGGGCATTTAGCTTCATGGTTTGAGAGAAATGATGCCATGATGGTTTTGTTGAATTGATCTAGGTACATAAGGAAAGACATGTTTGTCGAAATAGGCAAAGGCGTATCCCCCAATTTTGTACAAGCTTTGGAATTAATGCTGGCAAAGGGAGAGTATTTGGCTTTTGCTCCAGATACGGAAGAAACGAGGACTATGATTAACTTAATGTCGATTAAATTTCCCAAATTGAAGGTACCATTGTTATTATTATCTCTCATTTTCAGAGTTCTGTAATTTTTGATATTTCATTTCATGGGTACGCTAGATTATTGTGTATTCGCATGTATTTTATGTATGCCTGTATATGCATGCCTTTTTCATTTATCACTCTGTATTAATTTTTGGTTCTAATGCTGAGTGTATTTTTAAGGGATTGATTTTTCTAGTACCTGTCAATATCTGCAGTTCGTTGGACTTAAATTTGGATGAAGCAAAGCTGTTAAAAGTCATAATGATGATTAAAGTTAATAAATTATTTATTCTCTTGTTGCACTACTTTCTTCTTCTTCTTCTTTTTGATTTTGGCGGTTTCTTCTTCCTTTTGATTTTTGTTCTTTCATTGTCTTTTGAATACATTTTTTGAAACCATATAGGTAGATGCACGTTGTTAGGAAATTCAAGATTGCAAATTTTAGTATCTTGATATAGTCATGGTGAAAGAGGACCATGCCAATGTTATTAGTTGGGTTGTGCGCAAGATTTTTGTCTTTGTTTTCCTTTTTTCTTTTTGCTTATTGCAATACTCATGGAGAGAGCTAGGGGATCTTTTATCCACCTTGATTGATCTAATAATCACTTATATGTTGTTTTCACATACCCTTGGAAATTTGTGGGTGTGGATCAATAATCTTAAATGTGACTTATCTACCAAAGAGGTATTACATCTGTATATTGTTAACAGAATGACCAGGACTCTGCTCGAGTGTTGATTGGTTGGGTGGGATAGGTTCGATCTTATCTTTGAATGTCACCAACTAGAACAGTGGGAAAAAAGGAAAAGAAGAATGGCAACCTAGCTTTATTTTTGCCTTTCCTCCTGCAAGCCGTTGACTCTGTGGTCTCAATTTATATATATATAAGTAAATTATGGGTGTTAAACAATTTTTTTTTTTCATAATTTAACTGATATATACAAGCAATGTGCCATTATGAATTCCTTTATTCCAGCTAATTGAATTTCGATGTCGTATGTACAGCTAGTCAGCAGAATTTACAAAGATGAGCTTGAGTTGGAAACCTACATAAGATCAGACCTCTATGGTACCTGCAGTCAAGTCAAGTAAGTTATATCTGTTTTATTGTGGTGCCATGATGGTTTGTAAATGAACCATTCTTACGATATTAATTATGAGATCAAGCAATTTTCAAATAGATAATTATACTTATTTATTACTATTCTTTTTTTTTTTGGTTGCTTTTTATGTGACCACCCTTTAATATTCCAAAATTAAGCCAGGAGCTCAAAGTTTTTAACTACTACCAGACCTTTAAAATTAAATGATACTTTTTTCAATTTCAGCTTCTTTTCCCGCTGTGATATGTCATGCTTGCCAAATTCAAAGATGTTTGTTTTTGGTTGTATTTCATATGATTAATGTTGCAGTTAGAGATCTAATTTTATACTTAGTTGGATATATTAGTTCTCCATGTTTATTTTCATTCCTTTTTTTTCCTTTTATTTGATTTTTCTGGATTTGCGTTTGTTTGCCTACATTGGATGCATTCGATTCTATGCATAACTATTTCTCTCTTATACAACGAAAATGATTTTCTTATAAATTACCTTTAAATTATTGATCTTATTAGTTATACATGTAACTGTCTATGTTTACTGTAAGTCATCTTTTTTATGCTTGGCCATGGCACTGGAGAACTCATGGACATGTTTTTTTTTTTTTTTTTTTCCTTCCTGTTGTCTTTGTTTAGGGATTGTTTGAATCCAAAAATTAAAGGAGCAGTGGTTTTTCATGATCAAGGTCCTGAGCTATTTGATTATAGCATACGCCTCAACCACACGTGGGCATTCTCTGGGTTTCCTGATGTTAAAACTATTATGGATACAAACGGCCCTTATCTCAATGACCTAGAATTGGGTGTTAATATAATACCAACAATGCAATACAGCTTCAGTGGATTTTTGACTGTATGACAGCTTAAACCTCTCTCCACTATAGTTATCATTTATTTTGTCTTCGATCCAGTCTTTTAGATTGTATAGTTAGAAGTATTTGTTCTGCTATTGGCATATCGCTGCTATGACTGATGCAGTATTTAAGTGGTTTTGTGACAGCTATTGCAATTTTTGCCCAATTGCTGATTTTTAATGTTTAAGCATATGGAAACATCTAGTTGTATGAGCTTGATTATCACTTGAGAGTTGTTTTGAAGTGCTGATATGTGGTTCCTTTTACACACTGCATAAATGGATAGACCAGCTTACAGAGTGTTTTTGTGAAAGCTATTTTTTTCAGTATTAAGTCCACACATTGTCTACCTCATATTTTTGATTCTTAACAAATTATTTCTATTCCCTATTAGAAAAGGTGTGATTATTTACCCAGTCTAAGCTTTTATATTATAAAGCAGTTATTTACTTCTTGTGTATAAAGTATTTGGACGAAATTAAATTGTCTATAGCTACTGTTTACTTGATCAACTGTCTTGTTGAAGCTATAGGAGAGAAGGTATTATCTCATAGAGGTTTGCAGTACAACTCATTAGCATTTAGGCAATAGTGACTAATTCCAAAATCAACAAGATATAAAAGCAAACAAAATAAATAAATAGTAGTTCAGAATGAATTCTGTAATTAAGGAATAGGTAATGCTTTTTGGCAACCTTCATTGTTTGGATCTCATGATTGTAGCCTAGTTTAAAGACTTGTAATCAAATAGCTGTGCATCTCTTAACCTCTTTTGAAGTTTTCAAGTGTAAACTGGTCATCTTGGGAGTGTAACTTCGTGGGTTAAAGAGAGCAAATGGTTTTTCCTCAACTCATATATCGCCATTTCAGTTTCAAATGGGATAGGGTTGGTCATATGGTCGTGTTAATGACATAATATGTCTCTCTATCTTGCTCTTTTTCTGGGTTTATGTTTTGTGAACTTTTTTCTCATCTTTGTTACTTGGTTGGCATACTGAATTTTTTTTTTTTTTGGGTTTTTTTATAAGAATGTTGGCATACTGAATTCAAAATCTTTTTATTAATTTTTGCATATTCTATTTTCTGCTTCACATTCTGATTTTATATTTCTCATCTCCCAGAAAGACTGAAATCATAGCCACTGCCATTGACAATTTGTGAAAAATATGTTATTGTGGTTACCGATGCTCTCTCTTTTGCAGCTTCAGCAGGTGTTAGATTCGTTCATAATTTTTGCAGCCCAGCAAACTGGAGCTAATGTTGCAACTGAAAACGTAGAAATTCCACCATCAAACTTGTCTGGCACACATTTGTCCCTCAAGCAGCCATGGACCCTGTATAGCCCTTCTAATATACGAATGGTTCCCTTTCCAACTCGTGAATACACTGATGATGAGTTCCAGTCTATTATCAAGAGGGTCATGGGAGTACTGTATGTCTTGCTAAAATAATATGTCATTCTGCTATCCTCTCATATTCTATATATTATGGTTTTTTCAAGTTGAATTTAAATAAGGCAAGTTGTGCATTCATATTTTATTATTAATTTAGGCATCTGGGATGAGCAGGTATTTGCTAGGTTTTCTCTATCCAATTTCTCGCTTGATCAGCTATTCTGTGTTTGAGAAGGTATGGTGACATATTGACATAGAAGTTATGATGGATCTAGGTGTTCTGTTGTTTCTGCTAGCGCTTCTCTTTTATTGACTGTTTCTTGATTGAGAGAATACTTTCCTGACTCCAGACTTGTTTGTTGCTTTCTTCTTCTACTGCAGGAACAAAAGATAAGAGAAGGTCTGTACATGATGGGCTTGAAAGATGGCATATTTCATCTCTCTTGGTTTATTACATATGCTGCACAGGCGAGTTTCTATTTTTCCTTTTGGTTAAATCCTCATTATTGAATTCCTTCTTTGCATCTGTTGGGATTTTCTGACAATAAATGCTTTACTCCCCTTTTGAACCTCTCGACCAATTCAATCTTTTAATCTCTTTTAGATTAAAATCTGTAATTATTGTTGTCATGGTCTACTGCTCACATAGTTGGAGAAGATTACCTTCAAGTCATAGACAGCATCTAATTAATTATTATTTAATTATAATTAAATCATAGATTATCTTCTTTTTTTCTGTCTCGTTACTTGCTGTTTTTTGTCTCTTCTATTCTTTTTCTCTAATATCATTTCTCTTTTCTCACCCTATTTTATTTCTCTTTTCTGTCCTCCTGCTTTTTTGTTCATGATGTCCCAAATCAGTGTGCCTATCTTTATTTTTTTAGTTATTTGGTTCTATGCATAGTTTCCAAAGTTGAAGAGTTATTATTTCTACTTTGGTGACTAGTGTATTTGAGCTGCCTTTCTGGATCAAATCAGTTGTATGCAGTTGGTTAAAAACTCCATGCATAGATTGGTCCGTTGACGATTTATTTCCTATGTGATTTTCAAGTTCAGTACCATCACAAGTTACAAAATATTCACTCATCATATATTTTCTTAAATCTGAGTTCTAATTTTCTTGTGATTAATTCTTTTGCAGTTTGCAGTTTCGTCTGGGATCATTACAGCTTGTACCATGGACAGCCTTTTCAAGTATAGTGATAAGACAGTGGTGTTTACTTATTTCTTTTCTTTTGGACTCAGTGCAATTACGCTCTCTTTTTTTATCTCTACATTTTTCGCACGAGCAAAAACAGCTGTGGCAGTTGGAACCCTCTCTTTTCTTGGGGCGTTCTTTCCGTATTATACTGTGAATGATGAGGCTGTACCTATGTGAGAACTCATGCTATGAACTATTTTGTTGGGACTGTCTTTACTGAAGAAAATTTTTTAAGCTGGACGTCTTTTGTTGCAAACTCTTACATCCTATTCCATTTGCATTTTCTGCTTATAGGGTATTGAAGGTCATTGCTTCTCTTCTTTCTCCTACGGCGTTTGCTCTAGGATCTGTCAACTTTGCAGATTACGAGCGTGCTCATGTTGGACTTCGTTGGAGCAACATGTGGCGGGTATATTCCATCTTTGGAGATTTACCTGTCTTTAATTGTTATAAGCCTCCCTTTTTCTTTGTCCTTCTTGTTTCCCAATTTTATAGACTGTGATCACTGTAGGCATCATCTGGAGTGAATTTTTTGGTCTGCCTCTTAATGATGTTGCTTGACACTCTGCTATATGGTGTGATTGGTCTTTACCTGGATAAGGTATATTTTTAGACTCCTTTCTCTTCTCTTTTAAAGTTGGTGAAAATTGTGTTGGTATTTATGCAATTTTTTGGTAAAATTACATTCATGTGTAATGTCGGTTGTTCCATACATTGATCTCCCTGCAGAGAGATAACTGTTCAATTGTTACAAGAAATTTCAAGGATTTCTACTTGATAATTCACAACAGTTAAAAGTTTTTATTTTGTGGACTCCTTAATACACAGATTAAATGTAATGATTTACGGTGCTTTATGTTGATCAGAATAATATTTATTTCTCTCGTGTCGGTTATTTCAATTAAAATAATCCCTCAAAATAATGATTATAAGAGTAGAATCAAAACAAAAAAATTTATCCTTAGTATTTTAAAAGCCTACAAATTCTAGAGAAGATAAAGAATAGTGGTGTTTCGCATCCTTGCCATCTTCGTGGTATTACTTTTATGATCTAGAGACATAGAGTTCAAGGATAAAAATGTCTAGGACATCTATTCTATAATACTTAAGTCATAATTGCTTTGTTGATGATCCTCGAATTTCACTAGTTGAAGAAATCAAGTTTTGCTAGGTGTTGTTGAGTCATTTACTTTATTGTAGTTCCATTTTGACAACTTTCCTAGGTTTTGTAAATGCTAAATGTCTTTTGACTGCTTTTATATGGTATCTTATATGAAACTTTTCCGTGTATGTTCATCCATTTAGGTTCTTCCTAAAGAAAATGGAGTCCGCTATCGATGGAATTTCATATTCCAGAATTGTTTCCGGAGAAAGAAAAGTGTTATTAAACATCATGTATCCAGTGCAGAAGTTAAAATTAATAAGAAGCTATCCAAAGAAAAGGAGTGTGCTTTTGCATTAGATGCTTGTGAACCTGTTGTGGAGGCAATAAGCTTGGACATGAAGCAGCAAGAAGTTGATGGAAGGCATGCTATTTAACTAGAGGCACTGCTACTGATTCATTTATGTTGGTTATTCCTTCTAATTTTATAATTGCCTCGCAGATGTATTCAAATTAGGAAACTGCATAAGGTATATGCCACTAAAAGGGGGAATTGCTGTGCAGTTAACTCACTACAGCTAACCTTGTATGAAAATCAGATTCTTGCACTTCTTGGTGAGTTGCATCCGTCCCCCTTTTCTTTTCTCTTCACGGTTGTTTGTAATGTGTAGTTGGTCTTTATTATATTTTTGCTCCAAAGCTTGATCCTGGATTGCTAGATGTTGCACGTATATCTGTGGTTGATTTGGTTTTAGTCACTTTGTCTGTGGTTGTATACTGATACAGAGGCTGTAATAGTTTTTAACTTAATTCAGGTAGCTTGCTCTTTGTTTAGTGTCTGATTTTTTAAGTGTGTAACAATGTAAACGTTTGTTTTCCAAGTTATAATTTGATCAGGATCACATGCAGTATGGAAGTTTGTTTCGCTAGTCATCTTGTTATAGGAATGAAAGTTTTCGATTCTTTCATCCTTAATCTGGCATATCACCTCCTGCATTTTAGTGTTGTAGACTTCAACAAATTTGTATTTCTTTATGGGTTTTTATTTTTATATTTTTTTATCAACAGTCCATTGTTTTGCTGCTAGTTATTTTTCTTTAATTCTTCTCGCATGATGTTTTCACCATGTAAATTGCAGCAAATTTCTTCACTCTTAGAGCTCTCTTTGACCTGTACATAGAGGCTGGAGCAGTAATTTCTAAATAAACCAGCTTAGAACTTGACGTCTTTTTTAAAATAGTTGACAATGTTGTAGCTGACATAACCTTCCTTTTGCTTTTGTCATTGAATCAAAGTATCTAATGTTTATGAGCAAGCATATCCCCAATAATAATCTACTCATGAATATAGCTTTTCAAAATCTTACCTAATGATACAATCAGACTGATGAAATGTTGAAACTTGTTTCAAAGGATTGGAAATAAATTCAAAAGTTGGACATCATTTTTGTTACCCTAGGAGCTTCTGGACTTGAATAAGGTAGTTTGTACATTACACTTCCACACGTTATTTTTTTAAGGGAAGCTTTAAACAGTTTATTGCACTTTTAAATTTTGCTGTTTTTTATAATGTGTTGCAGAACCATTTTGTGCTTTCCTCTAACCTCTTACAGTTTTGCTTATTGTTGAGTTGGGCCTTCATATTGGTCCTTCAATATCGAAGCTTAATGTGATTGAAATAAAGTAGTCTGAAAATAATATATTAAAGAGGATAGAATTAATTATTTTTGACTGTGCATGTCTGGCCCCACGCCTTGCCCCTAAAATATCAAAGAAGGAACAAGCTATGGCATTTTGCAAGATAATTTGTTCTGGTGTATTGATTTCATGTCATTATCTTGAAGGACACAATGGAGCCGGTAAAAGTACAACAATATCCATGCTTGTTGGCCTTATTCCTCCAACAACAGGGGATGCTTTGGTCTTTGGAAAGAATATCACTGCAGACATGGTAATTGATTTATTTTTCCTCCTTTTAGACGGTCAATTTTGTATAAGGTGGAAAATACACGTCCATGGAACACATATTTTCCAGTGAAACAATTAGATTTTCTTTTCTTTGTCTCTAGTTGGTCCTATCCTAATGAAAACACTGATATTTGTGCAAAGATGCTTTAGTTAATTACTTATTTTCACTTCAGATTGTTAAAGGTTAGTGTTTCTTTTGGATTTGCTTGGCTTATGTACTATTAGCAAATCTGCTTTTATTTGTGTTACTGGTCAATGCTTTGTTTTGGTAGGTTTTTTTAAATAATTTTATTTGTAATTTCCCCTCCACTTTGTTTTGGGGGAATTCTAATGGGTGATCTATATGTTATGTTCTGTAGGATGAGATACGGAAAGGACTAGGGGTGTGCCCTCAATATGATATTCTTTTTCCTGAGCTAACAGTAAGTAAGAATCATGTTTTATTTTTCAAAGGCATGGAAAATTAATTAGAATCATGTTTTATTTTTCAAAGGCATGGAAAATTAATTAGAATCATGTTTTATTTTTCAAAGGCATGGAAAATTAATTGTGTATAGTTCATACTTTCTATAATTTTGTGGCAAACGTGTCTGAAATTTACTTCTTTTTTGTAATTGGACAAACTGTAAAGTCAAACTATAAATTTTATCATTTGCATGGATGGTTAAACAATAATATTCTGTTTTTGAAGGGTAACTTGACCTATGCTTATTTTTTGCGACTCATCTTCTACCATGTTTTTGCTTTTCGTATTGCTTAGTGCTTATGTCTCATGTACTAGAAAATGTGCTTCACAGTCTGGTATTTATTTCGTGGATTCATGCTTTTCACATTTCAAACCCTCGTCTCTTAGATTCATGTTCTTGTTCTGCATAACTGATTAGATAATATTATATTATTTTGCATTTGTTTTTGGCTCATTACTGTACTTTTTCTTTTTTGTCTTAATAAGAAACGAATTTATAATATGAAAAGTAATTTTGAAAGAGTGGCCCTGAAGTCAACATAATAAAGATTACAAGGGAAGGACAAAACCAAAACCAGAAACATAATATGACTGCAGGTTATCAATTTTGATGAATTAAAATCCAATAGAAGCCAACGCCAGAGAGATCCAAGAAAATGCTCTTTGTCCCAGAGGAAATCAATCTTCCTCACTTGGCATCTTCAAAAAATTTCTATTCCTCTCCAACCAATCACCTTAAAACTTGCTGTTCTATAAAACTCTTGCTTTATTACCCCTCCAAAGGAACAAAAAGAATCTCCAAACATTGAAGAAGAACTCCAGAATCACCTGGAAATTTCCAGCTGCCGAAAAACACAGTTTTAATGCTGTACTGCAGTAAGGGAACAAGTGATCAATATTCTCAGCATTCAGCTTATGGCACTCCCATGCACGGATGAAGAGGCTTTTGGCTTTAAAACCATATCACAAGTATTAGCCCTATGAATTGATGCCAACCAAGCAAGAATTAGAACCCTTGCTAGGCATCATACATGCCCTAATAATTCTTTCTTGCTACTTTGCAGTTATTGCAGAGCTAATGAATACTTTATTAGTCAAATTTTGACAACAGACTTCATGGCCACTGCCATAATTGTTCTTGTTGTATTCAATTCAGTCGTGTCATAACTATTAAATTAAATACAAATCAGTCCTCTATTATGTACTAACTTGAAAAATTACAACTAGAATTGTCTCAATCTGATTGATTCTAAGAAACAGAGAAGAGAGCAGACATGCAATAAAGGATTTTCAATGGTGAGGTGTCAACAGACTGATATTTACTTTTGCTTAATGGTGTATATAATTGTTCTGATCTTTATAATTTATATATGATAGCTTTGTATTTCAATCATATGCCTTACTTGGTTTCTTTCTTGGATCTAATTATTTTCTGTTCTTCTGAGGATTATAATTGCTGACCTAAAATATTTAATCGATATTGTTATCCATAAAATTATTAAATGTAATCCTTCTGCAGTAAGTTTAGATTTCATCTTGATTCCCATTTTCATTTTCTTTGTTCTTTAGAAATATAATCTCCAAGTATACATCTTCATCTTTTTTTTTTTTATTTTCCAACTTTCCATTCTGATTGAATGAAATTGTTCTTTTGTTGATGTCTAGATATATTTTTGATGCTAAATATAGATATTGTGATGGTTTGAAAAACCACAGTTGACCTTTGTTGGGTTCTCTCTATCCAGGTGAGAGAACATCTGGAGATGTTTGCAGTTTTGAAAGGTGTTAAAGAAGAACTTTTGGAGCGTGTTGTTGCTGAGATGGTTGATGAAGTAAGTTTTCATATGAGAAATGAAGTCTTATAATATACATATGTCTTCCTTCAGTCTATCACATTTGTTAGTTGTTAAGCCTGCGAACATTTTCTACGTTAGCCATCTCCAATGCTAAACGATGAACTGTGAACACTGCTGGAGCTACGTAGGTCCCAAAGGGACCCTGCCCTTCTAGAATTTCAATGCATGAAACACCAGTAGTATTCTACTGATTGCATTTCCACCAAACAGAGGACATTTTGAGCATCAATTTTCTAAGAATCGTCTGTGAAATTTAATTTTGTATCAATAGATGACTAGCAACACGATAGAATATTTAGAGAAAAACATATTAGTAGCCTTGAAATGATTATATTTATAACTTTTAATTGGTGATTTAGGGTTCATGGAATTTCTCAAATTTATTGATTCAACATAATTACACTGAACATATAATACACTCTGTAGGAAACCAGAAACGGAAAGAATAGTAACACTAGCCCAGAAAACCGCCTACAAATATGCCTTGGAAATCCCTATTTACAGTATGAGAATTCCACTTAATTTAGGCTTGAACAAGTTATGCTAGCTTGCTTACTGTGTTTGAACGAACGTATTGCAAGCCCCTTAGTCAATATGTCAGCCAGTTGGTTTCTTATAGAAATGTAAGGAGTGAACTACTGTCCTTTTCCTCTTTGATGAAGTGACAATCCACCTCTTCATGTTTGGATTGTATTGAACTGGATTGTGAGCTGTGCTGATGGCTGATTGTTATCACGGGAAAGTCTCATTGGCCCTTGCCACCAGATCCTAAGGTTAGCGAGTATGATTTTTACGGAAGGAGTTCACACATTCGAAGTACTATGGAACAAATTACTAATGTTTTCAGAGGACTTATACAATCTTGAGGTGTCAAGTCAACCTTGATCTTGTCTGCCTCACGTCATCTGATATTCTGAGTTGATTTTAAAATTATATTTGTTAATTTTCTTGAGACAATGTGTGCAACATCGACTCTGGTATTACTTCTTAATTTCTCTATACCTGCTTTCGAATTTTTCTACATACTCGTGTTTGATTTTCTAACATTTAACTTGGCATATTAATTAGCGGGTTTTCATTCTTTAACTGCTATCTGCTCCTAAAATGCTCAGGTGGGTTTGGCTGATAAAGTCAACATTGTTGTGAGGGCTCTTTCCGGTGGCATGAAGAGGAAATTGTCTCTTGGAATTGCACTGATAGGAGACAGTAAGGTGGTGCAATTTTTTAAGGAAGATTTTTTTCCCCTTTTTTTCAGTCTGAATGTATTATTTTTAGTTTTACTTTTTACTTTTTATTTTTTGCAGGTTGTTATTCTTGATGAACCTACTAGTGGAATGGACCCATACTCGATGCGACTGACCTGGCAGTTAATTAAAAAAATTAAAAAAGGAAGGATTATATTACTAACTACACACTCAATGGATGAAGCTGAAGAACTCGGAGATCGGATAGCTATCATGGCTAATGGTTCATTGAAATGCTGTGGAAGGTCAATTTCTTTAATCTAATATCGGATTCCCTCCTTTTAAATTTCTCTGTCTCAATGAGATGTTGACCTTGGAAGAGCTGAAAAATCTGTAATGATCATTTTTCAACAGTTCCCTTTTCCTGAAGCATCAGTATGGGGTCGGTTATACTCTTACTTTGGTGAAGGTTTGCTCTTATTGCTGTTTATTCATCCGTACATATTCTTGAGTAGTCATGGTTTGTCAAACGTTCGAGCATTACATGCTATTGCATGGCCTTATTGTATTCTTCCTTTTCAGTCTGCACCTGATGCTTCTGCAGCTGCTGATATTGTTTATCGTCATATTCCATCAGCACTGTGTGTGAGTGAGGTATGGATTCATCTTATATTGGGGTTTTACCTGCATAAGTATCCCGTCAATGTAGTAGTGTTCTCTGCAGTCATCAATGTTTCAGCATCTCTGGTATAACTGCAACATTTCCAATGAGCATCTTTGCTAGAATTGGCTGATATTTTTATTAATTAGGATAGTTAATTTAGGAATTTTTGTAATCTGAAAATTTTGGGTAGTTTGATGCATTCTTGTATTAAGTTTATTGGGTATTTCATTTTTTAAATGTTCACATGCTACGTCACACCTCCTAGAACTTTATCTATGAAAGTATGTTGATTCAAGTGAGAAATTCAGTGGAAGAGTTGGGTTATTAACTAATTTAATTTTAGTCTGTTTTGCCTTAATACTTCATGTTAGCCAAGATTGCAGGAAAAAGAAAATAGGTTTTTCATTTTCACAAAGAGACTGAATACAGTAGCTATATATATAGGGAAAAACAATATTGAAAGACCACTTATATCCTTCCTAAAATAAGTCTAACACTTCTCCTCAAGTTGAAGCATAGATATTCTTAATGCCGAACTTGGAATGAAGATGTAGGAAAGTTCCCTTGTACTCAGCTTTGGTGAAGATATCGTTAGCTTGATCTTCAGAATCAATTATCCAAGGAGTAGAATTGGAGATAGATAAAAAAACATTTAGAGTGCCTGATTGTGCTATGGTGGCTGTTGCTGGCTTTTTACCTGGAGTAGAAGAGCTAGGCTCTAAAGATGATGGCACTTGGGTATTTTGAGTACTACTAGGAGAATTCTCCCTTGATTATGATGGCTTCGATTTGCCCATCCTGGCTTACCAAACTTATCCCAACTTTTTTCATAGGGATGATTGGTTCGTTAGAATGAGTATAGTAAAATCATCCTCCTCCCTGCCTCTACGATGACCTCGACCACATCCAGTTGTTTGTCCTTGCCCATGCCCATCAAAATTGTGAGTAGAGGCAATCGCTTGAGACTCCTTCATGTTGGGTAACTCTTTCTCAGTCAAAATACCATTTTTCAAACTCCCATATACAGGTTTCAGACTAGATAGAGAACAAAAAACTAATTGTTCTTCACGTTATCTTTCAAGAATTGCAACATGTATAGTGAGAGGATGATAAGAAGTAAGCTCTACCCATAAACGTTATGGACCACCATAAAGTTTGCTTAACGACTTATCTCCTCGTCAACACGAGAAAAAAGCTTCATACAACTCATCAATTCTAGAACTATTCTTCGACTGGCCAAACCGTTCCCTAGGACAATCCCATAACTCTCTGTCGTCTGAACCCACATAGAGGTAGCAGCAACTAAAGGTTCCATACTATTCCGTAACCAAGTAGTCACCGTAGTATCCTCCTGTGACCATTTATGGTGATCTTTAGAATCCCTTGCTGGAGGCTTATCAGTCAAGTAATTCTCTTTTCCTTGAGCAGTCAAATACTTTACTACTCCTCTTGAGCAAAACAAAAATTTTGAATTGACCGCTGTAATGGAAACTCCAATATGAGGAGGAGCCACAGATGGGGCAGCCATGACAATAAAGTATCTACTGTTTGATATGTTGATTTGGGTGGTGGTAGAGGTTCAAGGGTTTGGTAGAGTTCTTTGGATAATGGTGGCTAAACTATTTTCCTTTTTTTAAAAAAATATCTTTTTCCCTCACGGCTTTGATGTCATGTTAGACAGGATCACAGGAAAAATAAAATAGGTTTTTCATTTACACAAAGAGGCTGAATACAATAGCTATATGCATAGGGAAACACAATATTAAAAGACTACCTATATCCTTCTAATATATCTCTCAACACTTCACAATATGTTAAACTCTAAAAGTCACCCTTGATAAAAGTTAAAGAAGTGATGAAATAGAAGGAATATTCTGTTTGTCAAAGAGATTGGTTTGGCATAAACATCTGTTGTGGTTTCACTACCTTAATTCTGTATGAATGTTTGCCATTGAAGAGGTAGTACTGTTATTAGACGTGAAGAATGCTAAAACTTGAATGATATTTTTGTTAACCGCCTTTCCAGGTTGGAACTGAGATTACCTTCAAGTTGCCTCTGGCATCATCATCGTCCTTTGAGAGTATGTTTAGAGAAATAGAAAGTTGCATAAGAAAATCAGTTTCAAAGGTGGAAGCAGATGCTACTGAAGATACAGATTATCTTGGCATTGAAAGTTTTGGTATATCTGTCACAACTCTGGAGGAGGTATTCCTAAGAGTTGCAGGATGCAACCTGGATGAATCTGAATGTATTAGCCTGCGAAATAATCTTGTCACACTTGACTATGTTTCTGCTGAATCTGATGATCAAGCTCCCAAAAGAATTTCCAACTCTAAATTATTCGGAAATTATAAATGGGTTTTTGGATTTATTGTTACTGTTGTACAGAGAGCCTGTACTTTGATTGTTGCTGCTGTTCTCGGTTTCCTGAACTTCTTAATTAAGAAGTGCTGTACCTGTTGTATCATTTCAAGATCAATGTTTTGGCAACATTGTAAAGCGTTATTTATAAAGAGGGCAGTATCCGCTCGAAGGGACCGCAAAACAATAGTGTTCCAGCTTTTAATTCCTGCCATCTTCTTGCTTGTTGGTCTTCTGTTTCTAAAGCTTAAGCCACATCCTGATATGCTGTCTGTGACCTTTACAACTTCAAATTTTAATCCTCTTTTAAGTGGTGGCGGTGGCGGTGGTCCAATTCCTTTTGATCTTTCCTGGCCAATTGCAAATGAGGTTTGTTAGTCTCTGTTCTAATACTTTTTTATGTTCAAATTAATTTGATTTGATGTATGATGTTATATTTTCAGAAATTCTAGAACTTTCTGCTCTCAAATTTCATTTTGATGACATGTGACTGCTTTGTTTCTCCCCTTATAAGAAACTGTTGGTTCTATAGGTCTCAAAGTACATCAAAGGGGGGTGGATTCAAAGATTTAAACAGAGTTCATATAGATTCCCTAATGCAGAAAAGGCTTTAGCGGATGCAGTTGATGCAGCAGGGCCAACTTTGGGACCAGTTCTACTCTCCATGAGCGAATATTTGATGTCGAGCTTCAATGAGTCCTATCAGTCAAGGTGCATTGACCCAAGTTCCGAAATACTTAATTGTTTTTTTGAACTCCCAATACTTGTTTTGTTTTGTGAAATATCAGGATTGTTCATGAATTTGCAACCCAATGTGGATTGGTCTTAGCATTTGGAATGAGCCTTTTCATGTGGCTCCTCTCTATAATTTGAAGAAACTGAATCATGAACGTTTCCCTTAGAAAACAAAAGGAAATTATAGTGTGATTTCATAGATAATATTCGATGCTTATTAGCTGCATGTAGTATGTGAATGGTGCAAATATTGAGAAAAACATATTTTCTTTAAAAGAATAATATATATCTACAGTTGCTTTCTAATATAAAGTACAATCACTTGTTGAGGTGGTTTTCTGGAGTTTTGTTCTGAAGTATCAACTTGATTTTTCTTTTTATTATGCTTCTGAGTGACTTCTAATAAAAGCCTCTAAAATATCATGATGAGACTGTGGCACTTACTCCTTTTAATGTACATTTCCAGGTATGGTGCAATTGTGATGGATGATCAGAATGATGATGGGAGTTTGGGGTTTACTGTACTACATAACAGCTCCTGTCAGCATGCTGGTCCAACTTTTATCAATGTCATGAACACAGCAATTCTTAGGCTTGCTACTGGGAATAGAAATATGACAATTAGGACACGCAACCACCCTCTGCCCACGACACAAAGCCAGCAGTTACAACGTCATGTATGCTTTCTGATCTTTGGTGTATCTTACTGTTTTACATTGAAGCTGATCCTGGTAGAAGCTAAAGAAAAAGCAAATGGCTTAAACTTTTATGCTGAGATTTAATTTTATAGTTTTTTGGATTCTTCTCAATAGGGAAGATTTTAATTTGTCAACACCTTTTTTAATCGTTTCATCTTTATTTCCTCAGTATATAAATATTTATTTTGTGAATATTCATAATCTTTTAGGATCTGGATGCCTTCTCTGTTTCAATTATTATCAGTATTGCGTTCGCGTTTATTCCTGCCTCATTTGCTGTTGCCATTGTAAAGGTAAATCCTTGGACACTTTGCAGTAATACTCTTATATGATTTTTGGCACACAAGTTGTTATTTCTTCTCTTAAAGGGTAACATAAGTGATGATTGAGAGGAGATGAAGTTTCTAATTTTTTATTTATTATTATAATTTGTCAACACTTTATTGAAGAGTTGTGATTCATACTCAAAAAAAAAAAAAATCTGTTTTACGTAATTTATTTATTTTATTCAACTTTTTGTGTGTGTAAATAAGCTATAAAATTCCAATTGAAAACTTCCCTTATTTGTCATTGTTTATCCATCAGTACCTATTGTTAGAGAAAGAAAATCTTTGTTCTCTATGTCTCGTTAGTTTTTGTCAATAACAACATTATCAAACAAGAACCTATGATGTTGTACTTGGCAGTTTATTCCCACTGGTTTGGATCTTCTTTGTCTACGGAATCATGAACATCATCTTCTTGACCCGACCAGTCAAAAAAGCATGCAAATAATTTTGTATGATGATAAAAAGAGAACACTTATCAAGGGACCATTGGGATGATTGCACAATCTTCACAATCTTTTTAATCCTTTCCCAAAACTAGTTACATAAGTTGGCACCATACGGCATGAATTATCTGATCACATGATTGTGCCTCATTTTATTCTGCTTTTCTTTCCTGCAAGAAGCTCCATCTCCAGTTGATCACCTTTTCCCCCATCTTCCCATAAGTTGTGTGCAGTATGTGGACGTGTCTTTACTCTTAAGATGACTTATTCAATTTTGAGCCACCAACTTATTCTCTGGTTTTCATATTGACTTATTAGGTTTTCCTTACACAGAGCTTAAATAATTATTGTTGCTCCTCAACATGGTATCTCGGTGAATTGGACCAAGATATCTTGTGAATATCATTCATCTATTTTATTAAATAATTTATCATTTGTTATGCTTATTTATATTATTATGTGTATGGTTGTTGGGTGATCACGTTTCTTACTCCATTACATGTTAGGAGACATATTATTGTTAAAATTCTACTGTATTGTAAAGTCCTTGCATATAGATATAATCTTTTTTTTAAAGCATAACAACATAACTGGTAATTAAATCTCCTTCTCACCTGTCTGAGTGAGTTCGAACCCCTACCTCTTGTATCAACCCAAAAGAGTTTACCAACTAAACTAGCTTGGCAACCAAGTTCCTGCATGTAAACGTAAGCTTTTAGGTTTAGTGATAACTTGACACCTAATAAGTGCCATTAGTCCTCTTGCTAACATCATTAAACTATTTTTTGGTGAAGAGTACAATTCATTTTTCCATTTTTTAAAATTTTTTTCCTTTATTGTGGTCAATAAAATCCTTGGAAAGAGGATTCAGCATTTTATATTGTGTGTGTTTCCAAATTTTCTTCTGTTTTTCAAATGCATTGTGTCGTCTTATCTGTTGCAGGAGCGTGAAGTGAAAGCTAAGCAGCAGCAATTGATTAGTGGGGTAATGTTTTTCATCATGTCATAAATTTGCTCCTTAAAATTTTCTATAACTAATATTTGTATAATTATAAATTCATCATTATGTCTTTTGTTCAGGTTTCTGTACTTTCATATTGGACTTCTACGTACATATGGGACTTCATCAGCTTCTTATTTCCTTCAAGTTGTGCAATAATTCTCTTCTACATCTTTGGTATGTTGTAGACTTTACTACCTCTATAATTGTCCGGGTATTGGGTGTCATTTTCGCTTTCAGGTTAAATGTCTGTCTTACATTTGTAAATATAATTGATAGTTCTATCCCAAATGCTCAATTATATGCCCTGTTCAGATGTTAGTTGACCATGTGGTGTTGGTTTTCTGAAGTGCCCAGAATACTGTAAATTTTTATTGTTACACCAAGAATCTTCCTTGCTTACTTTTGTCACCGATGAATGATTTGACATACGAATGTCAATAATGTTAAATTGTCCCCTTTTGTATCTTTTGCAGTACATGTGCTTACTTTAGAAGTAGTAATGTCTCATCCTGTTATTTTAAAATTGACGCTTGCTATATATATGTTGATCTTATTACTAACATTTGCTAGGTCTCTGAGTCATTAGAGATGAAAACTGTAGGTGTGATTGTGGCAGGGAAAAGCCATTTTTTGCATTTGTAGTCGTCCCTAGTAATACTAATGTAAAACAACGTGTCTGTTTTATAGTACAATTTACTTCTTTTTAAATCTTTTTCTTTTTATTTTTATTTTTTAATGTTCTATTAGTTTTTATTGTAATCAAAGTAATTTGGCTCTGTAGGTCTTGATCAGTTCGTTGGAAGGGATTGTTTGTTGCCAACAGTCCTCATTTTTTTGGGGTATGGATTGGCAATCGCATCATCAACATATTGCCTTACTTTCTTCTTTTCTGACCACACAATGGCTCAGGTTGGAAGGCATCCCTTCTTTTTTTAGATTTAGGTTTCCAAGACATCATTGGTCCAATCTCATTAATTTTATTTTAACTTTCTTATGTACTTGCAGAATGTGGTTCTTTTGGTCCATTTCTTCACTGGACTCATTCTGATGGTTATCTCATTTATTATGGGGCTTTTAGAGACAACAAGAAGTGCAAATTCTCTTCTCAAGGTTGGATTCCATAACCTTTTCAAATGTTTGTGGGTTGTTGGGCTTGGGTATTTTTGTCTTTTGTCTTTATGGACTTCTTGTCTCTCCTCTGTGTAAATTTCCTACATCCAATATACTTATTTTATTTCTGAGTTGAAAAAAAGAAAAAAAAGAAAACACAATGTAGTGACATTGTCAATGATGGCCATAATTTTAAGCATATATGGGATTGAGAAGATATATTCATCAACTTAGTATTTTCATGCTCTCATGCCTCAATACACGAATAAGCAATCTTAGTATTTTCATGCTCTCATGCGTCAGTTTCTTCTCAATAATTGTGCTTTTGACTTTCGCACACTGAGTTTGCTTCAAAACATTGCATTTGTAACTGCTGTGACTTTGTTGAGGCTGAAAATAGTGAGATAAGAGGGAGTAGTGAAAGGAGTGGCTTAGGTTGCAAATTTTGAAGGTTTCTATTTTATTTTTTTTATGCTGGTTTTTATGTGTGCTTAGCCTGTGTATCAAGTGACTCTTTTTAAATTTAGAACTTCAAAGTAAATGACTTGAATACCCTAATAAAAGGATGCATTCTGGCTTCTATATTAGCAACAGTTTTTATGTGGGCTTGTTTAATTTGCCTTAGTTTTTGAATTTTGTCCTGCTAATTTTCTCAGACAAATGAAACCACTTTTAACGCGTTTCTTTCTTAACATGTGAAGGTGTTTGCTTCCCGAAATGTTCTGGTATCAAAGAATTTCATAAAGACATTTAATATAATCTTCTCTTTGTTTATTTATTTTTTTAAGTTATCTTGCACTCCATCCCTTACCAGCCCAAATTTAACATATCCTCTTGGACCTGAGCCGTTAACTTCTTGCTTCCATTTCAAGAGGCCAAAAACTGGCCTGTTTGTTGGGAATACATATTTAATTTCCTCTGCCTACTATTTACTTTGCATATTATCATGGCAGCTGTTAATCACTTGAGAACTACTCATATCTTCTAGGTAACTGTCATTAAATAGTTGTGTATATTGCAACTGTCCATGCTGATGATGAAGAATTTGTCTTCATTCTCCAGAATTTCTTCAGATTATCACCAGGGTTTTGCTTTGCTGACGGGCTTGCTTCACTGGCTCTTCTACGGCAAGGGATGAAAGATAAAACTAGTGATGGGGTTTTTGATTGGAATGTTACTTCTGCCTCCATTTGTTACCTTGGATGTGAGGTGAATTCTACAATTCAAGCCCTCTATATGTAAATCATGTCCTACTTTGCTTGTCTAATTATTATATCTTCACTGTAGTCCCTATGTTGTTGATGGTACTGAGTGTTTTTTATCCAAATTTTAGTCCCTACTTGTGTGATGCCAATGACGATTTGGCTAACTAGTAATTGGTGCAAGTGATGTCCTAAAATGAATTATCTCCTGTATCTTTAATTGTTAGCGGAGGGATTTTTCAGCTTACCTCAATATTTTTGTTTTCTTTAAATATGGAGACTAAAACTATAAATTCATTGCTGATACATTCTTTCCTAATAAATTAAGAGGGAAAAAACAAATTGTAGGTTAGAAAAAGTTATGAAATCATTGTCCATTCAATGGGGTGCATCTTATGCATTCCCTGTTTGAAGTAATTCCTTCTTTGCACATATAAAAGTGATTATATGTGCCCCTACACCTGATTTCTGAACTGAGATCAAATGGGGAGCCCACTGGATTTTGAGTTATGGCCCATTGTTAAACCACTATTTTTCTCATAAATCTGAATGTCTGACATGTTTTGTACCTTTCTATGGCTTCACCTTTTTATTTACTGCAATAAAAATCATTGCTAAAAAATGGTCGTGATGGAGGTTTGTCATGGTGACATGTGATTATTTGACAAATATTACTTTTTTGGCAAATTGTGTACCCAAATAAAATTGGTTGCTGTCAGCCATTTGCTTTTTTTTTTTCTCTCTCAACACCCCACACCCCTTCCCCCCGGGGCCAAAGTACAGCACATACGGTTACTAATCTCCTCCCCATCCATGTAAGCGGAGTTTAAACCCCAAACCTGTTGTATCAACCCAATTGTTTTACCAACTAAGCCAGTTGGCGCCAACAATTGATTGGGTGTTCTGTTTATCAGGGTAAATTCTTGGGTGTTCTGTTTATCAGGGTATATTCACTTAAATTTTAGGGCCTGATTCAATTTTCTTACCTGTGACAGAGTATTTGCTACTTTCTCTTAACACTTGGACTTGAGCTCTTGCCTTCTCACAAATGGACTCTAATGACAATTAAGGAGTGGTGGAAAGGAACTAGACATCGCCTGTGTAATACTCCTTCGAGTTACTTGGAACCCCTTCTGCAATCTTCCTCAGAAAGTGATACTCTGGATCTCAATGAAGATATAGATGTACAGGTTGAAAGAAATAGGGTACTTTCTGGCTCCGTGGATAATGCCATCATCTACTTGCGTAATCTAAGAAAGGTATTTCCAATATATGCTTCCTCTAGTTAACTGCCGCAATCTGTCATTATTTAGCAGCATTATCTGTCACCTTTTTCAGGTTTATCCTGGGGGAAAGCGTTCTGATGCAAAAGTTGCTGTACATTCATTGACTTTCTCAGTTCAAGCAGGAGAGTGCTTTGGGTTCTTGGGAACAAATGGAGCTGGGAAGACTACTACTTTGTCTATGATATCTGGTATATTTCCAATATTCACAGAGATAAAATATTGTATATGTGAAACATTTTATATGCATTCTTTTGAAGAACAAAAACATATAATAATGGTTTATGCTCAGGAAAGATAGTTCATCACTTGATTTTTGCATTTCTGAATTTACCGGAGGTTTTCACTTCATGAGGATTGGTCACTTTTCTGTAAGGATTTATTATTCTAATTTCTAGTGGTTGTGCATTTGCTAATCATTACCCTTCACCAGGGGTCATCATGAGAAATTGATAATGTTTGAGATGTTAGAAAATTTTTGCATTTTGAATCATTATACTTGGAATAAATATCATTTATGTGCTTTTATGTTAAGACTGATCAGTTCCTAAATTCTGATTTATTGACTGAGATTTTGGAAGATTTTATTCCTCTTTCTGAATTGTGTATTTTTCCAATACAGGAGAAGAATATCCAACTGATGGGACTGCTTTTATTTTTGGCAAAGATATACGTTCAGATCCCAAGGCTGCCCGTCGGCTTGTATGTTTTGCTTCAACTATTTTCCGTTCTTTTTATAGTTGAGTGTACTATATTTATTAAAAAGGTGTGCTCCTAATCTTTCTGACTTGTTTCTTATACTAATCATTGACAGATTGGGTATTGCCCCCAATTTGATGCTTTATTGGAATATTTGACTGTACAAGAGCATCTTGAGCTTTATGCTAGGATAAAAGGAGTCGCAGAATACAGGATGGATGATGTATGTATATATTTTAAAGTCTATAATCACTATTCTTCATCATTCTCCTGCATAGTGGTAGTTCAAAACCGACACAAAGTTAGGTTAAATTTGCAAGGGTTTATTTGGGTGCTGTTGAAGTTTTGTTCTCTGTAGTTCAGATTTGAATGTGTAGGTGACCTATTCATTGCTACTCAAAAACAGGCATTGGGATCTTCTAACAAACACACTGCATTTAGTCAGCTGCAATCTACTGCCATGCATGAAATATTTCTTAATCATGCTGAGAACCATATTATGGAACCCCATGTTGGCAGGTTGTTATGGAAAAGTTAGTTGAGTTTGACTTGTTGAAGCATGCCAAAAAACCATCATTTACCCTGAGTGGGGGTAACAAGCGTAAATTATCGGTTGCAATTGCAATGATTGGAGATCCTCCAATTGTTATTCTTGATGAGCCATCCACAGGTATGTATATTTTTCATTACTTGTTGACATATTGAATCTTTTTAGAAGGGTTATACGAATTGCTACACTGCAATCTCTTGAGGTTATTTGGTATCAGAGAGGACTGGATCCCCTTTTCTGGCATAGAATTTCCAAAAAATTGCATAAAGATAAGCTATGAAAGATATACCTTGTATGGTTTGCATTTGACTCTGGTGTATGCTTTCGTTTTTGGATGGCCATCCACTTTTCTGGTGATATATTTTTGAGAATTTCACATCTTATATTACTAGTAATACAGATCCACCAATGTTGCTACCACCTTTACCACTTTAAGGCTCAAGTAAGACAAAAAGAAGATAATAAATGGAGCACATACCCACTACTTATGGAAGCCTCTTTGTATATGTTGAGTAACCATTTATCAATTAATCTTAGGAAAGGGCCCAAGATTGGTATTTGAAGTGTGTAACATTTTACTTTACATACAAGATCATATTTTGGTTAGGAGTCTCGTCACAGTCACTAGGTTCTTGGCTGTGAAGCTCAAAATGTTGATTCTAACAGAATATTTTCATCGAGAATTATGTAACTACCAGTGTTAAAGGAAATGATGATGAACACGTTTATTCTTTTCTTATTGAACATTATTGGTTTTCCATGATTTCAATAGGTGGACCAGCTACTTATTATTTATTATTTCAGGCATGGATCCAATTGCTAAACGATTCATGTGGGAAGTGATATCTCGTTTATCAACTAGACAAGGGAAGACAGCAGTTATCCTTACAACCCACAGCATGAATGAAGCTCAAGCATTATGCACCAGAATTGGAATAATGGTATGAATTGACTTTTCACCCTACAAGCCTGTCGGTCAATACTTTCCTCAGCGACCATTGTCTAAGATGCATTATCTATCCTGTTAGGTTGGCGGCCAGCTTAGATGTATTGGAAGTCCCCAGCATTTAAAAACACGGTTTGGGAATTTTCTTGAGCTAGAGGTATTTTCTGCATCAAAATATTTTTTTGGATAAGTATACATGAATTATCAATGATGAAACTCTACTTTTATACAGATACATGATGTACAAGTTTTTGAGCCTAATCATATTCAATTGTATTATCCATGTCCTTAGGTTAAACCTACTGAGGTTAGCTCGGTAGATTTGGAAGACCTTTGCCAGATTATTCAAGAAAGAGTATTTGACATTCCTTCTCAGCGAAGGAGCTTGTTAGATGACCTTGAAGTTTGCATTGGTGGTATTGACTCCATTTCATCAGAAAATGCAACGGCGGCAGAAATTAGCTTGTCACAGGAAATGTTACTTATAGTTGGGCGCTGGCTTGGCAATGAAGAAAGAATAAAAACACTTATAAGTTCCTCCTCTTCTCCTGATAGAATATTTGGGGAACAATTGTCTGAGCAGTTGGTTCGAGATGGTACGGACGGTTCTTGTACATTACGATTTGTTTCCTCATTTATTTTTATATTTTCAGGTTTGATTTTGTCAGTCATTCAAAAATCAAACTGGTGATTTATAGAAGTTCATTGGGACAAAAAATAATTCCTATTCTTATCTGCCCTCAACATCAAGTTATGGAAGTGATTTTAATGACAATGGTTTTATTAATATGATATTTCATTATTTTAGTGAATATAAGTATATGTTAGTGTTACTTGTTTTCCAAGTATTTTTTTATTAAATATAAGTTGAGTGTAAAAAGATGATAAGATTTTTGGATTTTATCTATGTTCCTAGTTTCCACTATCATTTGCAGTATACCATAGTAGTTTCTTACGTCAGCCAACTACTTTCCTGGACTACTTGTTCGCCATATTTCACATAATTGTTTTGTCAAGTTTTCTTTGTTTGTATGTTAAAGATACATACGTATACATATATATATATATATATATATGTAGGGTCTGGCACTTTTCCTTTTTCTCCTTTGGTACAGTGATTTATTCTGGCCTTTTTGTGTGCGCCTTTGTCTCTACATTGATGGTGGTATTGAAGAATATTTTGCTACTGTTACTAAATTTTTATTTTTACTATTCCTGACAATGCATTTGGATAATTGCTTTTGTGTAGGAGGTATACAATTGCCGATATTCTCCGAGTGGTGGTTGGCCAAAGAAAAGTTTGCGGTGATTGATTCTTTCATTTTATCTTCATTTCCTGGCTCAACATTTCAGGGGTGCAACGGGTTGAGTGTCAAATATCAGGTGAAGTCAGTAATCTCTCTCTGGGTTATTTAGGAAGCTTCTCCTGATGAAATATGACATTATGCTTCAATGACGAATCAGATTCAATATGGCCCATTTTGGTGTTCTAGCAGAGAGAAAAGTTGAAAAACTGAAAATCTAGCATCTTAAAATCCATGTTCTTATTGTTTATTATATTCCTGTCCATATTAGTTATTAAGGGAAACTTATTTCACTTGATTTAGAGGACAACAGTGGTACTTGGTGGTGTTGGATGAAATCAAGGCCATACTGTTAAGGATGCAGCCTGTAAGCAACTAGATTGCTAGCGTGTTTATGGTGAATATTGGTAGGTGTGTTTATATGCTGTAAACAGTCAGAAGTCTGTATTACTGTAGACCCTTTTCTACTTCATTTCAATCCTGGAAGTAGATTGTCTGTTAAGGTCTGATGCTGGTGGGTGTAGATTCGGGTTTCAATGTCAGAGAATACACAGCCTCAGCCCTGAAAGTAATAATTTATCCAATTAGGCCTTCCCATCCTTAAAAGACAAAATATAGAGATCTGTGAAATTTTAACTGCTAGAGGAGCAGGGCTTTACTCTTAGCATTCTGGAGCCATGATATTGGTTAGAATTTAGGAAACTTTAAATTAGGCCCCATCTATTGTTGCAATTTTTAAGGATTCGCTTTGACTTAAAAGATGCACTGACATGAAAACTGAAAGATTGTGCTTGATAAAATTAGTTTTACTGGCTATATCACTCTGGTTTTATTTTTCTATCTGATTCGAAGTTTTGTTGACGTAAGTTAAATCTTACAACACAAATTTTTGCTGCCAAATTTGTGTTTGGAATTTTTGTGTAATTGGTTAGTTGTCTCGTGCAAGAAAGTTGCTTTTTATAGTCCAAATTGTAATTGGTTAATGCTAAAGACCTTTTTACTGCAGCTACCATTCTCGGAAGGTCTCTCAGTTGCCGACGTCTTTGGGCTCTTAGAACAGAACAGGTGAGAAGATAACTAGGATGGCTTTGATTATACAATTTTTTTTTTTAATTTGATTTATCAGGCTGATGGATATCTTTAAAAATCTGTCAGAAATCGACTGGGAATTGCAGAATACAGCATCAGCCAATCAACGTTGGAAACCATATTTAATCATTTTGCAGCTAACTCATGAAAATTTGTCCACTTTTTTTTTTCCATACCTCAAATTTTCCTGATCCTCGTTTATTTGTGAGGGATCAGGTGATGATGATATATGTGTCCACAGAAAACAAAATAGTCTTCAAAACGATTTGTAAATATCAAAAAATAAGCATGCAATGTATAAATATTCAATTTTTTAAGTACTTGCATCATTCAGACCAGATGTTGTATCTTGTATTTTGATTGATAAAGCGATGAGCCATTGATATAGCTCGTTAGCAGAAATGCTTCATTCATTAAAGCTGAGGCAAAACAAAAGTGTACAGATTGTAACAAGTTTCTTGTCCCAGTACAAAAAGTTGAAACTAGGTTGTTGACAGACAGCAACCCCTTTTGCTTATTAAGGCTGTTCGAGGGGAAGATGTTGAAAGACCTCCAGTTTGGCTTATGAGATAATCCGAGAGCTGATGAATGCAGGTTTAAACCAACTATAGCAAGCATAGTATATACTGTATGCAGCAGAAGCACACTTCTAAAACATAATCATACAATGTGATTCACATTCTAAATTAAGACTTTCGGTGGGCAACAATTCAAGAAGCGAAATAAACCCAGCCCATTTCCCAGATTTTGGAAACAAAACTTCCCACTAAGTTAGCCGCTATTTTCTCCGAAACCAAGCAGATAATTTGAAAAAGAAAAAAGTTGTAAACTATCAAAATCTTGATAAAAGGAGTTACAATTTTGCAATTCATTTTATTTATTTATTCATTAAACTTTGAACTTCGAAAAAAATAAAATAAAATGAAATAAGATGAGCGGAGCATGAGTAAGGTTCACGTGGATTCAACGGATATTTTTTTTTTTTTTTGAACCACGAGGTGGTTCTGAGTAGGCCCCAATTATGGGAAACACCTTTAAGTTTATACAACAACTCAGACTAATCTCCGCTCGTAGCAGGTCGGCCCGTAAGGGGTAAAGTGCTGGCCAAAGTGGTGACTCCATACGAGAGCTGGGCTTAAACCCCTAACCTCTCTTAAGGAGTGAGAGTGCTGAACCACTCACACCAACCAACTTTGGTTGGATTCAACGGATTATGTGAACGTGAAATCGCTCTTGGTAACATGTCTTTGATGTTGCCACGTGGTATAAAAACTGAGCCAACAACAATCATTGGCGTGCTTAAACGACACTAATTCTTAAATCTTAATATTGGCCAATTTAGGATGGCGATTTTTAAATTGACCTGTCAATCCAACATCAAACTTCCAAACATGATATAATTTATTTGGTTTCGATCTTTGCATAGTTTAGGTGCGTTTGACACACCATATTACATGGGATTGTATTATCTAATGCAATGCAATCTCCTGTTTGGGAAATCTTCTTGTTTACTTTATATTTTATTAATACACTATAATATGAATAATGCCGCATTAAACAAGTAATGCTTCGCTTTTTACACTAGTTCTTTTTTTTTTTTTAAACTTCTTTTAAGTAAAATAATAAAAATATATAATATTAAATAAAATTGAAAACTTAAATATGTTGTTGCCAGTGTTGATGAACTATCGTTGACAGTTTAGTGTTGGCCGGCTACTAGTGGCTATTGCATAACATTGTATTTTACACTAGAATTTGATACCATTAGAATTCTTATTGTGGGGCTATGCAATAGTACAATTATTATCCACCAAAAAAAAAAAATCTATTTGCTGTATGGTTATGGTAAAAATTTTGAAAACCAAAGCTTTGACCATTAATCTATGGCGATGAAAATTTCTTTATAGGTAATAGTTGCTCCATTATAAGGATTCTATTGGTACCAATATATTGTTCAAATGACATTAAAATATGGCGTTCGGCGGTAGCTTGTGGTGCTAACGGTAAAAAATATTTATTTTAATTATATGTATTTAATTATTGAATATAAATAAAAATAAATGTCAATGAGTCTTAAATGATTAATTTACCAAAAATATTAAAATAATATAGTCCATATTACACCAAGTTGAGTATTACATTACAATTTAACACAATATAATGCAATGCAACAAAATACAATGTGTCAAACATACTGTTAAAAGATAAAAATATATAGGTAGTTAAAATTTTAATCATACATTGTTGTAAATACTCGCAAGGTAGAAGTTTATGAGAATATGAGTATTTCAATGATGAAATTTGACAAAAATGCAAAGAACGTAATCAACTATCTCACTTATCATAGTCAAACTTTATGTGTAGTTTATGAGATTTTATGTTGACTTTTACTTTCAAATTTTAAAAGTTTATCACTCCTTTTTCTTTCTTTGAGGAGAAACTTATATTTATCTAATTGTCGCACGATTTGTCTCAAGTTTGGAAAGTCATGTCTGATATTGAGATGCCGTAGTTTTTAAATCATAGTTGATGTGGAAAAAAAAAACTGTAATTATAAAATAAAAATTAATGATACATAACGAATATGACTTTTAAGTAATAATTTTTACAAAAACAATAAATATATTTTAAATTTTTTACTATATAATTATGAGATTAAATCAATTTAATTTTTAAGTCAAGAAAATGAAAATGGGAATGCATTGTTGGATATTCAATTACAGGTACTCACTATTGAAAAAATTGAGCAAGAAACCAACTGCTCCAACCTCGACTTGCCAACAACTTTGACTGTAGTTATCCTCATGTCAAAAACAAGATTTTGATTTATAGTTGTGCCTACAATTTCAAACATCCATTATATCCACATCATACAGGGAGTTCTCACCCTTCCACGTTTTTAAATGTATTTGAAGGGACATGTTAAATCAATGTTCTACAATCTAAAATACCATTCTGATTCTACGGATTCTCATAGTCCATGTATATCTACGACTTTTGACGTTAATTCAAGAATATTGCAATTATTATTATTCTTATTTTTCCTCTTCAGCCGACATTAGGGTTACATTTGTCCAACATATTTACCCACGTTGATTGAAAAAAAAATATATTTTATGAACTTTTAATTTTTCTTTTCAACTGTTGTGATAAAATATCTTCTTCTTCTTCTTCTTCTTTTTTTTTTTTGGCGGCTATATCCAACCTATTCAATGCTCAGTTTAATTTTTGAGGGGATAATATCGTATGAAAATCTTTTTCAATCAATTTTATTATGACATCCATGCACTTAATAACAGAAATCAAACTCTATTTAGGTTTTTATATAATAGGCTAAAATCCACTCTAAGGACCCTCCAAAACTTTTTTCCTCTTCATCAACAGAATGATAGGAATGATATGAAAATCCTTCTCAATTTAACCTGTTATGACTTGCAGCTTTGATGGAGATTGATCTTATGCGACGGACATATGGCAATGATCATAAGCCTATTATGACCTGCACTTATAACAGAAATTAAAATCCATTTGAGTTTTTAATAGGCTAAAACCCCACTTTAAGGACCCTCCAAAGTCCAAACCCTTTTTTTCCTTCAAAATGATAGGAATCGTATGAAAATTCTTCTCAATCCTATTCTAACATGCAGCTTTCATAGGAATTGACTTTATGCGATGCAAGTTTGGCAATGGTCAAGAGCATTCATTATGCATATATAGCAAAGAAAGATATTAGTCATCAGTTATGTACATATAGCAAAGATCTTTTATAATAAATTAAGCCGTCAAACGATTCGAAATGAGTACAAGATCTTTAGTTAAATGTACCATAATTTTTTTTTTGTCAGCATTCATAGTAGTTACACAGATCAAAACTAGCTAGTCTGAACATATTTTTATTCACATTATCGTTAGATTAGGTGTAATACTTCAAATTAAAAAATGAAAATCAACAAGCCAGCTGGCTACTTGTGATTTTACAGAGACAGAGACAAAACAAACTCATTAGATTATGCATTAATGAAATCGTAGTGCTAATGCGTATGGCTCTTCAGGGATATTCGCAGATCGGATTTTGCGGATTAGATATCAATCCATATCCGATCCACAATTTTACGGATTATAAATTTTTAATCTAATCCAATCCACGGATTGGTAAAATCCAATCCAAATTCAATTCATATGTTCGCGGATCGGAAGCAAATTTGACCCAATCCATATTTAATCTACCATTTTACGGATTGGTTTGCAAGCTAAAAATTTTTACTCATTTCCTATCCACGAACTAACTAAATAAAAAAAATATAAAAATGATTTTACCACCGATCAAATTCAAAATTAAATAAGATTTAAATAAATTAATTGTTTAAATAAAGTTAGAAAATACATTCACAGTTTCAAAATATAACATACCAAAAAAAAAATTCATTTGTTTAGATCAGTACATAAAAATTAATTGCTAAGGAAGCTATATTTATTTATTTATTTTATATTATTATCGGATAAGACATAATATGGTGTTAATATAACTATATTTTAACTTATTTATTTAGTAATAAGTATAATGTCATATTTACAAGTTTTATTTTTTATTAAAAAATATTTTTTTATTTTTTTACGGATTCACAGATTTTTTACGGATTCAGAGAAGTAAATCCATATCCAATCCATTGACTGCGGATTTTTAAATTTTCAATTCAATCCAAACCACCATTCCTCGGATCGAATTTTTACGAATTGGATTTCTGCGGTTCAGACGGATTGAGCAGATCGGATTGGATTTTGAACACTCCTATTCCTGAATGCCAAAGTGATGGGAGAACACATGCATATACTAATAATATGCACCCTTTGTCTTTGTTTTACGTAGAAACTTGGGTTTATAAATTAACTAGAAACCTGGACGGCAACATAAAAGCAAAAACAAATAAACTTAAAGCATGTAATTAAAAGGGCTTCTGCCCAACTTTAATTATCAACCTTAATAATAGATTTTAAAGAGTACATCAATAACTACAATATTTCTATCTCTACTAAGCTGCTTCCTTATTCACTCAACTCAAGTTAAACAGACTTTTTTTTTTTTGAATGCTTAACTTCTTGTAATTCATTGTAAAAGGTCAAACTAACTGAGCTATCTTTAAAAAAAAAGATATACATACATTATGTATTGATAAGCTACTTAATTACTTCAATCAAGTACTATCAAGCCTATCAATAGTGTTACCCTAGTTGTAGAGTATCATTATTTGCATGATTGAGATAGTAAAATGTTAGCACTTTGACTGATAATCTCAGCTCTCTTTCTCTTTCTCTTCCTTTCCCTCTCTCCCTCATCAACTTCAAATCTAACTCCAAACAACTTCACTATTAATGGGCCCCTTTGGTTATTATTAATCTCATGATCATCATCATCTTCATCATCATCATCATCATCATCATCATTATCCATATTTGCGTACTTAGCCACTAAATCAAGCAACTCCTTGCACTTCCTTTTCATGCTTACAAGCTCCGAACTTAAGTTCCCATTCTCCTTCTTCAAACGCTTATTCTCATCCCTTAGGGTGTTGTACTCCGACAACGATGACGTCGACGACGACGACCTTTGATCTTCATCATGAGATTCTTGTTGTGTTGCTGCTGCCGTTGCTGCCTGCTGCCTGTTTGCCCATGCTTTTCTTCGACGTATCTTGCATAAAAGATCTTTCTCCCCCTTTCTAAACATTTGGTTGCAAAATTCCCACCTGCTTGTTGCTACTTTTCGAAATCCCTGCATTCATATTACATCCATCTATTTAATAACAAATAAATCTCAATATGAATGTTGTAAATCGAATATTATTCATTTAACAATTTACAATCTAGCTAGGCATTAGCCAATCAAATTTCTCTTCAGCCTGCGCCTCATCGACTGGTTTTTAAATAGTTATCATTTTGCTGCTCGTCCGAATTCGTAGAGCAGGTAGAGACTAAAAAAACTGATCTAAATTTTGTTTACGGTAATCAAAAAAAAAAATTGAATAAATAAAGGATCCTACATGTATGCTAAGTAATCTGACAAAAGCCTGTGTATGTATAGCTGCTTGCTTTTAACCTTTGAGTGGTATTTTTTGAAGGACAAACAAGAATCTTTTGATCAATTAAGTTAACATGTATTTAGACCAACACTTATTATATAATCAACTATTACAAACCCACCAAAAAAAAAAAAAAATGCTAGTGAAGGAACTAAAGTTAGGTTAAGATAGGACCCATACATCTTTTATATCTACTGGCAAAAATTTAAAATAAATAAATAAAAGAAGAAAATGGAATTGAGAAAATGATATTTTGTAAACGTACGTAAGTATTGAGCTGGCGAACAAAGCTAGAGAAGTTGCTGTGCTTGAAGAGTGTCGGCAGTAGATCCCGGGCAAACTCGGCCGGCTGCCAGACAACGAAGCCGGTGCCGTCGCCGTTCCACGAGATGACGTTATCGGTGGCCGGATCCTCTATTAGCATGTAAGTCTTCAACAGAAATGGTGGGGGTGTTGATTTTCTGGCATATTCCAGTAGGCCCTTATTGTCATCACAGCAGCTGCTTATTGTAATATTATTTGTAGCCTCCATATTTCAAAAATCGCAAACAATTAAAAAGACCAAAAAAAAAAAAAAAAAGAGGGGAAATATTGAAGAGGAAAATTAGCTAAAAGAGAAGAAGATTAATCTAAAGATGAAGAAGGATATTGGAGAAGATGAGAATTGCAGTTAAGAACTCCCAGCCCCAACAATAGAAACCCAATACGACTTCACGAGGGCAATTCATGAGAATTCAATTGCAATGCTATTTAATTGCTAAAGACTTCGTTTACTTCGTTTATCTTTTTTTCTCTTTTTGAAACGTATCTTTTAAGCTTACATCTTCTTTAATATATATACGTCTGTCTGTCTGTCTGTCTCTCTCTCTCTCTCTATATATATATATAGCAGCGCAAGCATGCATATTCATTATAATTACTACGATAAATACGTTTTTAATCCTTATAGTTTCAATCAATTATTTAGTTAGTCCTTATAGTTTTTAAAAACTTTCTTTAAAAAATTATTGTAGTTATTTTTTTATACACTGGCTCTTACTTTTCAATGCTAAAATAATATTTTTAGTCTAATAAAACCTAAAATTCAACAAATGCTATGCAATATGTAACATGTGAAAAGAAACAGATGTATAAAGTGGACCTTTTTAAGTAATTTTTCAAAAAAATATGAACCAATTGTGTAATTAGTTCAAACTTTATAAACTGAAAGAATATTTAATCTTATAATTGTTACCATACTGAATAATAAGGGATCCATTATTTTAAATAAAACAAAGCATAAGCTAAAAATAGAAAAAAAAAATATACCTCAATGCAGTGTATTTTTTTTATAATATATTGAAATTTATATTCTTCTACCTTTAGATTTATTCTTTATAATATTAAATGAGAATCTCTTATTAGATAATAACTCGTGTGTCTGTCTGTATAAATATATATATATAAACTTTGTGAAGTTTGCAGATATTATATGTTGAATTTTTTGTACCAAGCGCGTTGGCCCACGTATAGATAGGGAACAAAAATTGTCCATCTTGTGATAAAATGATATTAATAGTTTTTCCTTCACTTCTTTGAATGGCTTGCTCTGTAGATAGTTGGTTTTGACCCGTTAATGATTGCAATAGCCAATAGATGTAATTTTCTGTCAATTTAGTACGTATGGCTTCTTATGAGTTTCAAATGATCTTATCACACACGATGATTTTCCCACTGGTTAATTAATGTTATTGAAATATTTGCTTTTATCTCTTATAAAAAAAAGTGCAGCCAATCACTAACCAATTCAAATTAAGGAATAAAGATGACACAATTAGTGAAAAACATAAATTCTCTTATGATCTAACCCATGCGGATATAAATTTGACAACAATTGCTTGAAATAAAAACAAAAAACAAAAACAGCCTATATTTTTTATGATTTATAATCATATGTAATTTTTTTCCTTTTTTTGATATTGATATTATGCATACACACTCTTATTAAATATATTTTTAATTAAAAATTAAGACCCAGATGGATATCGTGATCCCAAACATTATTCTTTGAGTGAATAAAAAAAATTTACCCCGACATGTTTCTCACAATGAGAATTAAATAATTTTTTATTTGAAAAAAGAAATAATTTACCACTAAACTATCAGGTCATGATTCTTCTGTTAATTATATTCAAACTTAAATCAAGAAAAATGTAGAACAAAACAACGACCCTTCTCCAAAACAACTTTGATTGTCCAGACGAATCTAGTTTAGATTGATTACCGAGCATTGATGATGTGATTAATTAATTAATTAATGGGGATTATCTTGTTGTAACCTATCTAATTAAACTAATATGAGTTTAATTCCTTTAGGTAGGCTAGTACTTTTCACATTATTCATGCTTCTTTTTGTTGTTTCGATCTAACGTGCAAATTCTTCTATCCAATTCTTTCTTCTTCTGTAATGATCAAATTGCTTTGGAGTTTTCCAAAGGCGAGACAAATGGCTTTTTGACATTTTTGTGTCCATGCGTTGTTTTCGTGCCTAAATTATTATTTTCCAATTTCAATGCCTGCTTACTAACTAAGCAATTGTGAGACACGCTCCAATAAATAAATAAACTATAAATTAAATTCCTTTCTTGGACCCGTTAAAAGTGGGCAAAAATTTAATGGGTCAACACAAATTAAGAGTAATTACACTAGCTGCATTCAACACTGTGAAAAGGAAAACGGTTGATTGTATTTAATTTTATATAATGACATCTTTGACTGGTTCACAACATAAAAAAAAAATATTTCTAAATGTATCTCGTGGGTGATTTTTTGTTTTTAATAAATCTCGATTAGATAAAAATATTACCGAATGAAAAAAAATAATAATAATAACAACGTCTGATAAGAAGACATAATGAGCCTACTTCTCACCAACAATTCTTTAAATTTGAAAAATAATGACTTACATATTAGAAGATAGAGAGGAGTATCATTGAATTTAAGGTTAAAAAAATAATGTCATAACTGTTAACTCATCAAGACCACTGTTAAACAATTTAAAGTTGAAATTTTTCTTTTTTTTTTTTTCTGTGGAATCAAATATTGGCATCTTTGCAAATATTTATAAATTCTTAATGATAACCAATAAAACCAAAAAAAAAAAAATGTGGATAGATTTTGGTGAATCTATGATTGAGTGTATCTTATGATCACTTGTGCTAGAAGCTTTTCTCAATCTTTTCAAGATTAGGTTATTATAATTATTATTAGTTTTGTGGGGTTAGTGAAAGCAAATATATTACTATATTTTATTTCAATAAATAATGTAAACTAATACCTAAAAATAGACCTCTCCTATGATATAGTCGAGAAATTTTATTTTGGCGACAGTCTGAATTTGAATTAAAAAGATAATGAGTTAAAAAATTGGTAAAATTAAAAAAAAAATTGAAAGTGTAAAAACTAAGATGATGTCAATGGTTGCCACTCGGCTTTTATCTAGGTAGTTAAGGTTGTTGTCTTTCAAATATGAGGATAGCAGTTTAAATTCCCACAAATATATTGTGGGAGTAATTTCTTCTTTAATTATAATATATAATTGAGTAAAGACAACCTTACGTAATTAAAAAGAAAAAAAAATGATGTTAATGGTTCAGAGTCACCATCAACAGGTCAAATAAAATATCGGTCATGGAATTAATTAATTAATTAATGAGACTTGGGAGTTAAATACTAAATATGCCCTTGTTTGTAAATAGAGCGTACAACTCACGCGCTTCGCAAATGGGTGAAAGGACAGGATTGATTACACGGGGGACATAAAGAAATTCATGGCACTTGGACATGAAAAAATTTAGAAGGTTCTCAATCTGGTTGGGCGGCAGAGCTTTCTTGACTTGATTTTTCTTTCTTTCTTTTTTCCTTTTTTAAAAAAGAAAATAAATTCTCTTTTTCGTCCGTAAGTTTCAATTTAATGAATTAATTTAATATTTGTGGGCTGATTTTTGTCACCATGCTGAGGCAATCTCACCGACAGTAACCCTGTGTTCCCATTTGCTTGTGACTTGAATCAGTGGTCCGTTTGAAGTGGATCATAACTTCGAGTCTCCCTATTCGAGCCTATGTAGAGTATTTGAACAAGCCTTTTTTTTTTTTATAGGAAAATTATCATTATATCACTTTTTTATTTTATATTTATTCAATCACTATAAAATTTTAACATATTCTCTGTATTATTTTTTTAAAATTTGTATCAATTAGTCACTTTTACACTAACATCGTTAAATAATTTAAATAAAATGATAATTTTACCTCTAAATAAATTAAAAGATCATTTTATCTTGTAAAAGTTTTAAAACTAAAAGATTATAATTATAAAAATACCTCCACATATAATAAAGAAATAAATCCAAAAATTAGAATTTTATTTTTAATAAAAATTATTTTAACAAAAAATTATATTATAAAAATAATTACAAAATTTTGGGATTTAATAAAAATCCCCTAAATTATTAAAATTTTGGGATTTATTTTTGAATACATAAATTCAGTTACTTTAATATAATTTTGCAAAATTATAATTTTTTAATAAATAAATTCAGTTATTTTTTATTATAATTTTAAAAATTATAATTTTTTAATGAAAATAATTATTAAAATTTTGCAAAAATTGAATTTAATAAAAATCAACTGAGCAACTCTATTTTGGATTTTTTTAAATTTAGGGATGATTTTATAATTATTTTTTTTTATTTTTCAAACTTTTATAAGATAAAATGGTCTTTTAATTTATTTAGGGGTAAAATTATCATTTCGTTTAAATTATTTAACGGTGTTAGTGTAAAAGTGGCTAATTGATACAAATTTAAAAAGAAATGTGTTGTAGAGAACATGTTAGAATTTTATGGTGGTTAGATAAATATAAGGTAAAAGAAAGGTGGCGCAATGATAATTTTCTTTTTTTATAAGTGCATGTGAGAATAGATATTCACATTTTCTTAATGATTTTGATTTTTAAATTATACTCGAGATGTTTTTGTGTTATACATCAATAGTCTACTAATTGAGATTTCAAATATACTTGAAATTATTACATGGTGACAAGTTGCTCCTAATTAACTATTGATACATGATTCTTTGGATGTGTTTAGTATATTGTATTGTATTGTATTGTATTATATTAGTTGTATTGCATTGTGGTGCATTTTTTAATAAATAATAAAATAATTAACATACTTTTTACTTATTTAAAGTAAATAAAGTATATTATTGATTTATTAAATATTTAAGTTTATTAATATTTTATAATATTATTAAAATTAATTTTCATTTACATATAAATTAATATTTAATAAATTTAAACTTATAAGTTATTAAATAATAGAAGCAAAGTGATTAAAAAAATGTGAATTGTATTTTTATGCAATACAATTTAAACTCTACCCTTACATAAGATTATTTTATGCTTCTTTTATTGTATTAACCACTTTTTTAATGTGGTGCAACGCAACTAGAAATTGTATTTTATACTTCTTTTTCGTTCATAAGTACAAGAATATTATAAGAATAATATTTTAATGTAATACAATATAATAAAATAAAAACTTTCAATTAGGGGTGGGCAAATTCGAGTTCAGATCAACCAATCAGATTTCGAGTTAATCGGGTTGAAAAAGAAATAATTTGAACTCAATTCAATCTTGAAATCCGATCTAACCATAGTTCAGACTGAATTGAAAATTTATGTTTGTGTTTGCTTTTGATTTATTTGGATTTTTCAGGTTGGATCAGGTCAAACCCAATCCAATCACCATCTAATATTGAGTTGACAAAAATCTAACTTAATTGAATTTTGAGTCTTCATGCACGTTTAATCCAAACCCAAATTTTTTGGTTTAGATTGGGTTGGGTTATTTGCCCACCCCTCGTGTCAAATATGCCTAAATTGTCCAATAAATTTGTTTGCAAAATGGGTAAAAGATTGAAAAAGGACAATTTAGGTTTCGGGGCCCATTTCCTTATGATTGAAAAAGGAAAAAAGAGAATAAAATATTGTCCATTACAGTGGTGCTGTGAACACCCTTCTAAAATCTTCTTGAAGCACTTTTTTTTTAATATACTTCTCTAATGCCAAATATGTATTTTCCATAATCATTTAATGCCAAAATAACCCTAATTTCTCATTGATCATTATTCATTAATGGAAGAAATAGTGCTTTTTACCATAAGAATTTGATGCAATAACTGCAACATCCCATACTAATATTGAGCAGCTCGTCGTATAATTTTATATTACCTAATATTATTGTCTTCCTGAAAATTTAATTAAGCCTAGTGTCATAACGACAAAATCAAATCGCAGCGGAAGTAAAACTAACCTTAAGGAATTTGTTAGACATATAACAAATAAAATAACATAAGAATTTATTTCCTCTGATACATAAATTTTAACTAATAAACCAACACAAGAGTTCATCTCCATTGATACACATTAGTTATACAAATAATTAGTTACAAAAGTTTTCAAACAATACACAAGAAACAAAAGTAGAGTTTTCACATGGGACTTCAATTTAGGGTTTAGCTTTTACTTGCTTTCCTTGGGAAAATAAAATTGACAAAAGGGTGATCTGTCATACTCAGTAACTAAAAACATGCATAACAAACAAAACGGTATCTTTATTCAATATTTTCAAATATTCAATTTAACCTTAAGTTCAGAATAAACACATGAATCTTTGTATAGAAGCTTATTGGGCATTGTTTTGCTTAAAATAAATTCAAATTGAACAACTTGAGCTAAATTCAAATTCAGAAAACATTTATCATATCAAAACACATCCAAAAACATATATCATATCATGACTTATCATATAGGAGGCTCATGTCAAATAGTATCACCTGCACCTACGGTGACCCGGTATAAATCAAATCATATAATTTGTGGAATAGAACAAATTTCACTAGTGAAAGTCACCAATTTCTCTTGGTGACCCCACTAAAATAGAACATATCGTATCAGAAAATAACTATCGACATTGAACCAAAATATTTAAATTATATTCATAAAACACAAACTTGAATCTCATATAGTGACTCGTACGTGGCACTTCGTAATATATTGGCTTTTAAAAGGTGACCCCAGTACAACTCACAATCATAAATTGCAAGATTTTAATTCAAAGTTGTTTAAACTTGAGCAAAGACTATTTAAACATGTATTTAGTTACACAAACATAATAAAAAAACTTAATTAAAGAAAACATAATTTGAAAAACATTTAGAAAACAAAAGAGTTCATTACGGATGGATCTACTTACTTGAATCTAGAGCAAATCTTAACCTTTCACTAACTAATCTCAAACATCATCAACACATCCTAAAATTGAAAAATATGATGATTTATTATTAAATCCATATAGAATAAATCATAACCTTAACTAAAAATCCTTATCACAAACGAACTATCGAATTCTGCACAATAGTCAGCAACCAAAATATAATTCACATGCTTAAGGATCTTAAACAATTCTAATATTTTCTAGAACATTATCTCACATGTAAACTAATTAGTCCTCAAGTTGCAGAATTTATTACTTAATAAATTAAAAGATCTAATTCTTGGAATGTAGTGAACTCAATCTCCAATTCTCAGTCTGCCAATATTTGAGCCAAACTTCACATAATATTTGAAAACCAAAACGAACTTCAAAGTTTACAAACTTTATACCATATCAAAGCTACATATATCTAGTGCGATACCCAAAATTTTAAAATTTTATTCCTCATATTTTTAGAGTTATGAATTTTTTAATACCTCTGTTAAGACGTTTCTTCAGCAAATAATGTGGTTTCTCTCAATAATTCAGTAACCCAAAATGCCACCAAATATTATGAAATTTCACAGAGAGAATTTTCCATATGTGTATTTAACTATACCCAAAATTCACAATTTTATCTGTCATACAACAATTTGGCATTCTAATTATCAAACAATGCAAGGTTCAACATGTTTCCAACAACACTCAAATTATTAAACTCTAACTCTAACAATTTCAGTAGCCATAACTTCACCCAATAGCCGTCAAAAGCAGCCATCTAGATGGTCAGCATCCATGTTGTTCAAAGAAGAGGAATTTTGCAGCAAGTTGGAAAGGAAGAGGAGCACACGGGTTTGACATTTGAAAGAAGAAAAAAGAAGGTAAAAATAATATAGAATTGTTGCATAGTGCCAAAGCTTTCTCTATAAATAGAAACGAAGAGAATGAGCAAATTCATTCCATTCAGAGAGCAATTTAGGGAGTTGAGAGAGAGTTCAAGAGCTTGCATTTATAAGCTCTTGTTACAGTGATTGAGAGAGTTTGGGTGTATTGGGGTTTTGGGAAGTGAGCTAAAATACTACAATACTTGTAACTCCTTTTCACTAGTAAAATATTTTCTTCTGTCTTTGCCCGTGGATGTAGGTTAAAAGCCGAACCACGTAATTTTCTGGTGTCCTCTATTATGCTTGTTCTTTATTTTATTCTTACAATTTCATTTTAGCTGCGGTCCTCCTTCACCCACTAATTTTCTAACAGTGGTATCAGAGCTATTGGTTGTATTTTTGGAGTCGGAAACTGTTCACGTAAGGGATACTATTCATGTATACAGCACTGTACACGTATACGACACTATTCACATATACGGTACTGTTCACGTATATGGTTTTGTTCACATAGATGGTACTATTCACGTACGTATATGATACTATTCACGTGAAACGGTGGAAGCGATCCAAGAATTTTACGGTGCAAAGCAGGGAATAGTGGTGTGAGTAAAGCAACTGTGTGATTTTGTACATGTCTAGGAAAGTTCTGTCACAAAGGCGATAAGAGCTTAAGGAGTCTGGGTTTTAAGTGGGACCATTGTGACCCCTCCAGTCTTTCTTGGGAACTTTCCTGGTGTGCATTCTCACAAATACTCACAACTATTCAAGGTGGTACACTAACTTGTGTGTAGTATTGATCAACAAAATGGCGGCAAAGTATAAAATTGAGAAGTTTAACGGAAATAATTTTTCATTGTGGAAAATGAAGATGAAAGCTGTATTGAGAAAAAATAATTGTTTGGCAGCAATTGGAGAAAGGTCATTGGAGATAACTGATGACAAGTGGAACGGGGTAGACGGCAACGCCATTTTTGATCTACACTTGGCACTTGCGGATGGAGTATTATCCAGTGTGATAGAGAAAAATACAGCAAAGGAAATATGAGATACTCTCACAAAATTGTATGAGGCCAAGTCACTACACAACAAAATTTTCTTGAAGAGAAAACTCTATACTCTTCGAATGGCGGAATCTACAATGGTGACCGACCACATCAACACATTGAAGACTCTATTTTCACAACTCACAATGTTGGGTCATAATATAGAGGAAAATGAACGTGCAAAGCTTCTACTTCAAAGTCTACCAGATTCGTATGATCAACTCATCATCAACCTGACGAACAACAATCCAGTGGAGGGTCTAGTTTTCGACGATGTTGCAGCCTCCGTATTAAATGAGGAGAGCAGGCGAAAAAATAAGGAAAACAGACAAGCAAGTTCGCAGCAAGCAGAAGCGCTATCGGTGACGAGATGGAGATCAACGGAACGTAGCCCCAGTAGGAGTCAAAATCAGGGTAGATCAAAATCCAGAAGTAAGAAGAATGTTAAATGCTACAAATGTGGCAAGAAAGGGCACGTCAAGAAAGAATGTTGGAGTAACCAGAAGAGAAAAGAGGGCAAAGAACCTTAGTCATCAAATGCTTAGGGTTGTGTAGCAAGTACCTCGGATGATGGCGACATTCTTTACAGTGAGGCAACAACTGTTTCAGAAGGCAGAAAATGACTTTCTGATGTCTGGCTTATAGACTTAAGAGCTACCTGGCACATGACCTCTAGGAGAGAATGGTTCTACACATATGAACCTATCTCAAGAGGATCTTTATATATGGGAGATGATCATGCCTTGGAGATCGCTGGTATTGGTACTATCAAAATAAAAATATTTGATGGTATAATTCGCACAATTGGGGAGGTACGACATGTTAACGGCCTGAAGAAAAATCTATTGTCTTTAGGACAAATAGATAGTCATGGGTACAAAACTCATGTGGAGAATGGAATTATGAAGATTGTTAAAGGCGCGCTTGTATTGATGAAGGCAGAAAAGATCGGTGCTAATCTATTCATGCTTAAAGGAGAAACACTACATGAGGCTGATGCGTGTGTCGCGTCAAATGGAGAAGAATCAACGATGGTGTGGCATCTCAAACTTGGCCACATGTCAGAACAAGGCTTGAAGATTCTCTCTCAGCGAAAATTGCTTCCGGGGCTCAAATCGGTAAGTTTACCATTTTGCGAGCATTGTGTTACAAGTAAGCAGCATAGATTAAAATTCAGTAGATCTATTGCTAGAAGTAAATGCATTCTAGACTTGATTCATTCTGATGTTTGGGAATCACCGGATATATCCATGGGAGGTGCAAAGTACATGGTGACTTTTATTGATGATTATTCCAGAAGATGTTGGGTGTATCCAATTAAGAAAAAGTCAGATATATTTTCTGTGTTTAAAGAATACAAAGCGCGGGTGGAACTTGAATCTGGCAAAAAGATCAAGTGCTTGAGGACAGATAATGGTGGAGAGTATACAGACGGCGAGTTTTTTGCTTTCTGTAAGCAAGAAGGTATTCAGAGGCAGTTCACAGTGGCATACACTCCTCAGCAAAATGAAGTGGCGAAGCGGATGAACAGAACTCTTACAAAAAGAATAAGAGCTATGTTGAGGACTGCTGGTCTATCCAATTCATTCTGGGCAGAAGCAGTCAAAACTGCCTGTTATATAGTAAATCGATCGCCATCTACAGCTATTGGGCTGAAGACAGCGATGGAGATGTGGACTGGAAAGCCAGTTGATTATTCCTACCTACATGCATTTGGATGTCCTGTGTACGTGATGTACAATGCCTAAGAAAGAACAAAGCTGGATCCAAAATCTAGAAGATGTATCTTCTTAGGGTATGTTGATGGAGTAAAAGGGTATCGTCTGTGGGACCCCACTGCCCACAAGATCGTCATCAGCAGAGATGTTATCTTTGTAGAAGATCAACTACAAAGGAGAGATGAAGATGATGGCACTACAAAAGAAAAATCAGAGATTGTGTCGGTATATGTCGAAAATATTCCAGAAGATTCAGATTCTTCTGAAGCAGCACCAGAGCACGAGGAACAAGAACCAGTCGAGTCCGAGGCTCCAGAAGTTCGTCGGTTAACTCGTAAGAGACGACCGCCAACGTGGCACTCGGAGTATGTCACAGAGATCAACGTTGCATATTGTCTTTTAACAGAGGATGGAGAGCCTTCAACTTTCCATGAAGCTTTAGAAAGCTCAGATATTGCTTTGTGGATGACAGCAATGCAGGAAGAAATAGAAGCTCTACACAAGAACAAGACATGGGAACTTGTACTACTACCACGTGGAAGAAAAACCATTGGAAACAAATGGGTCTACAAGATTAAACGTGATGGTAATGACCAAGTGGAGTGGTATCGTGCGAGATTGGTGGTGAAAGGATATGCTCAGAAAGAAGGTATCGACTTCAACGAGATATTTTCACCTGTAGTTCGACTCACAACAGTCAGAATAATCTTGGCAATGTGTGCTACATTTGACCTACATCTTGAGCAGTTAGATGTGAAAACTGCATTTCTTTATGGAGAACTTGAAGAAGAAATATATATGCTCCAACCAGAAGGTTTTGCAGAAACAGGAAAAGAGAACTTGGTTTGCAGGTTGAACAAATCTCTATACGGTCTCAAACAGGCGCCGAAGTGTTGGTATAAGAGATTTGATTCCTTCATCATGAGTCTTGGATACAACAGACTCAGTTCAGACCATTGTGCATATTACAAGAGGTTTGAAGATAATGATTTCATTATTTTGCTGTTGTATGTGGATGACATGTTGATAGCAGGTCCCAACAAAGATCGAATCCAAGAATTGAAGGCACAGTTAGCTAGGGAGTTTGAAATGAAGGACTTGGGACCAGCAAACAAGATTCTAGGGATGCAAATTCACCGAGACAGAAATAACAGGAAGATTTGGCTTTCACAGAAGAACTACTTGAATAAAATCTTGCGACGCTTCAACATGCAAGATTGTAAGTCAATTTCTACTCCACTTCCTGTTAATTTCAAATTATCCTCAAGTATGTGTCCTAGTAATGAAGCAGAGAGGAAGGAGATGTCTTGAGTACCGTATGCATCAACAGTGGGAAGTTTAATGTTCGCTATGATATGTACAAGACCGGACATTGCACAAGCAGTGGGAGCAGTCAGTCGATACATGGCAAATCCTAGTGGAGAGCATTGGATAACTGTGAAGAGGGTTCTGAGATACATCAGAGGAACCTCAGATGTTGCATTATATTATGGAAGATCAGAGTTTACTGTCAGGGGCTATGTGGATTCAGATTTTGCAGGAGATCTTGATAAAAGGAAATCCACCACTGGTTATGTGTTTACACTTGCGGGAGCAGCTGTAAGCTGGGTTTCGAAACTGCAAATCGTTGTGGCTTTATCTACAACAGAAGCAGAGTACATGGCAGCTACACAAGCTTGCAGGGAAGCTATTTGGATACAAAGGTTATTGGAGGAACTCGGGCATGGACAAGAGAAAATTTTTGTATTTTGTGACAGTCAGAGTGCCTTACACATTGCAAGGAATCCAACCTTTCATTCCAGGACAAAGCACATAGGAGTTCAGTATCACTTCGTTCGAGAAGTAGTGGAAGATGGAAGTGTGGATTTACAGAAAATCCATACCAAAGAGAACCTAGCAGATGTTTTGACCAAGCCGATAAATACTGATAAGTTTGTCTGGAGTAGATCCTCTTGTGGCCTAGCAGAAACGTAGGCAACATGATTATGGCGAAGCAGAAAGAATGGTGTGGAGATTGATTGATTCTCAATCTAATCTCCAAGTGGGAGAAATGTCAAAAGCAGCCATCTAGATGGTCTAAAGCAGCCATCTAGATGGTCAGCATCCATGTTGTTCAAAGAAGAGGAATTTTGCAGTAAGTTGGAAAGGAAGAGGAGCATACGGGTTTGACATTTGAAAGAAGAAAAAAGAAGGTAAAAATAATATAGAATTGCTGCATAGTGCCAAAGCTTTCTCTATAAATAGAAACGAAGAGAACGAGCAAATTCATTCCATTCAGAGAGCAATTTAGGGAGTTGAGAAAGAGTTCAAGAGCTTGCATTTATAAGCTCTTGTTACAGTGATTGAGAGAGTTTGGGTGTATTGGGGTTTTGGGAAGTGAGCTAAAATACTACAATACTTGTAACTCTTTTTCACTAGTAAAATATTTCCTTCTGTCTTCGCCCGTGGATGTAGGCTAAAAGCTGAACCACGTAATTTTCTGGTGTCCTCTATTGTGCTTGTTCTTTATTTTATTCTTACAATTTCATTTTAGCTGCGGTCCTGCTTCACCCACCAATTTCCTAACAATGGCCATGTAGAATTTATAATAAAGTAAAAGAATTATTCTAAAGCAATCGAAATTCAAATTTGAATTTTTATAAAAAAAAAATTTTATTTTCAAAACACTTCCAAGATCAAACGTATGTACGTATCCCATGCTCATATCATCAACAATTAAAAAGAAGAATTTACTTATCGAAATTGAAGAGTACAGGAAACAATTCTTAAATTTTTTTGGGAAAAACTTATGCATTAAAGGACTAATGAAAATAAAAATTTGCAACTAGTGGCTTAAGTTCCTTAAATAGAGAAGTTTTTTTTTTTTGATTACATGAGACAATTGCTCAAAGTACAACTCATATTACATGAGACTATAACTGATATTTATAAATCAGACTATTACTGAGACCAACTTACATCAATGCTAATGGAGCGCTGCCCAGATTTTAACCCTCACAAATATTTAAGGGATGTCTACTCCTCGCACTTGGGTAAGGAAGAAGACTACCTTCACTTAAATTTAATTGAGGAAGAAAATACCCCCACAATACATTTGTGGGAGTTGGAACTGCTGCCCTCCAAGTTGGAGGGCAGCAACCCTGACCACTCGGCCTAAGGCCGAGTGGCTTCTTAAATAGAGAAGTTAAAGACAATTACAAAAGAGAAGTTAAGAACAATTTCAAACACATAAACAATATGCACATATTCCTTAAATTAAAACTACATATAACCTACCCTCTATTAAAAGACATGTCTGGATATTACAATAACCCATTTTATTCTTATATTTTAAATAATAACCCATTTTGTCTATACTTTTGTATTTAGTTAAAACATATTTTAGTGCATTTGAAATCTGTGTTTTTGTTTTGGCATTTTGACCCTCTCTCTCTCTCTCTCTCTCTCTCTCTCTCTCTCTCTCTCTATATATATATATATATATATATATATATATGTATGTATGTATATATAGATATATGTGTCTGTGTGTGTGTATTACATATTATTTAATATTATTAATGTTTATTCAGCTATCCTCAAATTCTAAATTTGTATGCAAAGTCAAATGTTACTTAATTATTTTTAAGAATTCTACTCTAAAATGGTTTGTATCTCCTTAATTGAAAATCTTTCTTTACCCTCAATGAATTATATTGTAAATTAACGGAAGGGTGTTTTTAATTATTATTTAATGCGAAATTATTATTTTTTGCTATATAATGACCTAAGAACAGCAGCACACACCTCATTGCAATAAACCAAAAATTAGTTACTCCTCAACAATAACAAATCAACAATACATCTCAGCACATGAAATCAAAAATTTGCTACTCCTTAACAACAAATCAACAGTACACTTCCTTACAACAAACAAAAATTTGCTAGTCCTTTACAAAAAAAAAGTACAAGCCTAACAATCACTTTAAATATAACAAATCATATTCCTATTATGCTATTACAACAAACATTCATTTGAAAAATGACCTTCAATGAAGCATCAAGTTTTGGTATTAGTAGATTAAAAAAATATAAAAAAAAAGTGAAATGGCAACTAAAATATTGCAAGTGTGGCAGGCAGGCAATGGTTATGGTGTCAACTACATTGCGAAATCCTAATGCACTATTTTGGTCATGCAGTGAAAGCATTGTGTCGTGATTTTTTAGAATGATTCAGTACTAAATCTCTTATAATGCTAATGATGAGATGCCATATGAGCAAAATCTGAAGATAAATGACGATGTGGCGAAAATAAATAAGAGGCTAAAACTCATTGAAGGAAAGCTTAAATGTACCTTAATTATGCTAGTGTGTGTATTTGTAACTGTCTTTATGAGAAAGTAATATAACATGTAATGAAGATTAGAATGCTCCCAACAAAATATATACTCAACAATAACAATCATCAATTGAAAACGGTGATAGTGTAATCAATTAACATCCAAACTATGCAAATAACATACACAAATAACATATCTCCTTCAAATTACAAGTTCGTAAAAGTCCAAAACATGGTTTAGCTCATGCAAGACCATAATTAAGTTTAGGAAACTGAAATTGATGACATGTTCCCAACAAACTAAGCATCAAACTATTTCAAAGCACTTGTTACAGTCGATGCTTGTGATGGATTCTGGGATTGGTTCACTTAGGATAGGTTGACATCTAAAGTCATTCTTAAATTATAAAAGACAAAATAAATTAAACTCTTATTTATGCATTATGAACTGTGAACTATTAAAAAAGTAATTCAACGAAACTCAACCTCTTTTTCTAGTTGTTCCAGCAACTGCAATCATACTTTTATTTTTTTCTTTTCTTTGATCCAGCGTTGGAGCCCTCACTTGGAGCACTTGCTTGCACTCTCTACTTTATGTTTTTAGTTCTGATACTCCCCTTTGATGGATGGCCTGAAGGATTTGCTAGTTGGCCTAAAGCATTTGCAGTTGAGAATTGCAGAAAATATAACTAGTAAAGTTAAGCATTTGCATACTTATTGAAATTGGAATCCTTATTTGCATAAATACTATCAATTATTAGCATGCTTAGTTAGCTTAACATCTAGAAAAATCACTTATGAAGTACTGACTATTATGTTAAATGACAATGAAAACAATATACACAACATAAACATCAAATATAAATGGAATAAAATTGATGGTGTAAACGCATACTTGAGAACTAGTACTTCTTGCTCGAATTGCCCGTGCAACAGAAGGGCTCAATGGACAAGATCTTACATTGTGGTTCGAGCCACTACAAACTGAGCACTTGACAAAGAATCTTCTGCTGCGTTTTTTAAGTTCAGTAGCTGCTCTCTTCCTATATTTCTTTAGCCTCCTAATCTTTTATTGCCTCTTATAGGGATCAATTAATGACCTTTCACTACGCTCCCATATACGCTCATTAGGAATTGGAGTAAACATGACATAGTAGATATTAATGTAAGTCTGCTTGGCGAACCAAAATGGAATATACTCCTCAATTTCATGTCTTGCATAACCTATGCTAACTATGGCATGATAGCAAGGTAAACCTACAATTTCTCAATACCCACAGTCATATGTCTCCTTCTTTAATTTCACAATAAACTCCTTGCTAGATAATAAGATTTATTCATGACTAGGGTGGGCATAGTTCGATTCGGTTTGGTTCAGATTGAAATTAAGCAGAACTAATTTAAATCAGTTATTTTATAAAAAGAACCGAATAATAACCGAACTCAAACGGATCTTTTTAAATCGGTTTGGTTTTTTCGATTCAGGGCCTATTGGGCCTATTTTGAATTTCCAAATTTTTAGCTCATTGGGTCTCATGAATGTCATAATTTTTTTCAACAATTAATTCATCCTAATTTCATTACAAATATTAATAATAAATACAAAGTATTCAAAACTCATTTTATCACTAATATCTTACTAACTACTAATAAGGTATTCACTATTCACAAAATATGAAATATTAAGATTTCAAAATACATAACCAAATTCCAATACTTCATCTACATAAACATAATGTTGTAAAGTTAAATAAAAATAACAACAGTGATTCGGTTCTTCGGTTCGGTTTTTGGGTTCAGTTGAGTGAACTGAATACCGAACCACTATTTCAATTTTTTTTATAAATAATATATTTTGGTTTTTTAAAAAAATTAAAACCAAACCGAATTAGAACCGAACCGTCGGTTCGGTTCAGTTTTTTTTTTAAAATATGGTTTTTTTTGCCCAGTCCTATCCATGACTTGAAAATTCAAGTCTTTTGAAAGGTGCATAGTCATTTTCCCTTTTTTTTGTAAGTTTTATCCAACTCTTTATAAATCTTGGGAACAACAGTTTTTGGCCAAGTGTTTGCTTCATTTCTTCTCTTTGTAAATATCTTCATAAATCTGTGATTAGTATTAAAAATTGTCTAATTATCAAGCGATAATAATATTATTTTGTGCTTATATTATAATTTATATTTGTGTTTATGCAATATATTAGGAATTATTAATTATGTTTTAAATATATCTAATTTTGTGTAATTTTATGTGTTTATTAGGTAAAATATTAATTTCACGTAATTCGAGGCCCCAAACAAATAAACAGAGGTCAAATTTAGATTCCGGAGGTCCGAAAATCTTAAGATCAGTCAAGATCGGCTTAAAATTGGGCTTGTGTAAAAAGAGTTGACTTTTCTTGTTGACTAAACACTGATTGGATGATGAAATAAGCTTACAATAGATATGAGTGCATGGGATAGCTGGCAATTTTGACTAAATCTCAACCGTTCATGATTCAATGGCCATAACTGTGCCACGTGGCAATGGTTGGTGAAGCAAGTTGTAGGATCCGAATCTTTGTATTTGGGTCGACCCGATCCACCCATTAACCCGCCAAATCCCAACCGTTTTTTGGGCAAATCGGACGAGTTAAACGATGCCACGTGTGATGTTGACTTTTGAAGTTTGACCAGTCATTGGATCTTGATCTAAAGGTTGTGAGGAGCACATGCATGAAGCCTATAATGGACCGCAACACACTGGATTATGAATTTATTTTTCTATAAATAAAGCCTCATTTTATGTTTTTAATCATCTCTCTACAACTCCCTTCTTCTCAAATTCTCTCCATCTTCTTGTAATCTTAATTTTTAGGTATGTTTTTAATATTTTGTATAATTATTTTTATAAATAAAATTAGTTTTATTTTCAATTTTAGTTGTTTTTATTACTTTTAATTACAAGTAATTCAATTTTAATATTTCTTTTTATTTCAATTATGCTCAACTAAATAATATTAGTTCGGGGAATGTGAAACTCTTAGGAAATAAATATGATTTAATCAAATTTTATTTTAATTTTATAAATTAAATTATTTTCTATTTCATTTTATACATATTTTATATTTTGAAATTTTGATTTATTGTAGAGAAACAAATGAATTTGGCACAATAAAATCTTAATATCTTAATATAAGGTATGGTAAAATGGTATTTTGACTTATTGTAGACAAATTAAATTTTGGCACAATAAATACTTAATCCATCATAAAATTAAAGGGAAAATAATAATAATTTATATAATTAATCTTTTGGGCAATAAATCTATAAAAAAAAAAGGCAAAAAGAATTTATTAAGTTTTATTTACTACTAAGACTGGATCCACAACCCTAACTAGTTCAATTTCATAGTTTCATTTAAATTAAGTTGTATATATTCAAGTTTAAATTTCAATTTTTAGTTAAAATAAAATAAACAAATTAAATCTTTTATTTGTGGATCGACCTTGGACTCACCGAGTTATAATACAACAAGATACTCTTATACTTGGGAGTTAAAAATTACTTTTAAGTTGTGTTAAGTTTTTGGCGCCGTTGCCATGAAAATGTTTTTATTTTGCTTTATTTTTCCGTTTTTGATTTTTCTCTTTGTGTAAATTTTTGTTTGCCCCCTTTTCTTTTTCTTAAATGCTCTTTTGTCCCTACATCTTTCATAATTCTCGTTTTACCCCAACAATTCTCGTTTCTAGCTCAATCTTCTCGTAATTACGTTCTGACCCCAACATCTTTCAGCCGTTTCACTTTCATCCCAACTGGCTCAATTCTAAACATCTAAAAATTACGGTGTGACCATAAAATTATAAATAATTTGCAATAAGATCCCTGGACGAAATTTCTCACAGTAATCAAGACTTGAACTTATCTTGGACTTATTTTGAACTTATTTGGACACAATTTGGACCTAATTTGGAACAAACTAACTCTAATTACTAACTCTTAACTTATTAACTATTAACTGCTAACTACTAACTCTTAACTTATTAACTACTAACTGCTAACTTTTATTTATTTTTTTATTTCAGTTATTTAATTTTCTGTATTTATTTTATTTCGCATTTATTTATTTATTTTTTTAATTGGTGGGTTCAACCACCGGTTTTTTTCTTTTAATTTTAGTTATTTTATTATTTTTCATTTATTTTTATTTTCTTGCTTTATTGGGGGGGTTCAACCACCCATT
>NW_006261964.1:23347019-23390362 GCF_000493195.1 Citrus x clementina | reverse complement strand
TATTATTTTCATTTATCTTTATTTTTTGTTTTATTGGTGGGATCAAACACCATTTGTTTTCCTTTTTTGTCTTTCGCATTTATTTTATACTTATTTTATTGTTAATTGGTGGGTTCAACCACAAAAATCATTATTTAATTTTCCTTTGTACACTTATATTATTTGCATATTTTTTTTCAATTTTTAATTAGTCCTTTTAATTTTGTTATTAATTTGTGTGAATACTGTCTTTGTGACATAACCATTGCATGAGACGTTGGTCTTGAACTTCAAGTGGCAGGTTAATTCGTAGATCTCAATCTCCTCCACCAATCATGGATGAGAATCAAGACGAAAATATTTAGGGCGGACTTAATCCTCAAATTGATTGGGGAGACAACCATTCTCAACATGGGCATGATCAGAATCAACCAAGAACTCTGAGAGACTACATGAATCCAACCAGAACCGGAGCACCGTCGTGTATAGTATTTCCTCCAGAAGCATCTCGATTCAACTTTAAACCAGATATTATCCAATTTTTACCAACATTTCATGGTTTAGAATCCGAGAATCTGTACTTGCATCTAAGAGATTTTGAGGAAGTTTATCTTTTAACAACCATTCTCAAAATTAAAAAGACTAATTAAAAATTGAAAAAAAAAATGCAAATAATATAAGTGTACAAAAGAAAATTAAATAACAATTTTGGTGGTTGAACCCACCAATTAACAATAAAATTAAGTATAAAATAAATGCGAAAGAAAGAAAAAGAAAAAAAAATGGTGGTTGAACCCACTAATAAAACAAAAAATAAAATAAATGCAAAATAATAAAATAACTAAAATTAAAAGAAAAAAACTGGTGGTTGAACCCACCAATTAAAAAAATAAAGTAAAAATAAATAAATAAATGCGAAATAAAATAAATACAGAAAATTAAATAACTCAAATAAAAAAATAAATAAAAGTTAGGAGTTAGTAGTTAGTAGTTAGTAGTTAATAAGTTAAGAGTTAGTAGTTAGAGTTAGTTTGTTCCAAATTAAGTCCAAATTGTGTCCAAATAAGTCCAAGATAAGTCAAAGTCTTGATTATTGTGAGAAATTTTGTCTAGGGATCTTATTGTAAATTATTTATAATTTTATGGTCACACCGTAATTTTTAAAAGTTTAGAATTGAGCCATTTGAGATGAAAGTGAAACGGCTGAAAGATGTTGGGGTCAGAACATAATTACGAGAAGATTGGGCTAGAAACGAGAATTGTTGGGGTGAAACGAGAATTATGAAAGATACAAGGACAAAAGAGCATTTAAGAAAAAGAAAAGGGGGCAAACGAAAATTTACACAAAGAGAAAAATTAAAAACGGAAAAATAAAGCAAAATAAAATTTTTTCTCCGGCAACGGCGTCAAAAACTTGACACAACTTAAAAATAATTTTTAACTCTCAAGTATAAGAGTGTCTTATTGTATTATAACTCGGTGAGTCCAAGGTCGATCAACAGAGAAAAGATTTAATTTGTTTATTTTATTTTAACTAAAAATTGAAATATAAACTTGAATATAAACAACTTAATTTAAATGAAACTATGAAATTGAACTAGTTAGGGTTGTGGATCCAGTCTTAGTAGTAAATAAAATTTAATAAATTCTTTTTGCCTTTTTTTATAGATTTATTGCCCAAAAGATTAATTATATAAATTATTATTATTTTTCCTTTAATTTTATGATTGATTAAGTATTTATTGTGCCAAAATTTAATTTGTCTACAATAAGTCAAAATCCCATTTTACCATACCTTATATTAGATATTAAGAATTTATTGTGTCAAATTCATTTGTTTCTCTACAATAAATCAAAATTTCAAAATATAAAATATTTATAAAATTAAATAGAAAATAATTTAATTTATAAAATTAAAAATAGAATTTGATTAAATCATATTTATTTCCTAAGAGTTTCACCTTCCCCTAACTAATATTATTTAGTTGAGCATAATTGAAGTAAAAAGAAATATTAAAATTGAATTACTTATAATTAAAAGTAATAAAAACAACTAAAATTGAAAATAAAACTAATTTTATTTATAAAAATAATTATACAAAATATTAAAAACACACCTGAAAATCAAGATTACAGGGAGATTAAAAGAATTTGAGAAGAAGAGAGTTGTAGAGAGATGATTAAAAACATAAAATGAGGCTCTATTTATAGAAAAATAAATTCATAATCCAGTGTGTTGCAGTCCATCATAAGCTTCATGCATGTGCTCCTCACAACCTTTAGATCAAGATCCAATGGCTGGTCAAACATCCAAAGTCAACATCACACGTGGCATCGTTTGACTCGTCCGATTTGCCCAAAAAACGGTTGAGATTTGGCGGGTTAATGGGTGGATCGGGTCGACCCAAATACAAAGATTCGGATCCTACAACTTGCTTCACCAACCATTGCCATGTGGCACAATTATGGCCATTGAATCATGAACGGTTGAGATTTAGTCAAAATTGCCAGCTATTCCATGCACTCATATCTATTGTAAGCTTATTTCATCATCCAATCAGTGCTAAGTCAATAAGAAAAGTCAACTCTTTTTACACAAGCCTAATTTTAAGTCGATCTTGACTGATCTTAAGGTTTTCGGACCTCCAGAATCTAAATTTGACCTCCGTTTATCTGTTTGGAGCCTCGAATTACGTGAAATTAATATTTTACCTAATAAACACATAAAAATACACAAAATTAGATATATTTAAAACATAATTAATAGTTCCTAATATATTGCATAAACACAAAATAAGATTATTATCGCTTGATAATTAAGCAATTTTTAATACTAATCAATTTGCACTTAATCTCCTCAAGCATTAACAACAAATGCATGTCCTTATAAGGCAAAATCAACTGTTGAAGCACTCGGATGCATTCCTGTCAGTTCTCTTTACTTTGCAGTTTCTGTGAAATGCATGCATAAACCAAGTGCACCCTTACAATTCTCTTTCCAGCCAATTATAAGATTCTATATTTTCTTCTTTGTTCAATGCCATTGCCTCATCAAAATCTTGCCTCTTACTACTCATAGTTGTCCGCCAAAAAAGATTCTACAACTTGGCACCGGTATGGTCCTTGACAAAGTTAGCATACACATGCTTACATCATGCCCTATAATAGATAGAAGACCATGTGTTTGGGATTGCATTCAATAGCCCCTTTTGCCTATCGTTAATAAATGTGACATGCCTTCCATCATCTAAATAGTTGTGTAAAAGTTCAAGAAACCATGTCCATGTTTCAGTATTCTCAATCTTGCACACACGCAATGCCAATGAGACAATCCCTTTATTAGTATCTGCAGCAACAACAGCCAATAGTAATCCCTCATATTTTCCCTTCAAGTGGCAACCATCAATTCCAATGAAGGATTTGCAACTATGAAGGAAAGCATTTCTTTGTGCAGGAAATGCAACAAAGAATCTCAGAAATAAACATTTCCTAGGATAACTGACTACATCACATAGTACCTTGCAAATGGCTCCTAGATCTGCCTGATGAATGGCTGGCACATATTGAAATAGTTTCTCGCAACCTTTAGAATGATCACTATACACAAAAACCTTTGCTTTTTCTCTAGTTCTATACATTGTTAGCGTCTTAATTTCAATATAAAATTTTCATGCATATAAGTCATGAGGAGAGATATCTTCACATTAGGATCAATAACAATATGTCCTTTTATCATTTTAGCAATCCATGTAGAAGTCACCTTCCCAGATTTCTTAATAAGCCTGCACTCATGCTTTTTGTGGCATCCTCGCAACCAAAAATCATTTCTGTCATTCAGCCTTGCACCATTAACAAACTATGGACAACCAGACTCTTTACAAGTTGAATAATATCTCTTTGGTTCGCTTTATTTTATATTAATATTAAACCATTTTCTAGCCAGCATCTCATGCAATGCTTCGCTAAAATGACCCACATCCTTGAACACATCACCCACTTTGAGTCTATGTACCCCATCAACATTTATTAGGATATTTAATGTAACCTTGATGCTCTTGCAAGGATGGTTGATGACTGACGGCATTAAAGATGCTTACATAAAGATGAGATCCTTTTGTTTTGTGTTTATCTTGTAGGGTAATTTTCAGGGAGCTCCCCTGAGGTTTGATGTATTAACACTTACATAGAATGTATTGATGTAATTACATATACCTCCCCTACCATTAGTTATTAGTTAAGTTGACCGTTAGTGGAATGTCTAAATTACTAAAATACCCTTCCCGCTAAAACAATAAATTATTAAGGAAAACTTTGAGAATCCATGAGCAATAAGATTAGTTGGAATCACAAAATATTTAAAAAACTAAAATACCCCTGATATAAAGTAATTGACATTGCATATTAAAAAAAAATTCCTAAAACACATTTATTTCATATAAGAGAATTTCAAAATAACAAATCAAAATTCATTAAAGAACCAACAAGGCAATTTTGAAATCATATTTCATTTTCATTTTCTAAAATAATGAACATGCCCATCACTTAGATCAAATCCAAATTTCAAGTACATTCAAACAAACCCTAAAAACCCACCCAAAACGAAAATAATAAAAATAAAAATAAAAACATCTTTGTCTAGTAAAATTAAAAGCCTAAACGACTAACTAAGCAAATTCCAAAACATCCAAATCCATCAATCGGTGCAACAAACTTCATTCAAGAAGTAAACTTAGTAACAGCCTTGGTACCCTCAGAAATAATGTGCTTAGCTAGCTCACCAGGAAGCACAAGTCTCCCAACGGTCTGAATTTCCTAAGATGTAATCGTCGGCTTCTTCTTGTACCTCGCAAACTCCTCAAAAATATCGTGCCTTGCTCGAGATTCCAATATCATGATGGACTTGCTTTAGAACTTTGAAGATGTAGATCTTGTACGTTTTGATGCTTTTTTTGGCACACTTCTTCTCCTTGTCGCTAGAGGCGCTTTCTTCGGAAGTTTCTTCCTGACCTTTGGCTTCTTTTCCATTGTGCTTTTGTGGAAGACTTAAGCCAACACCAAAATGTAAAGCTAAAAAAATTTCTAATCTTGATTTCTTCACAACTTCAGAAAAAAGATGAAAATGGTGCTGCGTTTTTGCTTGTTTGAGCGAGAAAGGTAAGTGGGTGTTTTATTTATTGGATATTTTAGTTTTCTTTTGTCCACTAGTAATTGCCAAGCTTTGGTTTTTGTCCACTAGTCATTGTCAAGCTTTGGTTAATAGGGTGTAGCAGTCAAAATTTCTCACATATCTCGAGCTTCATTTCAAATTATTTTAAAATTTAAATATGTTTTTACATATTTAACCTTTGTACTAACGTTATACGTATTTTTATACTAACGGTAGGGGAGATGTCTGTAATTACATCAATATATTTTATCTAAGTGTTAATACGCCAAATCTCAGGGGAGGTCCCTGAAAATTACCCTTATCTAGGATTTGTTAACCAAAGTTCTTAGGAATCTATGATATTCTTTCGACATGTGTTTCAAATGAAACAATAAGACATCTTGAAATGCTTTGAATTAAGTCTCAAGTACAAGGAGACATGGAAAAGACCAAATACATATTGAAATTTTCAATATTAATTGTGGTCATTGTTAAATAACTTTTAATATTTTATATTTCTATTAAGTATAATATTATTATTTATTTCTAATATATAGATTTTTTTCTATTAATTATTAGATAATTATATTACCCTTAATAGAATTCTATTAAATTGATTTGAATTATCTAATCGTAAGATGTATATGATGGTTTTATTAGCAATCTAGTGTCATTCTGTTAAAAATATGATATTACAATGCTTAATATGAGTGTTTGTATTGCATGAAAGATACTAAGTGTTGATACCAAAATTTAGATCGTACAACCATGAAGCTTTGGTTGATATTCACAATTTATATTATCTTGAGGAAATCCATTAAAATACATAGAAAGATTTATTACAACTAAAATTATGCATTACATTCATAATATAAATGTTTTACTAAGAGAAACACATAATAAAAGAGAGCAAAGAAAGAGATGATTGGAGTGTTCACCAGATGTCAAGTCCGCCTTAGAATAAAGTGATAATGCTTACAAAATAAACACGGTTAGAGTCGCCAGTGGACGTTTTGATGCTCAAGTAAGAAAAATGAGAGAACATATGAGAGAGAAATTTGGCAAGGAAAAAGAGAGAAAATTGTTCATCTATTTACCTTTAACTTCTCCTCTATTCATAATGAGCGGAGAGCACAGAGTCTTACTCGTTTAGTACATACATTATGTAGGTATTAGTCTCATCTTCCTCGTACATGCGTCATCTCAGCATTAAATGTTTGACTACTTAGATGACTATGTAGACTTGCTCCTGAGTGGCACATTGACTTGTCACTTTATTCTCGTTCCAAGACCTCGACCTCGCACCAACTAACGTTGCACTTTATCGCTAAATATTGACTTTAGATCTAGCAAATTGCATCTAGCTTTGGGATTAATATTGATAAGCAATTAATGTAGGATGTGATTGATGTTATCTTATCAAAATGTTCGCTTAGTCACATGTCGAGATGACATCTCACATTGTAATGATGAAGTGATTTCGAGATGATACCATTTTGGCAATGAGGCAGCATCAATAAGACGAGTTGCCCTTAATATGTGGTGCTGATACGACACTTTCATGGCAATGAGGCAGCGTTGATAAAACATATTGTTCCTAATGAGTGGTGTCAAGGTGACACCTTTGCGGCAGACGAGGCAGGTTGCTCCTCACTTGTGGTGTTGAGAATAATACTTTTGTGGTAATGAAATGACGACAATAACGCAAGTCGCTCTTCACGTGTGGATGGTGCGAAGGCGACAACCTTTGCGATAACAAGGCAGTGCCAATAAAGTATATATGTTCCTAAGGCAGCGGTGCCGAGATAGCATTGTTGGCACCAAAATGACACCTCAATTAATAGCCCGTTTGGGAGTGTGGTGAGGTAGCTGGACTGCCAAAACCCAGCTACTAAGATGTTTGGTATCACTTATAACTAGATTTTGGCAGTTTAGCAATTTTTTTTACCCAATTTCTACTCCACAATTATAGCTTTTACTTTACAGTAGTTGCATCTTAAAAGCTACAACACCTCACTTCCAAACACACCCTAAGTATTGCACAACGTTCCTCTTTCTTGACATTGATATGATCACATTATATTATCTACTTGGTAAATTAACAAGGAATCACATTTATTTATCGCCACTTTGATATGTTTTGTTGAATGCATGGCACGTAAACATTTATTATAGTTGCCACATTTTTTTTTCTTAATCCATTTATTATAGTTGCTATATGTTTGTCGTCAATGGATAATTTGCAGTTTAACATATTTAATGTAATAATAGAGATTTTCAATACGAATTACAAAGTCAAAAATTAAAGACTAACAAAAATTGATTGATCAGTCATGAATCAATTTAAATATATTATATGAATCAATTAGCCCCATTTTACACCGAGGGACTAATTTTAATTTTAAAATTTATATAAATTTTATTTTTAAAAATGTTTGCAATTTTTAATTGATATTTTCAGTTTGTATTCTTTTGAATTTTTTTTTATTTTTCCAAACTCAGTGTAAGAAAAACATAATAGATTTTTTTTCTAGTTTAAATTGATGACTGAATTAAAAAATTAAAGAATTTTAGATTAATTATTAGAACATATATAAATAAAAATGATTGGGAATTAAACCTTAGTAAAACCCTAACAAAAAGTTTTTAGGCAAATTTTAAAAAGAAAAACCGAACTCACCCAAAATGACATTATTTTGAGTGTGTATTTATCATAGTTTTGTTGGGGTTTAGTTCCCATATCGATGCTTAGTGTATAAATAGCACAATACGATATATGAAATACTACAAGGAGTGAAACCTAATTATTATTAAATCAAAATATTTGATGAATTTAGTTTATTTAAAATCCATCATTTTAACAACCAAAATTTTGTTTATATTTTTTAAAAACTAATTATTTGAGAGAGAGTAGCTTATTATCCCTACTCGAGCGGCTAACGATAACTGTGTCGCGCGTGTGCCACAGTGACATATGAAACAAACAAAGAAAGTAACAAACAAGCAAACTAATAAACAATTGAAAAAAAAAAAAAAGCAAAGGCCGCAATTAAACTGCTGAAGCCTGAATGAAAGGCAGGCTGGAAGCAGAAAGCTTATAATAATAATAATAAAAAAAAAAATTGTATGGTCTCAAACCAAATGGCTGCGTCTACGAAGATAGGCATAGGAACCGGAATCGGGACCGGGACCGCCCCGACTCATCACCACCGAGTCGCCATGTCCACTCTCTCTCCACTTCATCCTCCTCTCTCTCACTCTAACTCTAACTCTAACTCTATCTTCCTCTTCAACTCTACCTTATCCACTCGCCACCGCTCTCTCCGAGTCAACTCAACGAGTGGTCCTCATCATCTTCCCGCCCTCCGAGTCAGAGCTGCTTCCTCCGTGGACGCGCTTTCCTCTGCAGGTCACTCTCAGTTCCTTATTCCGCCTTCCTTTGCTTATCTGAGTAATGTAGTTTTGTCGATGTAAAACAACTATAGTGTAATCATCAAGTTAGTTTAATTGTTAAATATTGTTTATTTATTTATTTTGTTGAGTAATGTGTTAGGTTTCGTAGAAGCAGAAATTTCTTTGTAATGCGCAAGATTTGATAACAAATTTTTAGCCAAGTTAAAGTGCTCCTGTTTCAATGGTTCTTATATGGCAGTTCATGAATACTTCATAGAGTAGGATATACTGTTTAAGGTATTACTATGCAAATTGCAAAATCTGCATATAGTAGAGATTGTACTTTGCGTCACTTGAAAGTCATTGCAGGCATGTTATGGCTTTTATGTGGTTAACAAGTGGTTTTTCTGGTTTCTGATTGAAGATTTTGCTTGCCTGGTTGTATACCGGATCACTGGTTATAAGAATTACCTCGTTATGGAAAATCTGTTAATCGTTGAAATTTCTAGTTCAATAAACTGTCTCTGATGATATTTGCACCCCAATCTCAATTGTGTTAACCATATCGGTTGTGCTGTATATGCCATTTTCCTTTTTTGGGACTCAAACATTGATCAAACTCGTATGATGGGGGTTACAAGCTTATGTAATTGTACTATCTTCAATATGATGAAGATAATTCCATATTCAAGAAGTATGAGATATGGCAAATATCTTAATTCAATATAAGGACTTAAAAACCACAAGAAATACCAATGCCCACCTTTTTGGGCCTTTGCAGGTTTGATACCTTCGTTCTTTTCATTTTGTCATGATAATTGAACAAATTGAGTTAGTGGCCACTTGATGATGAGTTCTTTTATCTTACAGCATCTGTCCTTTTATTTTGCACATAATGTCAACTTAGTTGCCTAGTTCTAACTATGTGTTGTTACTTAAGTCTGTGTTCCTCTTGCCTTTAGCTAGGTTGGAATTTCAATTGTCTCTTTCTTCAGAAAGGATTGAACAATTGAATTGATTTCTGTTTGATTTTATTTGCTTCTCCATGCTGCAGGTGTGAGGACTAGAATTAGTTTTCCTTATACTTTTAGGATTATTCCATTCTTGCTAATTGTAATAACTTTGAAGCTATATGGATCGTTGAAAATGTGCTTATGTATCTTGTTTTACTTCTTGCAGAAAAAAGTGTTGAAAATGTAGTAATTATAGGCTCAGGTCCTGCTGGATATACTGCAGCAATATATGCAGCTCGTGCCAACTTGAAGCCTGTAGTGTTTGAAGGATATCAAGCAGGTGGTGTTCCCGGTGGGCAATTGATGACTACCACTGAAGTGGAGAACTTTCCAGGTTTTCCAGATGGAATAACTGGTCCAGATTTGATGGACAGGTGTTGAAAAACTGAGCTATTTGCTTACTCTGCCATTTTTTGTGAATGTAAATTATATTTTTATCTGACAATATGCTACCGGTGATTGTTGAATAGCATGATGACATTTTTTTTTTCCACCTGTAGGATGCGGCGTCAAGCTGAACGTTGGGGTGCAGAACTTCATCAAGAAGATGTTGAGTTTATTGATGTCAAGAGCAATCCTTTTACTGTGAAGAGTGGAGAACGTAAGGTGATATACTGTTTTGCAGCACATTTTTATAAAGGCGTTGAAGTGTTTCTATCAAAATGATATAAAGACATTGTATATACATTTGTTCATAAATAACCAAAGCTTCCAAGACTCCAAATTTGAACTGAACACTTAGTGATAGTTCGGACACTCCATCATTGATTGGTCTATAAATGAAATTGGACCCCAGGGATTAAACTCTCCATGCAAAAAGCATGGTGGAGTCTGATAGTGGTTGTGGAACCTATGAATGTATGGATGTGCGATGGACAACTGTCATTTGAGTTAAATGCTACATCGCTTTATATTACAGAAAAAATTCTCAATTTCTTTAATTCATTATGTCTTACTGTATGTTTGTTTCACTTAGAAATTAAGATATGACAAGCAAAACTTGCTGCCTTAATCTTCCTCTATATGGTTACACATATTCTGTGGTCATAATCTCTGTGTGTGTGACACAAGTTGCAAGTCACATTACCGTTCTATTCTGGTGGCATAGGATATTCATTGTTCGTAGATCTATTCTTTTAAAACTTTCTTGTTGGTTATAGGCTCTTAAAATTTCTTTCTCATGCTTAACTTCAGGTTAAGTGCCACAGCATTGTTTTTGCTACAGGAGCAACTGCAAAAAGGCTCAATTTACCTCGTGAAGATGAGTTTTGGAGCAGAGGAATCAGTGCTTGTGCAATATGTGATGGAGCATCTCCCCTGTTTAAAGGGCAAGTTCTTGCCGTGGTTGGAGGAGGTGATACAGCTACAGAGGAAGCAATATACTTAACGAAATTTGCTCGCCATGTTCATTTACTTGTTCGTAGGGAACAACTAAGGGCATCCAGAGCAATGCAAGATAGGTGAGAATGGGTGAAACCTCAACCTTGTCTCGTATTTTGTCATGTTCTTTGGAAGTTGTTATGGCTTATTCTTTATGCTATGGTTGTTTGGCCTCACTGTATATTACTCATATACGTATGTAGAAGTTGAATTTTCTACAGGAGTATTTATGCATTTATGTCTAATCTGATTTCTTTTTCCCCCTTCTTATGGTTTTCTTTCATTCCTAATAGATTTTTTAGTGGATGATTTTTTCTGGTGCTTTCTTTTCGATGTATATTAATATAGATAAAGAGGTATTTTTGCAAGCATGTTGATGATATAGGGGTGGCAGAAATCCCCACGGGGATGGGGCCCTAAGGCAATTTCCTCATTCGGGGAGGGTTCAGGGACAAATATTTACCCAAATTCTTATTCGGGGAAGGGATTGGGACAATTTACTCCCCATCCCCTCCCCGTTTCTATTTTTAATTTTTATTTGATTTTTTATTTCTTCAAAAAATTTTAGAAAATACAATTAAAATTTAAATTATAACAATATGGATGTAAATAGCAAATATCATAATATTTATAAAATAATATAAATAACAATTAATATAAGCACTTGAAGATTGACAAAAATAATTTTGTTGATGATTTATACATGTGACTTTTATGGATGTGTTCAACTTTGAAAAAGCTCTGCTTTTACTTAATTTCGTAGACTATCTTGTAATTTTGATGACTTTAACTTAGTTTGATGGAAATGATTTTCATTGCTTTAGTTTGTTTTGAAGTTTTGTGTTAGTAATATGGTTTTATACTTTTATTTTAATATGATTAAATCAAGTTCGAAAAATAAAAGTATCAGGGACGGGGATGGGTACGGGGATGTCGATCCGCTTCCTTCCCCTCCCCATTGCCATCCCTAGATATATTAGGTTGTTTTAAAATAAATGATATTTTTAAACACTCAAAAAGAATATTTGTTGTGGGATCAGAAATTCCATTATAATTTTTTTTGCAAGCATTATCCATTTTATTAGGTAAAGATTCTATGGGTTGTCTGATGTATCTGTTGTAATATGGCCTGCATATAACATAATATTTTTATGCATGTTATAGTTGGTTATACGAGTATTAAGGGGAGCAGATTCTTTTTTTTATTAGCATATTTTATATGATCTTTCTGCCAAGTTGTGGTTGAATTTTTACTAATTGTGACTCCAAAGTGCTTCAGTGTTCCTTTTCTGTGATAGCAGCTTATGGTTTCACAGTACTAGGCTACTAAGTGGATTGCTTATCTAACAGTTGAAGCGTCATGTTGTTTTTCATATATTTTTTCATTGATTACTCTTGTTATGGCATTTCTTGTTGCTTTATGGTGTGTAAATTCTCCTTTTTGTTTCTAGTTGGCTGCCTTGACGATGAATTATGTACTAATGAAAAATTTTTATGTTGAGTTTTCAACTCCCTGAATGTTTGTTTAACAGGTTGGTTATCGCGAATGTTTCAGAGTGTTCAACAACCCAAATATCACTGTGCACTTCAATACGGAGACAGTTGACGTTGTCAGCAATACAAAAGGCCAAATGTCTGGTATTTTACTCAGAAAAGTTGACACTGGTGAGGAATCTGTGCTAGAGGCAAAAGGCTTATTTTATGGTATAGGTCATTCACCGAATAGCCAGTTGCTGCAAGGCCAAGTTGAACTTGACAGCTCAGGTTACGTGATTGTTGAGGAGGGTACTGCAAAAACTTCTGTTGAAGGTGTATTTGCAGCTGGAGATGTGCAGGTACTCCGGTCAAAGCCTTTAAATTTGAAATCTCATTCAGTTTTCATCAAGGGCTTGTCAAGATTAATTATCTGTCCCAACTATCCTTCTCAGGACTGCAGTCCTGTCATCGACATGATTGTAGTAGTGGTCATAATTGATAAAGTGGTAGTTAGAATTATAGGTTGTTAGAATCAAGCAACGATAGTCTCTCGAAGAATTACTTGTTTGCTAATCGCTCGAGGAAATTCTTTAAACTGATTTGGGAAAGTGTCTCTTAATGCTTGGTTGGAAGTGTGATGCTTTTAAAAATTGTAGAAGTTGTCATTCTTGTTTTAAAATTTGACAAGCAATGTGGAAAAAATTTACACATTTAGATCATTATGAGCTACTTGCATAAAATTTAAATTGTATGTGAGCCAATAGAGTTGCTATGCTTGACTAGAAGTTTGTTATGTTTTAAGTTCTTACTAATTTTTCTTTTCCAGGATAAAAGTTTTGCATAGTTTTTAATTTGGTTGGATTGGTTAGATTACTTCAACCATTGTAGAGATGAATGTTTCTCCAATCAATATGTTGTATCTTTCTAGGTATAGATTTGATTTTCTGCATATGTCCAATATGAGATGAATTTATGTAGTAAACTTTGAGGTATATGTTTCAATGCATATATAAACCGTTCGAATCCGTTGGCCAAAATCAATTAGGGGAGGGGTGTCTTTCTTTTAATGTTCAATTTCATATATGAGACATTATAATGTGTGAATTCTTTTGAGGTTCAGTGAAGAATTGGTTGTTTGCCGCCTGGTTCCTTCTACAGTTCTTATGTTTTCGTTTTTTTTTTTGTTTTTTTGGTTGCTTGGGTGGCCTGTGACTGTTTTGGACCATCTAATAATTAGGTTCCTGTTTACTGAATAGGACCACGAGTGGAGACAAGCAGTAACTGCTGCTGGATCAGGATGCATTGCTGCTTTGTCAGTGGAGAGATACCTTGTGAACAATAATCTCCTTATTGAGTTTCATCAGGTAATTATCTTCCTAATACTATTCAGCTTAATTTATTCTACTTGTTTCTTGTTATATATTAACTTCTCAATGCATGATATGATTTTGCTTTTATGAAGTTATTGATGAACTCCTTTGGAAACTTGCTGCTTTTTGACATTGATGATCTGGTTGCACAAAATTTATTTGACAATTTATTGCATGTATGTTGACAAAAACCAATGATAGTGCATATACATAATGAGGACATAATTCTTGATATAATATTATAACTAAAAATTTTCCTGGGAAGCTTTTCTCGCTTTTTTTTAACTGCAAATTGCTTACAAAACAATATCATATACTTTCTTGATCCTAATGCTTCTGTAACCTTAGATAAGTCTTTTGCTGCATCATAGATGCAGGAATATCTGGTGAGCTAAGCTTTTTGCATTTTACTTTTGCACTCTTATGGGAAGGTTCCTTACACGAATCAAAAAGAAAAAAAAAATTCTGTATCAGCTGGACTGAGTAATTTTGGTTAATTTGATTTCTCTGGCTATGAACTTGTTCCTGAAGTTTGAAATGTAAAATCACAAATATTGATAATTAAGAAAGGCTTTCAATTTTGGCTTCCTGTACGGTCATATCTACTTTTGGGGTATCGATTCATGGATTTTTTGTTATTTAATAGCTATATTAAATTTTCTGGGTCTGTAACATAGTATAAAACTTAAATCATTTCCATCTTCTTTCATTTGACAGCCTCAAGCTGAAGAGCCTAAGAAGGACCTTACAGATAGAGATGTTCAAGAAGGGTTTGACATCACACGTACAAATCACAAGGGCCAGGTACTTGTTCATTTCTCTCAATATGCTACCTTTAACAGGATGAACAATTCAATGTTTCTTCACCTCTTACGGAGCGTCTTCTTTCTAATTTTAGGATTTAATGAAGCATTTTAGTTCAAAGCTTATGCCTGTACTTATCTTTCATTTTCCTTTTCTTCAGTATGCTCTACGAAAGTTATACCATGAAAGTCCAAGGCTTATATGTGTACTATATACTTCACCAACTTGTGGTCCCTGTAGGACTTTAAAGCCAATACTTGGCAAGGTATGCGAGGACAGTCATTACACCTATCTTTGTAAATGACTAATCAGTAATTTGCTAAACTTTTGCTGCTTTCACAAATGGCAGGTGATAGATGAATTTGATGAGAATGTACATTTTGTTGAAATCGATATAGAGGAAGATCCAGAAATAGCAGAAGCTGCTGGAATTATGGGTACACCGTGTGTGCAGTTCTTCAAGAACAAGGAGATGATCAGGTCGGCTAAATTTTGATCTTTCATCCATGTTTCTTTTCCTCTTTGCAAGCATATTATAATAATTTTTTATTTGCTCCCAAGCTTGTGTGCACCCCACCCCAAATTAAATGATTCTCCTTGGATGTATTCCACAGCAAGAGACCAACTAATAGGTAGTCTATCCTTTGGAGATAACATTTTTGACATAAGAAGAGCGTGTGAACCTTTTACTTGAGTATCACTTTGTTGACTTGGACTCAATTCAGGCAATAGTTAGCATAATCATTTCTTTTCAAGTTTCAAGAATCTTTTCTTTATGCTTCGAACTTGATTATAGGGTATTGACGGTATCAGTATCTCAGTAATCTCTTTACTCATGAGGAATATGTAATGAAACAATTTGAGTATTTCACCCCTACTTTTGTGCATGGTAACTAGTCCAACCATTCCATTTTGGTTCATGCAGGACTGTACCAGGGGTCAAAATGAAGAAAGAGTACAGAGAATTCATTGAAGCAAATAAATGAGTATTTTACGTACCTTTTTGGCTAATGCTGTTATTTTATTATTCAATTTTGTTCCTTGCAAACTGATTGCTGAATAATGCTTCAATTTTTACAATGATTTCTTGTATTGATATGTTACATGTAGATTATACCTGCAGAGTTACCAATGAATTGTTATCGATTTTCGATTCTCCAATCTTGTATTTTTGTCAACCTGTAAATTTGGAGATCAGCGTTGGAATTTGGTTCACATTTTGAGTATGTTCTCCTGACTGAAGTAAGAAATTTACTTGCATTTCTAATTAAAATCCCTTGTAGTGTGGAACTTTTCGGCTAACTTGTAAATTTGAAGCAAAGAGAACATATTTCATCTTTGATTCTTTTGTACAGTCTGCGTCACTGCAGAATCTTATTGCCTTATGTTGAATTCAAGGAACAAAAATAATCATCATATCTGATTTTATACGTTATGATTGGAAAAATAGTTGCCATGAGTTAGCTATCATCTTTGCGGACCTTTCTAGTAGTGCACTTACATCTTTCGTTTCTAAACTTAAATTTGGACAAATACATCTCCCAGTAACTGTCATACCATTTGAGATCTTAACTTTGTGTCTTATTATTAATAACTTGACTTCACTTAATCTGATTTCTCTGCACAGGTAATTATCTTGTACAAAAAGATGCCTGTTTGTTGGCCTAGATGTTACAAACACACAACTTTTCAGAGGATCATAACTGAATCTGTTAACAAAATCAAGTAAAAATTCTTCTCATTATGTCATGCATAAGAATACACTATTGATAATTCAAAAACATCATTTATAAATAATCTCTTGATAACATTTTATTTATGGCACAACAGAGATATTGTTGACATCATCTTTTTGAGGTGTTTGTCGGAAAATACTTCTGGCGAAAACTCTGTGTAACAGCTTTGATGCTTTGTCTTTATATTTCAATGTGGCAAATAAGACAATCTTGTAGCATGTCAGTATGCAGAAGAGAGCTGCCAAATCCCACCATTTGCAGTAATTCAGCTGAACCCCATAAAGTTTCAGTAGAATTTCCTCACCCTTAAGCTTTGGGTCACCAGGAACCGCAGGATCAAACTCGAGCCCTATCATGTCATTCTTGAACTGGCCCTATGTTACAAGTTCAGAAGATATCCTCCATTATAGGCTAAATAAGAAGCCAAATAAGAAGTCAAATTAGGTCTGTTTTGATATTAAGATGTTGTGACTTATAAGTTACAACTGTTATGAGAAAAAAATTGCGACTTTTGAAATAAAAGTTATTAATGCATTATAAATATAACTTTTAAATAAAAATTTTGATAAAAATAATATAGATATTATCGGTTTTTTATCATATAAGTGTTAGATTAAAATCAATTTTAGTTTTTAAATTATGGGGTGTTTAATATTTTATTGCTGTAATTTTTAAGATGTAATTGCCCAACCACACTACTACACGGGGCCTTTGTATGGACCATTTGAAATTAGTCTAGTCACAATGCTCTGATAGATAAAATAAATGCCTACAGCATACTCATTGATTTATAAGCCTTTAAGCCTACAAGTATGTTCAGATATGTAATTGAAGAAAATGCCCATAGATTATACCTCTATTGCCCATGTAGCAAAAGTGATGTAGGACATTGGATACTGCCAGAAAAACTTGGGAAGATCAGAAACACCTCTAAAAACTGGAGACACCATCATCATAAGTACCTACATCCATGAGTAGTTACAGAATATATATGATGGATGATAGCATCTGTCAAGCAAATATATGTGCATAATATGACTAGGGAGATTTGAGTTCAGAGTTTTGCTTACTATTAGAGCAGTTCCAACTCCCATTCCCATCAAAACATTAGGTACCAACAATGCAACAACCATCATGCAAGTCTCCACGATTGAAACGCAGCAGAAAAGACTGAGACAGAAATGGCAGTAGTGGGAAAATCCTGGATGAAATTGCACCATATAATGCAATATTGTTCCTGAAGATATGGACAATATCACCAGGAAAGGGAACGATGAGAGGAAGTTTGACAGTACAAACACAGCCTCTCCATAATGGCAGCTGATTCTTTCGCGGTATGAAGCCTGCATTTCCCATGAAGAAATTACAGCAGAAAGTTTAGCTAGAGAAATCAAATGATCTTTAGAAACTAAGGATTAATTTCCTTTACCTTGTGTTCTTCAATGAAAGATGGTAAGCCTCCTACTGACAAGCAAATCAAGAAACCATAAATGAACGCTACGCACTTTGGCCTCCCGTAGATTGCAGGGTTGGATAATCCGACATTGAGATACAGAATGCCAACAGTTATTGACACTAGAACGTAGAAGACTATCCTTAACCAGTAGTATCCCATATCTCTTAACATGTTTAGGAACGAGCGATGACTCAATATGCAGAGCTGCTTCCACCAGCTTGCCCTGTCCTTGCTCAATACAGTCTCCTCTTGTTCCTGAAACATTCAGTCGTAAATGGTATTATTGATATTCTTAGATAATAGAAAATAAAAATATCATACATAGTACATTATGTGCAAGCTCTCGAACTCTTTTTCTTATATTCATTGAAATTTCAGAATTCCTGTATTCCTCCACAAGCTTTGCTTTGATCTCTTCTGTAGACAAATACATTAGGGAATTTGATGACATTGGAATCTCCTGTAGCCAAGCAAGAAAGAAACACAAACCATAAGACATAATACAGATTCTGAAATTGATTTCAATAGGAAGCAAGCTTGTTTTCTGTACATACAGTTGGTGCTTGAGATTTCAGTGAGCTTCCAGCAACCTTGTCAAAATCAGAATTAATACATCGAAGGAAATGGTCCGAAGGGTTTCTTCTTGATGGACAAGGAAACCCGGCTTCCGCAAAGAACTGCATGGCAATTTTTTAAATCAGACTTCATTAAGTTAAGAACATTCAGTCAATTTTATATCGAATATACATATATATTCGATTATGACTTACCTTAACAGCCATTTTTGCATCCCCGAAATAGATTGTTTCTCCATTAGAGAGGAGGAGCAAATCATCAAACAAATAAAAAAGGTGGCTGCTGGGCTGGTGAATAGAGCAGACGACAATCCTTCCATCAAGTGCTATACATTTCAGAACTTGAATCACAAAGAAAGCTGAAGCACTATCAAGGCCACTAGTGGGTTCATCAAGTAATAAGACAGTGGGTTGTGTTAAAATCTCAATGCTAATGCTAAGCCTTTTCTTTTCCCCACTGCTGATACCCCTCAAGTGCCAATTTCCTATCTTGGTTTCAGCACAAGCTTGGAGACCCATTTTGATGATTGTTTCCTCTACTATGTCATTTATCTCATCATTGGTCATTTTAGTTGGAAACCTCAAGTGAGCTGAGAAAGTAAGCGTTTCTCTTACAGAGAGTGTCCCCAAGAAATACTCGTCTTGAGCGACGTAACACTGAAAAAAAAAAGTGATTATCTGAAATTGAAAAATCAAAGTAGACTACATCTAATATGTAATTTCAAATTGGAAAATAAATAAAAATAAATAGGTCGTCTGATATATCTTCTTCTTCTTCTGTTTTAAATACTACAAATTATATGGTACACTATAAAGCTACAACTAATTGTATCAGAAGTCTACGAAACCAGTCTATCTGAAAATATTCAATCTTGATGTATGATAGCTAAAGTCAAATTGAAAACATCAAATCCCAAAATGGAGGACATAATTGTCTCATAACACATGGGGAGATTCAAGTGATATCAAATATTGAGAAGCTAAGAAGCTCGGTCTTGACTTCTAGGCTCGGCAATTAGCTAGTTGGTAAAAGCTCTTCCCTCCCTCCTGAGGGAATGAGTTGGAGTACCTCTATTGGGGACTCATCTAGAGGTGATCCCAAGATTTTTATGAGGCGTAAAAATGATTTCATCATTTTGTACTTCAATAATAGAGTAGGTGAAATACTAAAAATACTTTTGAGACTAAAATATATCACAAGTCTGATTGCGAAGGAAATAAACTACAAAAAGGTTATTACTCTATATACAAAGGTGGCGCCATATGGTGTGCAGCCCTTACGGACTTCAAAAATAAATTTAAATTTCTTTTGTTTAAGTAATTCATTTATGAAATATCCTAAAAGCCCCTTCTGATTTCATGTAATTTTAGTATACGAAAGTTATCTCCCCTTAGCTCCTTCCTTCACTCATTTCTTCTCTAAAAAAATCGGGATTTAGGATTTATGTATTAAAATAATTTCCCTTATCTTCCTCTTATTTGTTAATTTCATTATCAAATTTAAGAAAATTAATGAGAGTTTCTTTCTTTTATCTTTCTTTTAATTATAAAAGAATTTATTTCCATGATTGACTCCATCAACAAACTACATCTACAAGCTTGAACGAATTACGAGATTTATTTTTTTTTTTTTTTTCAAAAATTATACTTCAACTATTCATTCACAAGAAATCTCTACTGCAAAAAAGATACATAAAATGATTCACTATAGTAATTTGTATCCCATACCAAAAGAAAAAAAATGTTGTAAAAGAATATAATATCTATTTTTTTTAAAGACTGATCCAGGGAATAAAATAAGAATGAATAAAAGTCAATTTTTTTTTTAAATTCAATCAATACATATAGAAACTAAGTGGGCTCGCAATTCATTAAGCACTCAATTGAGAGAATTATGAAAGAAAAGAATCATAAAGTTTCTCATTGGTAAAAATATTGAATTAAATCATAATATGCAATTGGAATTGAACAAGAGATGATTATTTTGTTGAATCAGATTCTTTTAATTTCAGGGAGGAAAAAAAAATTCATGCATTTAATATGGGTGTTTTTTTTAAATTAAAATTGGAGGATGAAGAGTGAGAGAGGCTTAGATGAGAGAAAGAAATTGAGGTTGAGATGAATAAATAACAATGTATAAAGAAAGATGAGACGTTAGTAAATTTAATGAAAATACCAATAATAACGTTACGAATAAATGTATTTAATTAGAACGACTTGTTTGAAACTTTATTAAAATTTTAGACGGGCGGTGCTACCTTAACGTATGACTAAGTATCGCTATTAATAGTAGCAAGTATTATAAAATTTAAATTATATCATATGTTGAATGAAATTTAAAAATTTCAATACTTGTTTTTTTTTTAAAAAAAATTAAATCTTGGTGTGGTATAACTTAACCCCTCTTATATTGAATTCCTGATAGTGCCACTGTCTATGTACATATATTGTGATCATTCTACAGCTTCCAATGCTAATGACAATGTCGTAATATATTGACATATTTTCCTTTAAACCATACTCTGCCTCTCTTTATATTCTGCTGTTCGGTCAGAAGCATAAAAACATTCTTCATCAGTCAACTCCCACGGTGCTAACGGTGGTGGTATAGGAGGGGCATTTGATGGTTCATCAGGGGTGGGACTGTCCATGAGTGTCTTGACTGATTTGTGTGGGGGTTGATTGGTGATAAGATGCCAGTTTGTGGTTCAAGTTGACTGTTATTTTGGCAATAATGGTGGTACTTCATCGAAAGTCAAAAAGTCCATCTCTAACCTAATACATCAAATATTTCTCCTAGGAGTAGTGCTAAAGAGAGAGAAGCACGAGAGAAAGACAAGAGAATTTTGCTCTCTCTCTCTCTCTACTATTTTCTTCATTATTCCTCTCGTCTTTCTCTCGTCTTTCTCTACACCAAGCATTTTCCTTCTTGTAGTTGTAGGGTTTGGTTTAAAATTTCCAAGTATTCAATCTAAAAAATTATTATATTGAGTAGAGGGGAGCCTCTATGTTACATTGAATGTACCATACACAACCAACAAAAACCACATAAATTGTGGGACCCACATAATTGTGTGGTTCTTGTTAGTTGTGTATGGTACATTCAATGTAACATAGCAAAATCCTTGAGTAGATTAAACTCTAATTTTTTGGTCTCATACACATGAGTTATTCCACCATCACATTCTAAAGTGGCTACTAAGGTTGTAGTTATCAGGATTTGACTCTGATACCACTTGTTGGAAGAGGACATGACCTAAAATTTTTAAATATCTAACTTAAAATACTAACCCTACTTATAAATCCAAATAACTCATTTTTACTAATTAATATGAGACATAACTCAAAACTCCCCAAACCATGGCCAAAAAGTTGAGCCAATCCATCATGAAATGGAAAATTTCATGAGTTCTCTATCACGACGTGAATGTGAAGAAACATCCTTTTATTTTCTTTATCATTTTTTTCCCCTTCTAATAGCAATGTTAAAAATGTATCAATCAAATTTGATTTATTTTTTTTAATTTGACAATTTTACCTTTAATTAATTTGGGTAATTCAAATAAGTGAGGGAATAAAAAACTTAACAATGTTACACATTGAAAACTTCAACTTAATATTTATATAAATAATTGTTACTTAATTATTATTTTATTTCAATTTATATGTTTTGTATGCATTTCCAACAGTAAATTCTGATTAAGGAATAAATATTTAAAATATTTTCTTATTTAACTTTGAAAATTGAATAATTAAAGTAATATTTTTAATAAAAAATTAGTTTCTGTTAGTATTTAAATAGTTTCCCTTATAGAAAATACGTTTTACATGATTAATAATTATACAGTAAATTTGAATAATAGTGAAAAATAATTTTATTAATTATTAATAATGTCCTTATTTAAATAATTCATAATGATTTATGTCATTTATTTAAGTTATACAATTTTATCGGGTTAAAACTATTAATTACTTGAGCAAAAAATTGGGAGAGAGGGATGTCATGGAAAAATCCGGATCCCTATTATATTCTAAGATTCGGATCTGCATTTGGATAAAAAAAAAAATGCAGATCCAGATGTAGATAATATCCGTACAGATTGTTGACGGGTTTTTTGGATGTCCAGATCCGCATAATAAATTTAAATAATAATTTAAAATTCAACAAATTTACCTAAAAAAATCAAATAAAATCCAATCATAATTCAACCATCAATAATTCAACACCTAGAATAATATACAACAACACCATAAATCCACAAACAGAAAATACACCATCAATCCAAAAATAAAAATACTGCAATATAAGTCAAGCATAAAAAATAATATAATCCAAGCCTAACACCACCACAAATCCACAAATAAAAACATCATAAATCCATATAGATTCCATTTAAAACCATCACAAATAAAGACACCACCACAAATTCACATAAGTTTGATTTTTTCATTTATCTTACATATTTTTTAATTTACTTTTGACTTAACAAATGAATTAATTAAAAATAATATGGATTTGGATATCTTTTTTTTTTTTTTATGCACTTGCATCTGGATTCGGATCTGAATCCTTACGGGTCTTCAATTTTATGCGAATCCGGATCTTCTAGATCTTTGCAGATCCGGGCTAGACCTGAATTTTTTCGTCATCTCTAGATGTGTTGACACATTTTATAACTTATGTGGATTGTAATAGGGTATTAAAGCTAAGCTATAGGGATGTAAAAGGGCATTTATCATGATTTAAACTTTAACATATCATGCTTCCAATGATTCTTTTGTCCTTATTTTTACTATTATTTATGTTAACTTTTAATTGTTGGGATGAAATGAGTAACAAAAAATTTAGTAGAGATGTAAGTTGTAAAAAAAAAAAAAGTTTATGAAGCATAAACTATCATTATTCCTTCATAATAAATTAAAGCAATATTAATACTTTAGCCCCTAAAAATTTTCATTTTCTTTAGGAGAAAGAATACATATACCAGGAATGTTTGGGTAAATGGTCACGCAAATACCCATTTTTTCAATAATGGACATCAAGATCCTTTTTTTTTTTTTATCATAATGCCCTCTGAATCTATAAATTCTAAAAAATTAAGCCCATTATTTTTTAATAAATAGAAATATAACAATAAAATGATAAATGTAATAATATATACATTTTAAATAATTTTAATATTTAAAAAATATTTTAATATTTTACAATCTATTAGACATATTTTATTATATTAAAGTAATTTTTAATAATAATAAATAAATAGTATTAAAATAAATAAATATGAGTTTAAATTTGAATTATTTTGAATATTATATAAAAAATAATTTTAATATTATTAATAGTGAGATATTTTGTTAATCGTAAAATCCATTTAACCCAACGATTTATCTAAAATCTTTATAATAAATATAAATATATTACTAAAATGAATATAATAATTCGAAATTTAATATTATTTAAAATATTTAAAATAATTTAATATTATTAGTCTACTAGATAAATTGTTTATATTATATTTTTATTAATTAAAAAACTTTTAAATTTAATTTTCTAGTTTACTGCATTCAAACAGTATTATGATAAAATATAAAAAATCTTAACGTCTCCTTTTTAAAAATTTAGGGATCAGTATGATTATTTTCTTAAATTTTGAGGATGTATTTGTTTAGAAAATAAGTCTCTAACTACCTTCAATTTGACATAAATATCCCTATCTAGACACTATGATGGCCTTAATATTATACATAAATTTAGCACATGTTGAAAAGAAAACAATAATTGACGAGTTTGTAAATTTTTTTTATAATGAAATTGTAAAATAAATAATAGTAATCGATAATGATAAAAATGTCATTTTGAAGAAGAATCATAAATTAATAGGTCATTTCATAATGATTCTTCCAGTTATCAGACGAGCTTGAGGATTCTAATGCCTCTCCCGGAGTTCCACCTCGTAGTCTTGATAGCTCCCTATGAATATTATGTATGGATCAATTCAAAAGAATTGTAAGGGACTCTTTGTTTTGTACTTTTTATTGGATTATTGAAGTGGACTACTCAGTCCACGACAAAAAGGAGGGCGAAGAGAAGAAGAAATCATGATGCTTGATTTAATTTTATCAAGCGCTTTTATATTTTTAAGTACAGCCATCAATATTATTACATCTAAGCTAAATTTTTGACAATAATAATAGAAAAATAATAGCATAAAAGAAAAGGGAGTAGTAATAATGGTGTTAGAACTTACTAGATGATCAGAAATTCAGAGGGCTTTCCCTCTATGGCACTTTTCATTTTCCTTTTTTTTTTATTAAATTAATACTTACAATATCTCTTCTGTTTGTGCCTCCCTTCTTCCGATTGAGTTGAACACTCCCAGTCATGATAACATTTTTGGAGAGTCTTCCTGTTAGATATATATAAAAAAAAGGGAGCACAGGAACAGTAACAACATTAATTACTTAAATTAAAGTATTAAATTTTAATCTGCATGTGTATTTAACTTGTTTTAAACAGAGCTGGTATATATATGTGTGTGTGTGTGTGTAATAATATATAATATGTAATAATATATAAAATGTGTATATAAAGATACCAGCCAAAGCATCGAGAAAGGTTGATTTTCCAGAACCAGAAGGACCCATAATGGCCATAATTCGATCAGGCTGTGCGTAACCACTCAGGCTATTTATCAACTTCTTTTTTGCACCATTTCTCAAGTTTTTTGCTTCAACTTTTACCTCTTCCCACACCAAATGCGCAAGTACTGCTGGTGTGTTATCATTTTCTCTGTCGCCGGAGTAAGCATGCCGGTGTCGGATACTCTCGGTAGTATGATTAGTCTCCATATTCAGTTTGCAAGAAATCAATCTTCTTATAAGGGCACAGCTTAGCTGAACCACATTTATGTCATGATAATGAGAGTGTGTGATATATATATATATATATATATATATATATGACGGTACCACCTCTCATAATAATTTCTTTTTATTAAAAAAAGGAGTGGATAAAATTTAAATTAATTTTTTATTCGTAACCGAATTTAATGGCTATCCAAAATAAAATTATGCTTAGTATTTTTTTTAAGGGTTATTTTTCGCCACCCCATATGAATCGGCAAATATTATTACGCACCCTAATGTTTCAACAATTATCACTGCACACTACCCTCTATCCAAATTGAATTGACTGGGAGTACTAAATAACCCATACATTTATAAAGAAATTACAGGAATATATTATTTGGCAGTTGCCAATTTATTTTCTTGAAAAGATAATTATAAAATGTAAAACAAAAATGATGAAATACAGACCGAAAATAATTACAATAAATTAAGCTTTTTTTAAAGAAATTAAACTAAAACTAAAATTAATTGGAATTATCAGTTCTAGAACCAAAGCCCAGAGTCCAACTCTTCTGCTCCAACATCGTCACATTTCCCACTTCCCTTTCACGAGCCGATGCAAAGAAATGAAGCAAGTCATTCGTTATTACCAAGATTTAAGTGAGACCCAATTGATCACAATTAGAGATCTTCTCAGAGTCATGCTTACTCTCAAATCCCAAGCTCCTGCGCAGAGGAAATCAATCATGGCTACTACTCTTTCTTTCTTCTTCTATTTCTTCAAAACTTTCACCGCTCTGCAAAACAAGCATCTTGTGAGAAAAAGATCTTTGAAGTAAAATAAAAAAAATTCACTATATCCCGAATATTTACTTTGAAAGCACCACAGACAACATAAATTTCCAATTTCTACGCACAATCAAAATAATTTATATATCAAACAAATTATAAAATACCCAAACCTAAAATTAGTAAACAATAACATGGAAACCCCAAAATTTTAGGGTTGTGATTTTGCAGTTGCTAGTCACCATTGACGATGCCGCGTCAGTCAGCAGCAGGCCATGACTCTGCGAATTGCCAAAAGCCTCCCGATCTCGCGTCACGCTTCTGTCGCTTGTTTCCACCCAGAAATGAGCATTCGCTATGGCAGTGCAGTTGGTTATGTGACCCTTGTGACGTCGATGGAAGGGAAAAGCGAACAGCCCTTGCTGGGGAGTGCAAATGGAAAAGGGAAGAAATAAGCGCTTGTTATGGAGTGTGAATAGAGGAGAGACGAAGATGGAGCATGAATGGCGTTGTGGTGAAGGAAGGAAAAAAACAAATTTTTTTCTTTCTTTTTCCTTTATTCATCACTACAACTTTACTATTCCATCCTTGTAGCAGTTAAGTTAACAGTGATTTCTAACGAAATGGGTGTACAGTAATAGTTGTTGAAACATTAGGGTGCATGGTAATATTTGCCAATTCATATGGGGGGTGGCGAAAAATAACCCTTTTTAAAAAAATCTCTTTTCTATTTTGTATATGAGAATATGCTTTGAGTTTACTATTTTTTATTTGTAACTTGAAGTACACAACTCTATTTAAAGCCTGGTGATATTCAATATATATATATATATATATGATTTCTCTCGAAATGCCAATAATATCTTTCGAAAGGTCTAAATTTTCTCAATTTAACTTGTTTATGCCAACATTCTTTGTTTTGTTTAACTTCTAATTATTGACAACTTAAGTTTGTAATAGACTGAAGCTATAGACACCCCTTAGTTATAATGCTTTAATTGTAAAATAAAGATTAGGATCTTGCATGATCTAATATTCTGATTAGGAAAGGATCCTACTCTCTGAAAACACTCCTTTTTTTTTCCTTTTTTAAATAAACACTCCTAATCAATGAGTATTTATTCATTTTCTATAGTTTTCTCTCTCTTAAAATCCAACTTCTTTGTCTCCTATTTCTTTTCCTTTAAGGCCTGCTACTTAGTCTTCTCAGAAACAATCTTTTGATTATAAATTTTTGAATGCCAATTACTGATTTAAATTAAACATGTTTTAAATACAATTTTAAATTAGTTTCAAGTATAGAAATAATTAATCCCAAAGAAATATAAAAGGGGGAAAAAAGAAAGATTATTCCAGATTTGTGCAAGACAATTTAATAGACGAGGGGTCATATAACTCAAATAAAGAACAAGAAGAAATCAGAGAAAGAGGAATGAATGATATATCTAATTTCTAATTGGATTTGAATTCAATGTTGACTTGAACTTTATGCTCAATTTTTTATAATATTGTGATTCATAATTAAATCTTATGAGTGATGTTAGAATTATAAATTTTTATACAAACTGAAGTGACATAAATACAGGGAGATTGTCAACTTCCACCCTAATAACTAATCCCTCTATTATTTTCATAATATCCAAAAATTCTCCTGAGAACAAAATTTTAATGGAAAGGAGGGGTAAATAGGTCATTTGTCTGATAATGTATATTGGGAATATAAAACATATATTTATTATAAAAATGTACAAGATAACAAAAAAAGTACAATAAAGTATCTTATTATTAATTTTTTATTCACACTTAAATAAATATTTCTTATTTTTAGTACTTAAATTTTTTATTTTAATTTTCACTTATATGATTTATTTAATTTATAACAAATATGGATAAAAGTGTATTTAAAAATAGGGATAATATTGTAAAATTATGTGCTTGTAGGTTATTGGTTATTGTAAAAACCGTAAGGGGGTTAGTGGTATATATCGATTTCAGTAGAAGGAAACTAACAATTTTCCTAAACACATTGGTTGGATGAAAATACAAAATAACAAAAAAGAAATCTTGTGGGCTAAGAGCTACTTCATGAGGGGTGGCAAAATGGATAACCGAATCGAATTCAAATCGAATCGTAAATGAATTTGGTCAAAATTCTATTTATTTGGATTTGATTCGTTTATTAAACGAATTGAAATCTCAGGATTCGGATTCAGATTCGATTCATTTATTAAATATTCGGTTCGATTTGTTTAATTCGTTTAGTAGAATTAATAAACAAATCGAATTCAATCCGGATTCGTTTATTATTTGTTTATCCTATTACGAATCCATAACGAATCGAATCAAATTAGGATTTGTTTACAATTCGGTTAGAAAAATATAATTAATAAACAAAATTAAGCAAAACAAAATATAAAAAAGCCACAAATTTAACAACTTACAACAAAATACAAATAACTAAACCATATTCTAATATTAAATATACAGTCATCCAAATATCAAATTACAAATCCTTAATAATACAAATAACCTTCAAATTTTAAAAAAATTTAAGGACAAAAAGTAATTTGATTAAATGAATAATAAATGAATTTTAAACAAATCGACATGTATTTGATTAATTTATGACCCGTTTATTAAATGAATCCTAAACGAATAAACGAATTAATATCTTCAAACCCGGATTCAATTTGTTTAATTAGAGAATTGAATCGAATTCACCCATTTATTAAACGAACCAATTTTTTCAAACCCAAACACATTTAATTCGCATCGAATCGAATCGAATAAACAAATACTGACCCATATTGCCACCCCTAACTTCATCCAACCAATATATTTTTGCCACGTCAATTTATACAAAATAAATTTGTTCAATAGTTTATAATTCCATCATTATTAAAAAATTATACACTACTATAAATGAATGCGTGCAAAATATAACAAAATGTTTATATTTGGATCCAAAATTTAAATGCATGCATGGTAAAATATTTCAAAATAAACATCTCTGAATCCAAAGTAAGGAATTCTCTTACTTTAATAAAGTAATAGACAAGTTAAAAAACGAAAAAAAAAAGAACACACATTCTAATGTAAATACATATTATTAAAATCTATATTTGTTAAAGGAACTCTCTTTCTCTCTCTCTCTCTCTATATATATATATATAATTATTTTCTAGTAAAGTCATCCTCACTTTAAAGGATACTACTAACAGATGAAAAAAATATAAATTTCAATAAAAAAAAACTGGAGTAAATTCTGTGGAGGGGAAAAATTCACAAATATTATAGATTTCCTAACATTAACGATATAAATGAAATAAGCAACCTTTTGAGCTAGCAAAGCAGAAATCGCTAACCTCTAACTACCAACAACTACTTATTGCTAGAATTATTTATTAACTTAATGTACGAAGTTGGTTCCTAATTAATTGTACGAATGCAAGTTTGAAGAGCCTATGGACCCCTTACATTTAATAATCATATTACATATGGAAGGAACAAAATCCACGTTGTTTTCGTTTTCTTCTTGAAATGGTGTGGATTTAAAAAACGCAGCAGTCAGAAAGAGCTAAGAAGTTTAATACAAAAATGTTGTATTTATTATTTTTAGGGAAATTATCACTGAACCATTTTTTTTTACCTTATGTTCATCTAACCATTAAAAAATTCTAACATGTTCTCTGCACCACTTTTTTTTTTTAATTTGTATCAACTAGCCACTTTTTAACTAACACAGTTAAATAATTTAAATGAAATGATAATTTTACTCCTAAATAAATTAAAAGACCATTTTATTTTACAAAAACTTTAAAAATTAAGAAAATTATAATTATAAAAATACCCCTAAGTTTAATAAAAAAATCCCAAAATTAGAATTTTTATTTTTAATAAAAATCTAAATAAAAATTATAATTATAAAAATAATTACAAAATTTTGGGATTTAATAAAAATCCCCTAAATTATTAAAATTTTGGGATTTATTTTTTAATAAAAAATTCAGTAATAAAATTTTGTAAAATTATAATTTTTAATAAATAAATTCAGTCATTTTTATTAAAATTTTACAAAATTATAATTTTTTAATAAAAATAATTATTAAAATTTTACAAAATCTAAATTAAATAAAAATCAACTGAGCACCTTTGTTTGAGATTTATTTTTTATTAAATTTAAGGGTATTTTTATAATTATAATTTTCTTATTTTCAAATAAAATAGTCTTTTAATTTATAGGAGTAAAATTATAATTTCATACTTTGTTTTTAATCGATGGGAATTCGAACCATTGCCCTCATAGTTATGCTTGATTTTAAGAGCAATGGTTCAGCACTAGACTGCAAGCCCAAGTGGGTACAATGTAGTAGACATTGAAAATAAATCAAGATGCATATTTGTTGAGTGCATATTCATGATATACCTACTGCATGGCTAATGATTTTACCAATCAAAGCTGTGGAGCTAGCAGAAGTGGTACATACAGTGCATTTAATTTCATTAAACATTAAAATCTATTAGAGCAAAAAACAAGGCCTTCTTGCTTATGGCATTCGTTGATAGAATAGATATCATAATCAGCCAACAAGAAAATTTAAATGCATTAAAAGCTGATGTAATGGTTAACCAGTTTTGACTTTTGAGAATGAATTAGATAATCAAGTCACAAATGAATTGAAAGTATACCAAAAGCTTATGTCCTGGGGATGGCGATTGATAGTGTCCAAAAATCCGAATCTATTAGAGCAAAATTTGGTCTTCTTTACCGTCTGACTGGGGATGGCAATGGGGAGGGGACCAATTCTCCCGTACCCATCTCTGATATTTTGCGTATGTCCCCGTCTCCTCTCCGTTCCCGTCAAAATTATTTAAGAAAATCTCCATCCCCTCCCTGAATAATAACAGGGGATCCCCGAGGGTCCTCGATCCCCAAATAACTAATACATTTTTTTTTTCGATTTTGAGTTAATCATATTAAAATAAAAAATTCAAATAAAAGTAAAGTTCGAAATATATCTTACATTAATATCCATTACAAAAGTCATTTACATTAAATTAGTAAGTAACGCAGCATGCAAGGGATATAAACTATCATGAACAAATTAATAGCCTAATACAAAATTGTTACAAATAAGATCAAATTTAGATTCAAAATTAACTTTTCCATGGTGGCGTGGGTACTTTATAAATGTGGACTATTTCCTTTATAACACAATAGTTAAGTCAAAGCAAATCAAGAGCAAATATAGATTAGATTATATATTAAAATTGTGATTTGTTGTGGGCAATTATAACATCTAAAAATAAATAAAAAATAGATTTAAGATTAATAAAAAATAGATTTAAGTTTAAAATATTTAATGAATATTAAAATTAAAACAAAAGTTTTGGGCTAATAGAATATGTCCGGTCTTTTTAATGTCCTAAATAAAAATTTAGGACTTTAATTAGTTAATTAGGCCTAAAAGTTTAATAATATAAATATTTTGATATTTTTTATTTTTACCAATACTTATAATTTTATAATTCAAATTTTATTATTTATTTACTAGTAATTTTAAAAAATAAAAATTAAATAAAAAATTAAAATGGGAAATGGGTAGGGGATGGGGATTCCACCTCATCCCCGTCCCCTTCCCGAATAAGAAATTGAGTAAAAAAATTTTCCCGTCTCTTTCCCGAATAAGAAATTGGGTATGAAATTATCCTCATACCTTCCCCGAATGAAAAAAATCCCCGAAAGTACCCATCCCCGTGGGGATTTTTGCCATCCCTACGTCTGACGGTGTGGAAATAGATAACCAGCTTACAAAAGAATTTGATGACATTCAAAACTTGTGTAATCGTCAACATTAGTGTCAAAACATCTTATTCCACAACATAAGCAAAAGTGGGGCCGTCCATCTTTTTAAGGACAAAATTGAAGCCCAAAGGCACTTGTGCTCCGCACAAGGTAAAATGAAAGGAAAGTCTTGATGGAAGCCCAATTAAGCGGTTGAAGTCAGGGGCTTGAATATAAGAATCCAATACTAAAAGCCCAATTAGATGTTATTTGATGATTACTTCGATTTTTTCGGGACGAAGAGATCGCTTTCGTGTTAATGGAATCTTAAGAAAGTAGTAAACATAATTAAAGTTGAGCGATGCTAGCTAAGTAAGGTCTACTAAGTTAGATCAATTAGGTGACGGTAAGAGTAAGAAGGTGTCTAAAATTATATAAGATTTCAATAAATTATAATATTTTTATTACTTAGTAAGTTGCGTAATGTCTAAGCATGGTCCCCTTAATGTAGGCTTATGATCCGAACTACTTAAAAATTCTTTGTGTGCTTTACTTTTTGCAATTTATTGTTTCTAACATGTTGATAGATTTAGGGTGAATGAATAATAACATGAATAATGTTATAAATAGTAATGATGAACAATAAATATAAAAAGTGACTAACAAACAATATCATGTGAATGGTAAACAATATTGCGTGAATACTAATATGTGCGTATAATTAATTTTTTAAGTTTTAATTTGTCTACACTTAGTAAAACAGATCTTAAATTCTTAACACAGAATTTCGAAGAAGCAACAATTTTCTAGTATTTGAATTTGGTTAATTAAAAGGACCCAATTGGCATTTCAATAATTCAATTTTGATTCTTGATTGTAAATTTTATCTGGATCATTCTGAAGATCATGGTTTATTAGTTAATAATTATAATAATGATTTTATCTTGACCATAGCTGAAGTTTGCCATTTTATCCAGACCACAGTTGAAGTTTGCCTCTGAAGAGAACATTTCATTTTGACCATAGGTGATGGTCATGGTTTAGGATTTCGGTAATTGGCTTATAGCCGATAAATTTGTAAAACTTATGTCCCCTACTTATCCAATAAATAATGTCGTTTATCAGAGTAAATAAATTACGGGTGTGACGGCCTTTCATTATTTTAACAACACCCGGTTTGCATTAAAATTATGTTTAAGAACAAATTTAATTCTAAATAAAATAATTGATTTTTTAAGTGGTACATCATTACAAAACTGGCCTTTCGTGAAGAAGCGACCTAAATGTTTGTGACACAAAATTGACATAAATTTTATCAATCCTGGCAGAGATGAAGCATGCTTAAGGTTAGAAGGTGTTAGGACACTTGCAAAGTTTGAAAAAAATTTCGGAATTTTAAAGAAAATATTAAAAAAATTTAGGTATAAAAAATCTAATTGGCCCCTACACAATCTTGATTTACAACTTATATATTGGATAAAAGTGACTCAAAAAAGAGCTAAATTCTCCTATTATTTGACAACACTATTCGAAATCTTCTCATATTCTTAAATATGTCTAAACTCTCCCGAGTGTTAGTTTTTTTACTAATATTATCAATTTACCTTTGGTGATATTAGAAATATGAATACCTTTACTTATTTAATTAATTGAGTTTTTTTAATCATAATTAATTGAAAAATTAAATGTAAAATTTAGTATGTGTGTGTAGGTCCGGCTATGGTGGCTTTGCGACACTATACCCCCAGTTGTTGTCTTTTGTGAGATGATTATTCGCAAATTACAGTTAACTCCTTAATTTCATTTACATTTTCACTCTAGTATATTGAAAAATTGCAGTTAGCTTGCTACTCTAACCTGAAAAATTACTCTTTAAAGTTCAAACCCATTTTCATCTAAAACTTTATATTCCTAAACTATCCTTGTATAACAAATATTTTTATGGATTGAAATAGTCTTATCCTTTAATTTTTAGTTTTCACCCACTAAAATTAATTCATCATGTACAAAATATAATTCTCTAAAATTAAAAAAAAAATTCTAAAACAATCTATTTTATAATGGCTGTTTGGGAGGCGAGAAAAATGAAGGAAAGTGGGGGGAAATGATAGAGACGAGAGACAAAAAGAGAGAGAGAAAAGAGTAACAATTAAAAATTAAAATAATATTAGTGAGTACTGTCTCATGGGATATGCAAATGGGTTCAAATTCTTCATGCCTAGAAGCGGCTAAAAAGTTGATGGTTGAAGTAGACAATAAAAAGATTAATCACCATCAAATTCTTCAACTATCAACTTTGAGCAATTTATTTATAATAATGACAATAAAACTAGCAGTGATTGTAGGCAATTTTTTTTTTTTTTTTAACTTATAACGGTTAGAACCAAAAGGAGAAATAAATTTGGGAGATTGATTGTGATGGTGATTAATCTTTTTCTACCTTAATTCTAATAAGGGCATAATTAATTTTTTTATGATCAAAGTGGTCAATGGTTAAATAAATAAAAAATCTAGTGGATGAGGATGAACTAATTAATTTTCAAAATATTGAGCATAGAGTAACACATGTCAATTTATTTAGTATACAGTCAAATTTATCCTATGTAAAATAGTGATTATTAAATAATACATAGAGCTATTATATATTAAAATGCAAATTTTAAAATAAGCTAATAAAAAGTCAAACTAAGTAATGGACTTAAGTGTAAAAATTTAAAACAATCCGGAGGTATGTGTCCAAAGCTTGAATTTTGTCATTTTATAATGTGCAAGCAAACAATAGGTATTATAGAGTTAATAACCTATTAAATCCATTTAAGCCATTAAGCTACTTGATGTTAAATCTAATGGTTCATGATAGCTGATATGAAAAGGACAAAAACTGGTGGTATAGTGTCACAAAGGTATCATGGGCGGACCCCCATATAAATGTATGTATGTATATGTGTAGGGATGGCAATTAGATCGCTCCATAATGGATATCCACAATATCCATCTAATTGGATCGGATAATATTCATCTAAAATTTTTTGGATCTTGAAATGGATATTTTAAAATTATATCTAGATGGATATGGATAATTATTTTTATTCAATGGATATCCGTTTAACCCAACACAAATTTAAAAAATTTTAATTTTATAAAATAAAAAATAAAAATATAATAAACAAACAATTGTAAAAATATTATATTAACTAGTGAAAAATTTAAATTCCTCTTATATTAAAAACTAAAGTTTTCAAAATTACCCTTTAATTATTTAACTTATTTAATACTATTAATAATTATTATTTTATTTTATTAATTTAATATTATAAATAGACCTTCGCCGGAAAATAGCCGGACCACCACCGAACCTCGCCGGACCACCGTCGGACATCGCCGGAATTACCGCCGGACCTCGCCGGAAAGTCACTGGAATACCATCGGCTTCGCCGGAAGGTCGCCAGACTTCTGCCAGAATTCGTCGGAAAGTTGCCAGACCGCCGCCACCAACCACCGAACCGCCATTTTATTTTATTATATATATATATTATTACTAATATAAATAGTTTAATAGCTAAATTTGATATTGGAATTTTAAATATTTTATATTATTATTTTTATATAATCAAAATAAAATATCCATGGATATCCATGGATCTCCATAGTTATATGGATAAAATTCATATCCATGCCCAATATTAAATATTGGATATGGATATGGATATATCTATTATGGATAATTGTGGATTTGTGTTTGGATGGATATTATCCATCCATAATTAGATATTTGCCATCCCTAATATTATGTGTGTGTAAACATAAACACTTTTTTTGGAGAATAATAAGATGAAAAATTACATATATACTATTTTATTGTTCAAATGTACTATTTTATATTTTCAAATGCCCTCAACTTATTAGCCTAAAAAGATACTACACACACACATAGAGATAGATATAGATATAGATATTAATTTTCCATTTAACTTTTCAATAAATTTTGAAATTTTTTCGGAATTAATTAAAAAAAATTTCAATTGATTATGATTAAAAATATTATTCAAGTAATTAGATAATTAAAGATATTTATATTCCTTACATCAAACAACTACTAAGGGTAAAAATTTAAATGTGTTTTAAATTATTAAGGAGTTTGGATTTATTTTATCAAACATCATTGGTTTTCATTCTTTTTCCCCCAAAAATGACATTTTGTATTTCCCATTGACTGAAAGCAAAGTCACGTGTTATGTTAAGGAATAAATAAATAAATAAAAGCAAAGTCACGTGTTATGTCAGTTTTCCAAATTCTTTGTGTAATTTAATATAGTATCAAAATTGGTTTTCGAAGGATTAGAATTTATATCATCATAGTATCAATATCTTCTGTTTCTTTTCCACGTGCTAGTAATTATAAATTGGAATTTAATTTTTATTTAATAGTTTAGATTCCCCCCCCCCCCCTCTCTCTCTCTAAATAAAAAATGAAATTCTTGAAAATTAAAGCCTTCTTTAATTTTTCATTTTTGGGAAATGGCCAAAGCAGTTTTTTTTTTTAAATTACACTGCAAGTTTGATGAAGTCTGTCTTCTCACTATCTATTTGATGTTTAACTCCAAATCATGCTTAAAGAGTTTTTTTTTTTCTAAAATAAAGAAAAAATTTTACATAGTAAATGACTTAGGCTCTGTTTGAAATTGAACTTTGATAGTTATAATTTAAAAGTCACAATATTAAATTATGTAGTAAATATTACTTTGTACCTTAGAAACTAAATTAATTTAATTTTATATTTATTTGATAAAAAATCTATTATATCTTTTATAAGTTTTGTCAAAATTATAATTTAAAAATTATATTTATTATATACTATTAATTTTTATTTTATACTTATAATTTTTTTCTACACCAACTACAACTTAAAGTTATAGTAATACCATGAGCTTAATAAAATGATAACAAATTTTTTTTTTTTTTTTAAAGGAGTAATAGATTCTTTAACGTAGCCAATTGATCTTTCTAAGATACCCCATTTCTTGGAGTTGGTTTTTGTTGGGAGCAAAAGAAAGGAAATTACATTTATGGTTGTCGAAAGTTATGGAGTAATAATAATTTAATAAATAAGAATATACGAATTGATTGACGAATCAATTATGATTCTTTATTCCCAAACCGTCGCTTGTGCCTACCACGCATCTGGTATATGCAAGGGGTAATTTGTTGGAGGAGGTTTAGTGTATTAATATTTAAATAAAAAGTATTAATGCAATTACGAATATTTTTTTATTATTAATATAAAAATATGTATAACGTCAGTGTTGAAGAATAAATATGTAAAAATATATTTAAAATTAAAAAAAATCATAATAAAAAAGTTAAATTTACATCGAAGTGTGAGAATATATTAATATTTTAACATGACTCAATTACTAGAATCAAAAAATTAAACTTGCATTGAAGTCTGAGAATATATTAATATTTTAACATTACTCAATTACCCAGCTCAATTGTTTAACCATTGGACAAAAGTAAAATAAAAGTTTCATCCAACCGGATTGATATGCTCCTCGTTTCTGGTACTAAACCCACAAGGCCACAACACAACCATTTTTAATTGTTTGCTCTGGAGAAAGCATCGAAGAAGCTGGTGCAAAGATCAACACTTCGCAAGCAATTGTACCTTGAGTGATGAACGAGATGAGCTCTGCAATGGCCCAAGGCTCCCACGAAGCAAATTTCGCCGTCGATCAGGGTTAGCCACGACTGAGATTGGAGCGAATAAGAGGTCAATCTTCAAATCACAGCTTGCATTTGAAGATTCAGTGATTTAAAACATATTGCCGATGCTGCTTTTTTTTTTTTTTTTTTTGCTGTGACTGTGTTAATTATATATCAAAATGGGTTTGTTGAATTTCATGAATATGCTACTGCAAGTTGTTCTTTGAGTAATACCTTCTGATTTCTTGAGTTTTGAAACAATCATAATTTATAATGTTAGAAAGTTATGGTTTTTATATTACCAAAAAAAAAGTGGGTTTTGTCACTTGTATGAATCTATTGCTTGTTAAACTAATTGACTTGTATGTCTTTGATTTAATGAGAAAAGGATGATTTTTTGTTTGATTTAATGCAAAAGCTGAAATGGATGTGTGATTTTGCTTATAATAGGGAGCATTTGCTTCTGTGTTGGTTATGTTGGGGCAAATGGGGTTTTCGTGCTGTTGAGAGCAGATTATGTAATGTTGCCATTTAGAATAAATTCAAATCTTGTTGTAACATAATTTTTTCCATTATGTAATTATCTACATGTAAGATAGGGGAGAGAGATCAGGCTATAAAAACGATGTGCTGCTGCTAGCTCAGGACAATGTTCATGGAAATGATAAGTATTCCATTGTTTGTTTTAAATTCACTTAATAAATTAATTTACTTAGTTTATAAGTTTGTTTTCCTCATGATGTATTTACAAAGCATGTGTTACATTTTAACTTGTTTATTTTAATCATGAAGGACAACTTACTGAAGAGTGACTAGTAGCAAGTTAATGCATCCAGCAGCATTCAAAACATCAAGTTGTAATTATGGAGTGAAGACAGTAGAAGCCACGCCATTCTTATCTAACAATATATTTTTGAGCGATCAGATGATACATAACCTTTAAGTGTAAGCATGCATAGGAATGATGAAGATGTTGTATCATCTTTTTCTCACTTATAGCCATAGATGTGGGTTTGAATATTTTTGTATACTTTGTTGTTGTGTGATACTTAAGAAACTCACACGCTTGAACAGGCTAAGTATGCCTTCTGTTTGTTCTAATCATAGCAAATTGATACTATAGTTGCTGCTCCTCTTGATATTGGCTACTGCTGATTTGTATAGGTTGATGGAATTCATCCGTTGATGACATTTGATACTCTTATTGCTGCTGGAATGCTTATAAATTTATAAATTGCCTTATAATGAGGTGTTTTATTTTATTATGGTTTTTGCTGCTTTTGTTGTTGGAATGAATATTCTGTGTCAGTTAAGGAGTAGTTTGAGTAGAGGCTTGTGATTTTATTGTGCTTGCTATTGTGTATTATCTGCTTGTCGTGCTTGCTACTGTACATTATTTGCTCATATGCTTGCTTGTTATTCAACATGTTGTCAGTATGATTTTATTTTTGTTTGACATAATAAGTTGTTAAGAGTAAGCACATTTATATGATAGCAGACTTTTCGATCATGGGCTAGCACAAATAGTTAGTGCAGAAATTCAGAAATAGATTTATGGTGGGCTTGAGATTGAGGTTGGGTAGCACTAAAATGTTTGGTAAACACTCTGCTGTTGCTTGTAAGCTATGTTGTTATGATTTTTCACTTGTATAATGAAAAAATTATTATATATTTAATAATTTTATCAAAATTATTATTTAAAATTTATATTTAATACATATTATTAACTTTCATTTGATAGTTATAATTTTTTTTTTCCACTGCAGCTGTAGCTTAAAAAGTATAGCACATCAATCTCAAACAGGATCTTAAGAAATAAAGTAGCATAGTATTAGAAACTTAAAAACCTCATTGATATCATAAGCCACAAGCTAAATTTTGCTTCATTTTTTTAGAGATCAGAATCTGTGGCTTTCAGGCAGTGTTTGAGATTGATTTTGTTGAATGATTTTGTTGATGAGTTGAATGGGTGGTGAGTTTTGAAAAGGATGTTAAGATTTTTTAAGAAGAAGAAGAACGAAGTGTGCTATGGTGATTTGTTGAGCTTGCCAAAGGCTCCATTTATAGGTGTTGCTGCTAAAAATATTACCATTTATTTACAAGGACAATATTGTTATTTCATTTTTTATTACTATACAATGTCAATATTTTTACTCCATATTTTGTGATTTTGGCGGGATTTTTATTATCCAACTGTCCATCTTTATTTAATCATTAAATATTTGAAGACAAGGGTATTATGGAAATTTCGACAATCAACTAACTGTCAAGATAACAGAATATTAATGATAGGGGAGGTTTTTGTAATTACATCAATATATTATATCTTAATGTGGGTTATTTTTACATACCTCCCCTGAGGTTTCATGTAATAACAGTTTAATAGAAAGTATCTCTGTATTTTTACATCCCTCCCCTACAGTTTCACAAAGTTATGTATACCATCAGTATACAAGGCTAAAATCGTAAAATCTCATTTAAAACAAAAAAAAAAAACTCGAAAATTTTTTTAAGGTTCTTATTATTTTTTTTGGGGAAAACTATTGCAGTAAATCCCTAACAACACATCCTCTCTCGTGCGGTCACCCCTCCCGGTGATTCCTTCATGCCGCACCATGTCTCGCCGTTGCAGCCCACGATTTCGCTCCCCTAATTTCTAATTTCACAAAACAAAGTGAGCCCTAAGAGCCACATCCTTTCTCATCCAGTTACTCCTCTCGAGCATTCGCCCCGGTCCCTTCTCCCCAGGGAATTTGACCCGACCCGAGTCATGGATCTGAACTGGGGACCCGCTGCCAATTCGTCTGGCGGGTGATTGGTCGGATCTCCTGGTGGGGGATTGGTTGACGACCCGGTCTCTTCTGAAGCCGTTTCTCGGCGGAGGCTTTGCCGGAGATCTAGTAATCACTCTCGGTCGTTGCCTCACTTCTTACTCGCCCTCTTCAATGTCTCTCATGTCAGTGACATTAGTCATCGTTGAGAGGCTCTCGCTGACGCTGACGCTGCAAATCTTGGACACTTGAGACATGATTTCCTCCTCATTGCTGCTGCTCAAGTTCTACTTATCTTGAGCATTCTTGGCAAAGGCTTCAACTTTGCGGGGGCTATCACTAATCTTGGCCTCTTTCTCTTGTTCTCGTTCTTGTTGTTGCTACAACTCTTGTTTCATATGAGCAGCAAAAACTGGGTATGGGTTTGGCTTCGGTTTTGGTTTACGGGTTTCGGAGAGAACTTCTTTGACAGTTCCAATATTTGGTGATGCTGAGTATTTGTTGAGTTGTTTACAGTTCCCCCACTTCCAAGTTTAAATATGAAGTAGTAAGTGGTCAGTTAATTTTGCTTCGTTCAATGCTCACCAGTTTCTTGTGGCTCCTTTTCTTTTCTTTTTCCCTTAAACAAATAATAGTAACAAAATGAATGGCTTCCTTTCTTTGAATGGAAGTCATTTTCTAACTTTCTACATCATATTCTTGTGATTAAAAGTAAACTTTATTTATTTTCAGGTTTTATTAAGGTTTTATAATTTCGAAATACAACTTTGTTCTTAACTCTTTCCCAATCGGCAGACAACAATTTGCCACCCAATCAAGGAATATTTCAAAAAAATTATTTATTTTAATTAATTAATTAAAAAGAAAGTTACAAGACAATGAAACATTTTTCTGTAACCCTCCCGTGGCCCATGTGATTCCGCTGTTGGTGTTCTAGCTCCTATAATTGATGTACTATTTTTGTTGAAGTTATGAAAATGTTATTTTCCCTTTTCAAAAAAAAAAAAAAATGCAAGCTAGTCCACGCTCGCTCGCATCATTACACTGCCAAAATTTGCTGGGAAATTGTACCTGTCAGCCTTGAAAGGGTATTTTCATCATCCTATGGTCCATTAATGGTCAATTGACGGAAATACTAACTACAGGGGAGGGATATAAAAATACGAAAATACTTTATATTAAACTGTTATTACGTGAAACCTCAGGAGAGATATGTAAAAGTAATCCATATGAATGTTAATATGCTAAACCTCAGGAAAGATCCCTTAAAAATTAGCCTTTATGCAATTACCCTCGGACGTGATATGCAACCGACATGTGTGCAATTATGATTGTAAAGTAACCGGTTATTCCGGTTGAAATCACATTATTTTTGTTTTGTCTTCTGGTGTTCCAAGTCATTTACTCTCTTTCACAAGTTTTGCAATTAGTCTCTCATTCTCTCAAGTGCTATTAGTGTTTTAATGTTCCAGGTAATTTATTCTATGTCACAAGTACTGTAATTGGTTTCTTAATGTCTCAACTATTAAATATTAAGTCACAAGTTTATTAAGGAATATTTGTACATTTAACACAGTTAACTCAAAATTAATATGTCATAACATGATTTTCTCAAATGTATTGTTAGTTGGAAATAACTAAGATAATATTGTAAAGACAATTAGGATTAAATTCAATTCTCCAATTATTAAATTATTTAATGATTAAATTTACAACTTTGCTTTCATATTTTCTAAGTATTATATTCACAATTTTTTTTTCTGATATTTGAATAGACCTGAAATAATTAAAATTCTGAATAGAGCTGAATTTCCAAATCTAAATTTTTTTTTGGTTTGAATAACTACAAATAAATATTAAGTTATTTGTTTTTTAACTTAAAAAATCTAAAAACTAGCATTTTTACATTTGTGCCCTTATAAATTTAAGTATTAAAACAAAAATAAGATAATATATTATCATAACTTAAAGCATGTTCAATAGAATACAGCCCTTTAATACTCTGAATTAGTATATGTTGACCGATTTTATTGTAGTTTATGATGTTTTATATCAAAATATTCATAAAAAATTATGAAGATAAGTAATGTCAATTTGAAGAAAATAAAAAGATAAAACTAATAATAGTCTAGAACTATATTATCACAAGTTATAGAAATGGGTAATAATGTTAATTATTAAATTTTATTTGGGTAAAGATGAAAATTAATTAATTAGATATGGATACTTTGGGGGAATATTTTTTAGTGATATTAACAAAAAAATTGGCTTGATAACTTAATGATATAATGATGGGAAATTTTCGTTAAGTTGAAAAAACAAATGAACTTAATGACTTAATCAATTGAAAGTCAATTAAGTCATTAAGTCAATAAAACAAGCAGACCTTTACACTAATATAATACTAATTCCAATTAAAATTTTCTGAGTGATTTTTTTTTCAAGGGATGGCAGTTAAATTGAAATCAACAGAGAAAAAAATTTGGATCATGTGAAGCATAAGATTGTAGAGCGAGATCTGGATGCTAGAGGCTTTGAATTGGGATCATGAAACACATTGAAGAAAATTGAAGTGGTGTTAATGAAGATGCCTTAAAGGTGGATGGATTGAACATATATATAAGTACGTATCTGTGTATGTGCACATAATTTATATATATGTATATATGTATGTATGTAACTGGATGGATTCTAAACTTAAGAAATAAAAAAAAAATCTTTTTGGCTAATTTAACTACTATTTCTATCATTAAATGGCAGACCTATGAATTTAGATTAGGAGAGACTTGTTTCAATTTAGTAATACATGATAATCTTGCATAAATGATCAAATACATTTAGAAAATAAATAAATGTGGGTGTTAAGGTTCGATCAAAGGTTCCCATTGCTCTAAAACTAGATGGGACTCTTGAGTGGGGAACAAACTAAGCACTATCCAAAGATCCAATAATTTATTAATATGTTTTAAATTATAAGACCTCCTCTTTATACACTCAAAATCATTAAGGGAAAGGTAATGAAAAATAAATGTTGGCTTATGAGTTTAGATTAGAGAGACTTGGTTCAATCTAGTATATAAGCATCTACAAAGTGATCAAATAATTTAAAAATATAATG
>NW_006261964.1:23066426-23346919 GCF_000493195.1 Citrus x clementina | reverse complement strand
ATCGACCGGTATCAGCGGGCAGATGAGGAGTCGATGCAATTCGACGTGGTTGTTGAGATTCGATCCAAGGTCTCCATTATTATTGTATTATAGCCATCATGTGTTTATTTCAAATATGGTCACATTTATTTTAATATCTCTTTTAGAAGAAGCTTGAAGTATGCTTAAAAAGAAAATTGATGGCCTCGAACAGAATTGGGTTAGACCTATTTTAGAAGACCTTAAGAAAAAAAAAAGTACTACCTAAAAAACGTATATCACAAATTCTAAAAGGCAATTTCCCAAATTTTTCATAATTCGTATTGAGATGACAACTATGAATGAGTTGGTGGTCCTATATGAGAGTCGGGAGAGTCGGGACAATGACGATGATGGTAACAACAATCTAACAACATTAGAATTGAAATTTTTGCGCAAAGAACTATGTAGGTAATTTTGGCCTCGAAAAAATGATAACTGAAATCTTTTTTTACAGGCTAAGACAGTACATTACTTACCTAAATGTTAATTTTAGTGTTTGTAAATGAATATTATTAAATAAATAATATAAGTATATAATAAATATTATTTTAAGTACAATGATAATATTAAAATTAAAATAATATTAAAATGACATATACATTAATTTAATTAGTCAATGGTTGTAATTGTGTTTGAACTGAAATTATAACTTTAATTATCATTAGAATTGCCAATGGAATCGGACTTGTAATTATAATTGTAATGGTAATGACAATCAAAATTGTTGATGGATATGAAATTGAACTTATAATTGGAATTAGAACTGCAATTGTAATTGAAATTGACATTGTAATGGTAATTGTAACTAAGATGAAGTTGTCATAGGAATTGTAATTATAATTCTAATATGAATTAAGGATAGTAAATATTTAGAATTATCCATAATATCCACATTCATCCATATCTAATTTTAGCAGCTCTATATGGATATGAATAATTATAGATATTTGTGGATATTTAACTTCTTTTTCAAATTAAAAAAATATACAAGATATTAATAAGTTAGTAACATAATTAATAATGTAATTTTCATTCTAAAATTTTATTTATTTATATTTTTAAACTCATTAATGTTAAAAGCTAATTAAATTTATATTTTAAAAAACAATAACAAATTAACATTGCCGAGGTTATTGTTCTGCTACGATTCTACCACAGTTGTGCCGTCGGCCATCGCAAACAAAAATCAAGGTGGTAAGATAATCTGACACCCTTTAATTTATTGGGTAGGGCCCATGCTTAACTCCTCTCCCATTGCCTGCTTATTCTTTTTCAATCGAGTTCTGCTATCTAGCCATAAGGAAGAAAGAAGGACAACAAAAACGGTAGCATGTGCGGCCGTTTCACGCATCCTTCTCACTCTTCCCCATGGCCCATAAATACATTAAAATAATGATTAAAAATGGCGAAAAAATATGTTTGAGCTCAATGAAATAAACAATGGCCGACTAATGATTAAAAATGGAGGCATTTGCTCGACAACACTCAACTCTGCTCTACTCATGCAGTTGTTCCACAATTGAAAAAAAATAATGTGGCCATTTCCTTTTCCCAGGAGCCAGAACTCCGATTTCGATAGCAAAAAAAAAAAATAAAAAAAAAAATAAAACCAGCAGCTTGCTATTTGAAAGGTGAGAAATCTGCATTCGATGTCGACGGGATTGACATTTGGTTCTGACGACCACCACGCCAACAGAGGCAGCTTTGCAGTTGATACATACAAGTGGCACAAATTGGCCATTGACCATTGAGAAGGCATGGAATGGAAATTGTTCAGGTTTCTTTGCAATTGTGGAATCAAGTATTTGGACTCTATTTGAGAGAACAAAAAGCAGATTGCAACTTTGGGTTAACAGAATTAATTTGTCTACAACACTGACAATAAGACACTCGGATCTTTTTCCATCCTCATCAGTTCTCTCCCTAATTACTACAACTTGCACTACGACTTGATGAATGAATACAAAGCTGCTGATCCAAGACTGTCCTGTAACTATCCATATCATTAGCAGGGCATCTACTAGACATGTCCAGAAAATCTTCTTTAACTACATATTAAAACCTATTTAACTATTAGAACCACATTAACAGCAGCGTTGTTGACTGTAACGTGTGGCTTTTGTTTCATTTTTTTTTTAATAAGAGATCGTTGAAAATGCCCGATTTTGTGGCGACGGTCAGTGGAAAAGATAATGTTTGGGTGAAAGAGAGATAGTGAGGCTGCGAGAGTGAGGGAGCAATAGAGACCTCTGAGACCTCTCACTGTTGTTGTGTGGTGAGGGAAAACAAAGTTGAGACCGACCTTGCGTTGAGACAGGAGAGAGAGATGGAGAATGTTGGGAGAGCGAGATCGAGAATCTTGCTGCCTGGTGAGGGAGACGCGTGAGATTTTTGCTGGATTTTTGCGTGTGTGTGTGGTGTTTGCACGTATGAACATGTGGCTTTTATACGGAAAGTTTTGTGCTCTCCTTTGTGTCAATGCCATTTTCCTTTTTTAAGTATTATTTTATTATTTTAAACGCCAAATGATAGAGTGAGAAGGACGCGTGAAAGGCAACATGAACCGCTGTTTCTGTCGTCCTTCTCACTTCTTTTCGTTCGTTTAACATTTTTCTTTTCAATTACCAAACCACTGATTTACATTAAATTTGCATCGAATGTTGTGAAATTCTTTTATAATTAATTAATTATTTATTCATCCTAATCTATTGCTGCATTTGTAGTCGTGGCCTTGTTTGGAACAATAATTAATATACATATGTTAACTTAAAAAGTTTATTGTTCAATTTGAGATGACAATATTCGTAATACAAAGAGATTGGATGAAAATAATTGTATGAGTCATAACAAATCACTTTAGGAGCTTATTACCTTACATTATTATGTAAGTTACATAATTTTTTTATAACCGTTTGATGAAAATTCAACAATCGTAGAAATATAAGGTAATAAAATCATATTATTTCCACAACCGTTGGATTTTCATCAAACGGTTGTGGAAGAATTATGTACCTTACATTTATGTAAGGTAACTAAAGCCATCACTTCATTATCCTACTATGTAATCAAACTGTCAACTTACGTTATTAAAAAAAAAATTTATACAAGAATTTATAAATATATTATTATATTATTGTAGAAACAATGGTAAATAATCTCCATACTTTCCTTTTCTTTTATTTATTTCTTGACGTTGATTTATAAAATTTGTTGATATGTGAATCTCAAATTTGGGTTTATGGCTAGAGCTGGAAAGGTTGAGTATGACATGGCATTTGCTAAGTTCTAAGAGTTGTATGACATTTGCCTACTGTCAGTAAATTTAATAAGTAATTGTTACAGATGTCAGCTGTATTTTACAATTGTGAATTGACTATTGTTGTAGATGTCAGCTGTATCGTACAACTATGTGTTGACTTAAATGCTAGATTTTAGGAGATATAATCCCTAATTTTCAGGGACACTGATTTGCAATATCCTAGCTGCTTTTGCCATTTTGTTTCTAGGGTATAATGTATATAAATAGTTATTCTTCTCTATTGTATAAGATGAGAAAATAGAGATTAAAAAAATTGAAGAAATATGAATTTTTCACATGGTATCAGAGTAGCTCTTTTGAACTGAGCCTCTGAATTTTTCTCCTCTTCCATTCTAAAGTCTCAAGCCTTCCAATGGAGAAGACAACAAACCCTACACAAGAATTTGAGATTTTCTCCAGTTCTGTAATAAGACAGGACATCTCTTCAGTTTGCTTAGGTACCGAAAACCCCTTTTTACAAATAACTTTGCACAAGTTAAATAGCAGAAACATTTTGTAATGGTCTCAATCCGTCACCCTATTTCTTCGTGGCAAAGGCCGATTATGGTATATTACAGGGGAAACCAAAGCCCCTGATGTCTTGGATCCTGGTTATCCACAGTGGGATGCTGAAAATTCAATGGTGCAAGCTTGGTTAATCAACTCGATGGACGTGGATATTGGTAGGAGTTATCTCTTCCTACAATCTGCAAAGGAGCTTTGGGAAGCTGTGATAGAAACCTACTCTGACCTTGGGAATGCGGCTCAACTGTTTGAATTCAAGTCACAATTACGTCACCAGAAGTAAGGGAGTCTTTCAGTGACTTAATATTTCAATTCTCTAAACAATATATGGTAGGAACTCGACCTTTACTATGAATCGCAATGGCATTGCTCTGACGATGCCATCAAATATAAGAGGATGTTGGATAAAGAGCGTCTCTTTGATTTCCTTTATGGACTCAACAAAGAACTTGATGAAGTTTGTGGTAGAATTTTGGGAAAGAATCCTCTACCCTCCATTTGAGAAGCTTTTGTTGAGGTGAGGCATGAAGAAAGTCGAAAAAGAGTCATGATGGGACTGGCAAAGGAGCCCGAGACAGAGAGATCAGAGCTGGTGATTAAAAAGACAGATCAGTTAGCTGACCAGAAGGGACAAAAACATAGAGAACGTCTCTACTATGACTATTGCTATAGGAAATGACATACTCGAGACTCATGTTGGAGGCGTCATGGAAAACCAGCAGATTGGAAACCAAAACGTCAGCAAGAAGTAAAGGGAATGGTGACAGAGAAAACTAATTAATTTGCCCTCACAAAAGATCAATTTGAGATGTTACAACAGCTTCTCATACAAAATCAACAACCAAAAAGAAGTGACTTGACCTCCTCTAGTTGTAATGTAGTCCATACAAGTAACCCATCAGCCCTTAGCATCCAATCCTTTGAAAAAGGTCCTTGGATTGTTGATTCAGGGGCCTCAGACTATATGACATGGTCTTATCAATTTTTCTCTAGTTACACTCCATGTCCAGGTAATTATAAAAGTGAGGATTGCTGATGGATCATTATCCACTGTAGGCTGGAAAAGGAATAGTAAAACTATCAGATTGTTTGACTCTTTTTTCAGTTTTACATGTCCCAAATCTTAAATGTAATCTTCTTCAGTTAGTAAACTTACCAAGGACACAAACTGTGTAACTAAATTCTGTGGTTCTAAATGTCTATTTCAGGATCCAATCTTGGGGAGGATGACTGGGAATGCGAAGGAATATGAGGGGCTGTATTATCTAGAGAATAAAGGACCCGTGAAAGGACATGCTCAAGTCTCTCAATGTGAATTTGTTTCTTCTAAAATAATGTTGTGCACGATAGGTTAGGCCACCATAGCTTTCAATATCTAAAAACCTTGTTTCCTTCCTTATTTAAAAATAAAAATTTGAGTTTATTATATTGTGATTTTTGTCAAATGGCTAAACAAACACGTGTTCCATTTCCTGCCCGTACTTATAAACCATCCCAACCTTTCTCTTTGATTCATAGTGATATTTCTGGTCGCTCAAGGGTTAACAACCTATCAAAAGCAAAATGGTTCATTACATTTATAGATGACCACTCTAGGACCACTTAGGTGTACCTTTTGAAGGAAAAATCTAAAGCTGGAGAAACTTTTAAACAGTTCTATGCCATGGTAAAAACTCAGTTTCAAACTGACATTCATGTACTCCGTACAGATAATGCAACTAAGTATTTCAATTCTATTTTAGGGAATTACCTATCACAATAAGGAATTGTCTACTAAAATTCTTGTTCCAGAACACCACAACAAAATGGGATTGCGGAATGTAAACACATACACCTTTTAGAGGTTGTTAGGGCCATTATGTTCACAACTAATGTACCAAAAACATATTGAGGAGAGGCCATTCTTAAAGCATCTTATGTCATAAATCATATGCCCTCTTGAGTTCTTAAATTCAAGACACCTATTTTCGTTTTTCTTGACAGCTACCCACAAAATCACCTTGTTACCTTTAATCTTGTACTCAAAACTTTTGGTTGTACAACCTTTGTATATCTTCCGAGTCTTCAAAGAACAAAGCTGTCTCCTAGAGCCATCAAGTACATATTTCTAGGATATTCTCCTACTAAGAAAAGGTACAAGTGCTATAATCCTCTTACAAAAAAATTATTCGTCACTATGGTTGTCAAGTTTTTTGAAAATCAGCATTTTTACCTGAGTAATTCTCTTCAGGGGAAGAATTTGAGAGAAGATAATTCTTGGGATCTTCTTGACATTTTAAAACCTAAAATACTTAATAATTCCAGCCTAGAACCTAATATGTCCAGCAGTTCCAGCCTAAAACCCAGTATACCCAGTAATTCCAACCTACAACTCAATCTGCTAAATACCTCCTCACTCAGTCCAGACATTCATCTTAACTTACCTAACACCATATAACTTAATCAACTAATAGTGTCACCAAGGAATGAAGGGATAGAAGCCAATTCACATTTGGAGGAACCTATAGGCGAGTTTCATGTCTATTCACGAATGAAGAATAAAACTCAAGAGGTACATCCACTTATAAACCAAGCAGAATCAAGATATGAACTAAAGGAAGATCAAAATCTACCTACAGATTTGCCTATTGTGATAAAGAAAGAGGTAAGAAATTGCACCAAACATCTTATCTACAAGTTCTTGTCACATGCAAATCTATCTAAGGAGTATAGGAATTTTGTGGCTAATTTATCTAATACCATTATTCCAAGAAACATCCATTAAACCCTTGAGTTAAATGAGTGGAAGAAAACTGTTCAAGAAGAAATGACAGCCTTAATAAAGAATAACATATGGAAGCTTGTACCAAAACTTAAAGACAAAAGGACTGTGAGGTGCAAGTGATTATTTACAGTCAAATATAAAGCTGATGGAAGTGTGGACAGCTACAAAGCAAGACTTGTGGCGAAGGGTTTCACACAAACCTATGGGGTGGACTACCTAAAGACTTTTGCCCCAGTGGCAAAGCTTAGTACTGTAAGGATCCTTCTCTCTTTTGCTGTAAATTTAGATTGGCCTTTCAACCAGCTTGATATCAAGAATGCCTTCTTCAATGGAGAATTAGAAGAGGGAGTTTACATGGATATGCCGCCTGGTTTTGAAGAAAAATGACTTACTGGAAGAGTTTGTCAGTTAAAAAGGTCTCTCTATGGCCTTAAGCAGTCCCCTAGGGCATGGTTCGATCGATTTGGAAAAGTCTTGAAGACCTATGGTTATTCTCAAGGGCAAGCTGATCACACTATGTTCTACAAACAGTCTAAAGAAGGGAAGTTAGCTATTTTAATCGTGTATGTTGACAACATTATACTAACAGGAGATGACAAAGAAGAGCTGGAAGGATTAAATGCAAAATTAGCTTGTGAGTTTGAAATCAAGAATCTTGGACCACTACGTTATTTTTTGGGAATGGAGGTAGCTAGAACAGCTAAAGGTATTCTAGTTACACAACGGAAATACACCCTAGATATGCTAAAGGATACTGGTATGATTGACTGTAAACTTGATGTCACACTAGTTGAACCAAATCGTAAGTTGGGTATTGAAGAAAATAGTGCACCCAAGGAGAGGGGGAGATATCAAAGACTAGTAGGGAGATTAATTTATCTTTCCCACACTAGACTTGATATTGCTTTTGCGGTTAGCTTAGTGAGCCAGTTTATACACTCTCCAAGAGAAGCTCACTTAGTGGCAGTAAACCGGATACTTCAATACCTGAAGTCAACACCGAGAAAGGGACTTTATTTTGATAAGGGAGAAAAAAAGAATATAGAAGCTTTTGTTGATGTAGATTGAGCTAGAAACATCATGGATAAGAAGTCTACAACATGTTATTGTACTAAGGTGTGGGGAAACCTTGTAACTTGGATAAGCAAGAAGCAAACTGTAGTGGCACGAAGCAGTGCAAAAGTAGAGTTTCGAGCATTAGCACATACGGTATGTGAGCTTATATGGATAGAACGTGTTCTTAAAGAACTCCAGTTAATAAAAAAATAGTCCTATGCAACTTTACTGTGACAATAAGGTAGCAATTAATATTACTTATAATCTTGTCCATCATGACAGGACAAAACATGTGGAGGTAGACCGACATTTTATTAAAGAGAAATTGGAAACTGGAGTTATCTATTTGGTGTATATATGTTGATAAAAGGGATACCTGGACACAAGTTTGAAGAGTTTGTATGCAAGATGGGCATGAAGAACATCTATGCTCCAGCTTGAGGGGGAGTGTTGCAGATGTCAGCTGTATTTTACAGCTGTGTGTTGACTATTGTTGTATATGTCAGCTGTATTTTACAGCTATGTGTTGACTTAAATATTAGATTTTAGGAGATATAATCCCTAATTTTTAGGGATACTGATTTGCAATATCCTAACTGTTTTTACCATTTTATTCCTAGGGTGTAATGTATAGAAATATGTATTCTTCTCTATTGTATAAGATGAGAAAGTAGAGATTAAAAAAATTGAAGAAATTTAAATTTTTCATAGTAATACAAGTGGTCTAACACATGCATCACTTACTCTAGATGACATGATCATTTGCCATTTTAATTTGAATGGTTGTTCAGCCTATTAGTTCGAGCGAGAGTTTTTGGGTTCTTTGGCTAACAAACTCAGAAACTAGTGGTTGATCTTTGATAGAACTTTCCAGGCTGATATCTCTGTATATAAAGAAGGTCTTGTAATTTGTTAGCAATCTTCTTGTTCAGTTACATTCTTTCATCAGTTCTGTATTCTAAAAACTAAAAAATAGTGAAATCTTGTTTCTCTTTTCACAGTGGATGTAGGCTTAGTTTGTCCAAACCACTTAAATTCTCTTTACATTGTATCTTTGATTCTTATTTTGCTATATGAGACTAATTTTTGTTGTTTTGGTGTTACACAAATCAGAAACACTTTGATAAAGCTTTCAGTTCTTGGGAAGTTTTGAGATCTAAAAGCATTGAGATTTTATCTTAGAGAAGATTAAGTTAGCATCTTGCTGGTTTAATCACAAAAAACTAGTATGAGAGCTATTCTCTTAAGCTTTTGATTTTAAAAAATGTCAATGCCATAGCTTGAAGTAGATACATTTATAGGGGTAAATGGTTTTCATCTTTGGAGGCGCAAAATGAGCCTCCAAAGATATGAGCAATTCTAATTTCAAAAAACCTGATATTGAATTTTTTAATATATTTTATTAATGTAAGTTTTTAAAATTTATTTAATTCTTAATTTAAAATAATATTCTAATTACATTATGTTTATAATTTATTAAATAAATAGATGATATCATGATTTTAATAAATAAATTATAAATATCATAATTTTATAAAATGTATGTATTAATTTTATTACGGACTATGATCTATGACTCTATGCAAGTTCAAGTTGACAATTAAGTTAATCTTTGAGAAAAATTTATAGTTGTTGTTGTTATTAAGTATTAAAAAAAATTAATACAGTAAGGTTTAACTTAGTAATTAGTATTACGTATTCTTACTATTGTTAGTTTATTATTATTGAATACGGACTTGAGTTTTTAACTTTTGATTCTATTAAATTTGACTAAAAGCACATGAACTCATTGAATTTGACTAAGGGCACATGAATTCAAAAAGAGTAATAGGATTGAAAAAAGCATGCCAATGGCTTGCATTCTTGAAAAAATAAAAGAAGAAAGCTTGTCGTGCTTTTTTCATTGGCACGGCACGACACAACATGCACATGTCATGCCGAGTCTAAGAAAAAAAACTAGGTACGACATGACACAAAGTACATGGTGGGCACTAATACGAACCCAGTTAAGAACTGACGCGACCCTAATCAATTTAGTTCCCAAGATTGAATCTAAATCAGGAATGGAATGAAACCTCAACCCAATACTTATTGAAAGCACGAACCTTGGTATGTGAAGACGCCACAATCAACTATGGATGGTTTGATTGATAAATCAATAGTTTGAACGCCATGGAAATCCGATAAGTTCAAAGAGTTCGTAAAGAACCAAAGAGAATTAATTCTCTCACCAATTGCATAAAAAAAATTCTTCCATGTTTATTGGATACGAGTACTTTATATAGGATTGGTTACAAGAATTTTTGTAAATAAATCATAACCTAAAAATCAAATCTGAATCCGAATCTTCCCTAATAGGAAAAAATTTAAATCAAATCAGAATCCTAATCTAAGTAAATAGGAAAGAATTTAAACCAAAACAGAATCCTAATCTGAGTAAATATGAAAGAATCTAAATCAAATCAGGATCCTAATTGGCTTAAATGCCTTACATCAATTAAATGAAAACTAGGCAATTAAAATTGAAATAACCGATTTGTTTCCCTAATAGCCTCCTCAAGAAACGAGAAAGTATATGAAAAAGTAAAATAATATATTTTCCCGCCATAATGTGCAAATCAACTCCCTATTTCATGGAAGTGATTATTTAGAAACTTCAAGAGCTTGAATCGTAGATTTATCATATGCGATTCCTTCAACGGGCCTCTACAAATTTGATTGAGCCCGAGTTTCTTAAATCAATCCATTAAGTGCTTCTTTAAATTTCTTTGCTCGAGCTCTTGTAATGGGTCCGATGGGAACTTGAATAAGATCTTAATATGCCTCATCTCACGTGCTTGTGATAGTTTTATCCTTAATCTCATCAAGCACGGCACGACACAAGTATGAGCACATATGAATCTTTCTTTGGTGCCCATGAGAGAAAACATCGTAGACTTCTTATCCTAAATCATATCAAAACAACCTACAACAAAGTAGTCTTCGGCAAAAGGAAAAAAAAGAAAAGAAATAGTAGTTGTCATTTCGTATAAATTGTAAATTAAAGATGGTGCAGAGCTATTATCTTAAATTTTTGGTGGCTAATTATATTTTTGACGTCTAATAGATGGTTTGCAAGATAAATTCCTAAAAAGATTTTAATGGTATAGTCTTTAATTATTATGTTTATGTTTTAGTATTATTGATTTACTGTATTTCTTAATCATTAATTGTTCAGTTGCAGTTGCCATAAGTTGAATTTCGATAATTCCTCTTCTTTTAGCTCATTATGATGCAATTTAAAATTATCACTCAAGTCAATATATTGAGAAGGGTGAGAATATTTACAATACAAAAAATATTCTGCACATTTTTATTTTAATAAATTATTCTATTACAAAAATACACATCATATGAATTACTAATAAGGACTCTTTCTTATAAATTAATATTATATAATTACTCTAAATACTCATATAGTACACTCGTTATTCAATATATAATTCTTTTGGCATAAGCCCTAAAAATTTTTCCAATCTCTTAAACAACATTTAGTTAAACTAGGAACTAGGAGCAAATGAATACCTTTTATATATTTTGAACATATTTATGCTTTTTAGTTTTTTTAAAATATTTTTTGCAGTCTTCTCCTTCTTCTTTGTGTTATTTTTTTCTTTCTTGATTTCTTTCTTTCTTTCTTTTTTTTTTTTGCCCTTTTTGGGCCAAATAACCATTTTTTCTAATTGTTGGGTTAAAAATTTGGGGTTTAAAAACCAATGCTGAACATATTCTTTAATAAACAAAAGCTAATAAATAAAACTTATGTTAAAAAATTTCTTTAGAACATACTTTGATTCCATTGCAATGTATTCTAAATTATTACTAATTTATTTTGGATGTGCTTAATAGTTTGATTGGTGTTTTGAGTAAATTAATTTAGCGAGTTTCAGTAAGGTCCTTTTTGGTATTTTAAAGTTTGAAGAAAATAAAACTTAATCTTTTTAAATTTAGCACATAAGTATTCAAGGTGATTGATTGTTTAGACTAAAGTGGCGTTTGTTTTTTAACTTAATGACTTAAAGTGACTTAATTTAATTAATTAAGTTAATTAGAGGTGTTTGTTTTTATAACTTAATGAGACTTTTTAGATAATTTTGACTTAATAAAATAAGCTAATTTTTTTTTGGCTTTTTACTTAATGGAGAAATATGAATTAAGTCAATTACTTGCTAATGTCAAAAATATCCTTACTTTATAATTTATTTTTCATGTCTATCCCAAACTTACCCATAGACATTTACCTCACATAAAAATATCCTTATTTTTTCTTTCTTATATTATATACGATAAAATTTAAAATTTATGGTATTTTATATATTAAAATTTCAAAATAATTATGTATTCATTTGAATATGGTTTTACTTATAAATGTTAAAATATTGTGGTATTTAATATATTATTTATTTGACATTCAAATTTAATAAGGATACAAATGTAAAAGTACATATTTTTAGCTTTTTAAGTTGAAAAAAACAAACAACTTAATACTTATTTTTTGAGATTCAGACAAAAAAATAAACATACTATTCAGATTCAGACATTCAGATCTATTCAGAAGTCAGACTAATTCATGTCTATTCAGATTTCAGACAAAAAAAAAACACCACCTAAGTTTTAGAGTGCAAATAGCTTGTCTTACTGAGAACAAGCTTCATAATTCAAAAATATTAAACCTGATAATCATTTTAGTGCCGTGCAATGATGAACTTTTAAGACAATGTTACTAATAAATGGAGTTATAAAATTGGGAACGGTTGAAAATTGGAATAGGACTAATATGTTCAAAATTGAAACTATTTACGCGATAAAGGAATTTACTAACACCAAAGGATCTTATTGATATTTTGGACATAAAGGCTGGCTTCAACCCAAACTGGAGCAAATTTTATATGGAATTCGGATGCAAATTAATGAACCCAGACGTATCCAGATCCGGGTCTGGGTTTATGTTAACCATAGATACAGAATCTAGACCAGCTTTTATTTTAATATTAATTTTTTTAGATTATATAATACAAATAGAAAAGTACAAAAAAGGCCCAAGTGCCCTAGGTGCATTCATAGCTGCGGCTGCCAAAGCCAACATTTCCTGTCTGTCTCTTTTCAGGTCTTTTCTTCGTCAAATTAAATCATCGTTGTCATCGCTTCACTATCTTTGCGGTTGTGTTCATCTCATCATCATCATCAGCCATCATTTCTTCTTCCCTGTCACAGCCAGTAACAAGTTGTGATACGAGTTGAACGCCACCTTCGCTAATCGTGATCGTGGCTGTGTTTAATGTACATCGTCACTAGCTGCTATCGCGACCAGTAACCAGCCCCGATACAGGTTGAACTAGCTAGCCTTCGCCGTTCGTGTTGCTTCGTGGGATGTTGATTCCTTGAAGTTCGCTTTGAAACTTTAAGTTTTAGAATTTAGATTACGTATTTGTATTTGATTTTTTTAGAACCTAGATTTGTATTTATATTTGATTTATTCTTTTTTTTTTTTTTAAAAGAAACTTTAAACAGGTCGATTACAAAAACAATCTTTTGATTTCATTCTCTGAACTTTACAAGCAATTTGGGTTTAAAACTTGCAATCTGGGAATCTGAATTTTTCTGGGTTGAACCCGAACCGAACTTGCATTGGAAAAAAACCTGGTTCATAATCGGGTCTAGTACAACAAATTGGCATCTGGGTTTGGAATCGAGAAGGCCGAACCTAGACCCAGACCTAGATTTTGGCATCCCTACACAAGGCATTTATTACTCATGGCTCAATCTTCGTACTCTTCTTGTTCTTCACTCACCTCTTGATTCCTAAACCATATCACCTTTAAGGGTATTTATAGTAAGTGAAAGCAAAATAAAAGCCACACAACGGAAAAATTAAAAAGAAAATTACCTCATTCTAAACTTACCATTAATTTCTTAATGATCACCAAATTTTACAACTACCACCACCAATCATTCAAGATATTTGACCAAAGATAATTCTAGATAAACTGAGAAAATATTCTCTTTTGTTGGATTTATTATTTAGGCTCATGAAATTGGTGTTGGCCTTTAAGTAAGAACAATTCTCAAAACCCAATAACCTAAATACAATTAGATCCCCTCTAGAATAGTTAAGAAAACGCTCTCTCAAAATTCTAGGTAAAAGCTCACTATTAAAATGCTCTCAATTTCAGAATTTGGGATGCTTTTAGCTCTCTTAAATGAAGCTCTATTTATAGCCCGTTGGTAGCTTAGAGCTTGATCCTGTTTATAGGCAGTTAATAAATGAAAGAAATCGAAGCTAATTAATTACAATAATACAAGACTACAGAGAATAGCATACGTGTTATTCATTTTTCTTCTTCTCTACTTGATTTGATCTAATGGACCCTATTCGCTGTACTTTACAAATGACCGTTCATTCTCGTCGCTTATGCAATCCCTCATTCTCATCTTCAATTCACCCAGAGAGTTCCATATATATAATGTTGTTGAGTCACCATTTTCCTTGGTGAGTCGGTTTCCATATCAAAAAGAAATAAATTTTTGAAATTTACAGCACATGAGACGTCATGCCCTACCTACAACCACTTTCTGTTCATTTCTTGACTGTCAAATTATTGAAATTGGACGAAACACGTCCGACATACAACTCCAATAAATGGTATTTATCTTCTGCCTTTTCAGAAAGATTCGACTATATAATCAAGTAAAAGAACAATAGTAAGAATTAGATTATTAATAAGGTTAAAAAACAATCACAGATTGTTATTTGCTTAACTAAATGAACTTATTATTATTTATTTTTTCCCTCGATTCTCATGAAAGTCTGTACTTAAGTGGAGCATGTTATTGGATTGCATTTGGTGATTTTGATGGGACTAGCTATTTTTTTTTCCTTTTGTTTGACATGTGTGATGTCTTCCGATATATCGATTGCCAAATTTCGCCAGTAGTACAGGGTGAAAGAATATTTGAATCTTAGGGGTTTAAATGAAACTCTTGGCTTTGCTAGTGCGAAGTTATTTATCAAATTATTAACTTATACACACTACAAGAAAAAGTATCTACTATGACAGTCCTCTGTGTGATAGTTTTTTGTCTGGAGGCCTACAACAATAGAATCGTGATAGATTTATTTTCTGTCATACACTTATGACATATTTGTGATAGAAATATCGTTTATCAAGAAATTATGATATATTGGTGATATAAATATCATATATCAAGAAATTATGATAGACTAGTGATAAATTATTTGACTATCAAGAATGAAAGACTGATTTTTTATGTTGACTTTAATTGCGCAGGTTTGACTTAATTTTTAAAAATATTATATTACTAAAATAGAAGTGAAACGATGTCGTCTCAGTTGTATATTTCGCAAGTTTGAGGATAACAGACGTAAATAACAAAAAAAAAATTAATAAAACGTTGCGTTTTGTTAAGGGGGGAAACATTTTTGTGAGAAAAGAGGGAAATTTTTTTCTAAGTGTTTAGAAAATTTGCAAGCGTTATTGTGGAATCTCAAAATCGATTAGCACACTTGGAGCAAACCCTCAAAGGCCAGCCATAGAAAACTAAAGACACCCAAACACCCATAGTTTCAAAATCATTCTGGTTGTTTCACTGAATCATCTCTCTTTGCTGGGACGAAGTCAGTGCTAATCGAAACCCAAATTGGAATGAGAACAACATCCAGGGTACTTTTATTGACTGAAAGAAACCCAATCGCTTACCGTGAAAGAAGACCCAAATCGTTGTTGCCAAAGTTGAAACCCTAGGCTTGACGGTGAATTGAAGCTTCACGCCCACTGGTGAGTCATTGCTGCATTTGCATGTATTTAATTTTGACTATTTATTGAACTTTTATGTAAAGTAGTAAATAATTTGTAAAAAATTGAAATGTATTTGCATGTATTGCATATATTTCGGTAATCAATTTACTAAATAATTTCCCAGGAAGATATAATGTTGTTAATTTTGAGTTCTGTTTTGAGTTGTAATCGTGCATTGCATAATGCTGTTAATTTTTTTTTATTCTAGGTAATTCTGAATTATATTCATGTGTTTGTGTGTGAATTTTTTTTCTAGCTATTTCTGATATTGAAGCTTCGTTAAGTTAAATGAGTGTTTGCGTATGAAGATGGTGATATTGGCCTGAAATGTCTATAACAAAGCCTGAGGAGGGACTTTTAGTAACTGATTCTGTTATGTAAAATTGAGGGATTCTCACCTCTCATTGTCATCTACCTATGCATGTGGTGTTGTAGCTATTTTGCATCTGGTGGTATTATTGTTACTGTTGTTGTCTTGAGTCGTAACATTTGCATGTCAAATATAAATAGTTGTGATTGCTGCATAAACGTGACAGTTCAATGTTCTTGATTTGTTGAAGGCATTGTATTAAGGTACTTGAAGCTTTTCTTTGTGTTTGCTTTCATTTTTGTTCTACTGATGTATATTATTTGAAGTTGTAGTTTATTATTTCTTCTTAGGCTTACTCATATGATTAATGTAATTTATTGGTACCTTTTTAGCCCTCTTGAATCCAAGTTTTGGAATTTTATCAACTGATCATTCAAAATATATTTTAGTAATCAATATTGTTGCTGGATTTGTACCTGGAATTGGATATAACAGCAGATTGTTGTGTTTAATTTGGTAAGTTCCATTTCTTATCCTCTATTATTTGACGTAGATTGAAGTTGTTATACACTTGCTTAAAATTTACATATCTTTAAATTTATAATTATGATACTACGTAATGTGTTTGTTGTGGGGTCTGTCTTATTTATTATATTTATAGTATAGTAGGAGAGTGAACTTTTGAAAAGTATGAAATTCAGTTTATCAGCTTTCTTGGTTGCTATATTTGTAATTTTGAAATTTGTTTAGTTCACATGGTGTTATAACATTAGACAAATATTCTAAGTATGTACATTCTTTCTTTGTTTTATGTATATGTCAGGAACATTAATTATTAAGCCCGAAATGGATAAATCTTGGATTCAATGTAATCGACTGTCGACAGAATATGAAGAGGGTGTCCAGAAATTTATAAATTTTGCTATAAAAAATGCTGCAGGGAGTAGCGTCATTAGGGTGGCCATGCGTTGATTGTGGGAATTTATCATTTGAAACACCAACAACTGTAAAAGATCATTTATATATGCATGGTTTTGATGTGAACCATTTTCCAGCAATTAAATATAGAGTTGACAATGTTAATGAGTTAGAAATGGTTTAATGATGCTTATAAGAGTTGTTGTGGGGACCCTAAAGGCATTCAAAGAGTTGCTAGAACAGGCTGAGAAACCCCTGTACCTAGGATGCACAAAATTTACTAAGTTATCCTTTTTAGTGAAATTGTTCAAATGTGAAGGGTAGATTTGGGTGGTCTGACAGTAGCGTTTCTGCATTGTTGAGTGTTTTAGCAGATGCTTTCCCTAAAAATAATGAAATTCCAACCTCTATGTATGAGGCCAAAAAGACAATGTCAGCTTTGGGCTTAGAATATGTTAAAATTCATGCTTGCCCAAACGATTGCATACTCTACAGAAAAGAGTATGAAGGTCTTTTGGAATGTCTTACTTGTGGGTTATGTAGATGGAAGAAAAAAGATGGTACTGTAGACCCATATAGGAAAGGGGTTCCTGCAAAAACTTTATGGTATTTTCCTCCTATACCTAGGTTTAAGCGCATGTTTCAGTCATTTGAAACTGCTAGGGACTTGACTTGGCATGCAAATGAGAGGATGGTTGATGGTAAACTTCGACATCCGGCTGACTCACCATCTTGGAAGTTAGTAGATGAGAAATGGCCGATCTTTGCATCTGATCCTAGAAACCTTCGCCTAGCTCTATCAGCTGATGGAATCAATCCACATAGCTCTCTTAGTAGTACATATAGCTGCTGGCCAATAATTCTTATTACTTATAATCTTCCACCATGGTTGTGCATGAAACGAAAATTCATGATGTTGTCCCTCTTGATTTCTGGTCCTCAACAACTGGGTTTAGATATTGATGTGTATTTGCAACCTCTTATTGAGGATTTGCAAACTTTATGGGATGTTGGGGTGGAGGCATATGATGCCTACAAAAATGAGTACTTTAATTTGCGGGATGTATTACTATGGACAATAAATGACTTCCCGGCATACGGAAATTTAGCAGGATGTACTGTTAAAGGATATTATGCCTACCCATATTGTGGTGTAGAAACACCAAAATGTAGACTTAAACACAGTGGAAAAAATGTATACATTGGGCATCGGCTTTGGCTTCCTCATGGTCATAAATTTCGGTTCCAAGCAAAAGCCTTTGACAATAGTGTGTGTGATGAAACCCCTCCAAAATCGACTCTATTGATAATAGATGGGGGAAAAGCAACAGTAAAAAGCGTAAAAATGCGAACAATGATGATCTCGTGTGGTGGAAGAAGAAATCTATATTTTATAATTTAGAGTATTGGAAGCACTTGCTTGTGCGGCATCAATTAGATGTTATGCACATTGAAAAGAATGTGTGTGAGAACATCTACGGTACACTGCTACATATTCCTGGAAAGTCCAAAGATGGACTGAAGTCGAGGATGGATCTCTTGGAAATGAAAATTAGGCCCACCTTAGCACCACAAGTTAAAGGAAACAACAATCGTACATGGCTTCCTCCTGCTTGCCACACCTTAACTAAGGAGGAAAAAGCAAGATTTTGTGCAGCTTTGAAAAGTATCAAGGTTCCTACTGGATACTCTTTAAATATTAGGAATCTTGTTTCAAAAAAGGACTTTAAACTCCAGGGTCTTAAGTCTCATGACTGTCATGTTCTTATGCAACAACTTTTGCCAATTGCCGTAAGGTGTGTGCTGCCCAAACATGTCAAAGAAGCTATCATTAGGTTTTGTTTCTTCTTTAATTTGTTGTGTGGGACTGTGATTGACGTGACAATGCTAGATGAATTGGAGAAAAACATCGTAGAGACTTTGTGCTTGCTTGAAAAATGTTTTCCCCCTTCTTTTTTTGACATAATGGTTCATCTTACTATTCACTTAGTGAGTGAAGTTAGACAATGTGGTCCCGTATATTTTCGGTGGATGTATCCTTTTGAGCGATACATGAAAACTCTAAAAGGCTATGTTCGAAACCGTAACTGTCCTGAGGGTTGCATAGCGGAGAGTTATATTGCCGAGGAAGCATTAGAATTTTGTGCAGAATACTTGGAAAACATGCCCACAATTGGGGTTCCACCTGGACATGTGCAGAATTTAGAAATTGACAAGCCCATGAGTGGTGGACAAATGGTGGAAGTTGTTCGAACTTCATTAGATCAAGCACACTTGTATGTTTTGCATAACACTGAGGAAGTTCAGCCTTATATAAGGTGATGTTATCTAACTTGTGTTATTTTAGCTTTATATTTGTCAGGTTTTGGTAGTTTAGGAACCTGAAAATTTTGTCCTTTTAACTGATTTTTAGAGAGCATGAGGATTGGTTACAACTTTGCCATCCACGAAAAAATGAGAAGTGGTTGCAAGATGAACACAACCGAACATTTGTAGATTGGCTAACAGATAATGTTTTGATAACATTAGTTTAATTAATTCCTTTTTTCCTTTCTGTTTCGGTTTGTGCTTGTTTAACATTATATTCCTGTTGATTAATAATAGGTAAATATGTTGATAGAGAACGGTGACGTTGTTACTCAAACAATCCGTTGGTTATCCCAAGGGCCTCGTCCTTATGTTTTCCAACATCCTGGATATGACATAAATGGTTTTCACTTTGTTACAAGAGATCGAGACTTAAATAGAGTTACTCAAAATAGTGGAGTGTCATTGGTTGCACAAACAATTTCAGTCGCAAGTTCAAAAGATAAAAATCCTGTCACTTCTACTGGATGATGGTGTTTTCCATTTGGAAGGGATTAGAGCTCATATTGGAAGGCGTGACTGCAGTGCAGTTCTGTCAATGGATGCTATAGGAGTAAATGTAATCGAAGTCTATATTGCGTAAGTGATTCATAATCATTCTAGTTTTATGTGTACTTTTTATGGGAGTCCCAATTAATGGACTTTAACATTGTTTGTCTATTGTTTATCAGGATATTGTATGCTTCCATTCTCCCTGGGAAAAGAGGAGTGAAACCATTTGGATTCATTCGTCCAGGTCTGGTTTCACCAGGCGAAGAACGTAATCTTACTGCATCATTTGACCTTAGGGCACGTGGAGTTTGTGATCGATTGAAAAAAGCAAAGAAGGGACAATTCATCTTTATGCCTTATAATCCCTAGTATGCTCCTTTAATACTTTTCAACTCATATTAATTTCTTTTCTTGCCTTAATTTACTGAAATTGCTACCTTACTGTTCTTTCTTTTATTATAGTTATCATTGGGTGCTGGTCATCTCTGATGTGTTGAAAAAAGAAGTTTATTATCTCGATTCTTATGGGGGAGATCCTGATGATGATTTAAAAGAGCTCATTAAAGTGTATGTTCAATTTTTTTTATTACCATTGTCAATATAAAATTACTTTTACATAATTTACAGATACTTTGTTATAATTTTTTTTTTTTTGTATACAGCTCTATGACAATGTTTATAGCACAAGAGGGTAAGGAGAAATGGAATTATAATAAGATGGTCAGATCCGTAAAGGTTTGAACTATTACCTTAACTATAATTATATATTACCATGCTTAATTGTTATTAAAATGAACTGTACAAATGCTGATTGTGAACAGGTCCCACAGCAACCAGCAAGTTCAGTCGTGTGTGGATTTTACGTCATGAGATTCATGAAAGACTTAATTAATGACTTCTCTTTACTAATGAACAATGTGAGTTCCTTGATCATAATTTGCTTCATAAAAAAGAACATGTCTTGTTTCAAAGTTTCACTAAATATTTATTTTTCATAAATAGTTCAACGGAAAGACAACATATTCTGATGCTGAATTAGATAAAGTCCGTATTGAGTGGGCAAATCATTTTTCTGGAGTACTTGCTGTTATGTGAGGTAACCCTTACCTATTATGTTGTTATTGTGAGTTCATTGATGAAATATATTTTACTTGGGCAGTTATCTAGCTTATTATACTTCTATGTTGGATTATGATGAAGATGGTGGGTACTGCTGGAGTTCGCTAGTTTTTTTCTTTGTTTGGAAAATAGCTCCTGGATATTGATGCAATTTTACACATTTCGGTTGTTCTTAGGTTGGATTTTCACGTTTGGGAACTGCTGGCCTTGTCTGATCAGTATTTTTGGCTCCTCTTATGTTGCTGGAAGTGTTGCTGGAAATGTTGCTGGAAATGAACTATGTTGTTGCCTTTGTTCATGTTGGTAGAAATGACTCTGTTGTTTGGCTTCCTTATGCTACTGGAATTGAACTGATCATTGTTAATTTGTGTTGTACATGCTGCTGGAATTTAGTTCTTAGGTTGTTACAATACTCTTCTTCTATTTATGTTGGACTTGTCACTCTCGAATTTGATTAAATTATGTTTGCTCACAATTATGAAATCTTAGTCAATGTTATCCATTTCATTTTTTTTGTCAGTTAATTTTTAATTGCAATATTAATTTTAATAATCTAATTAATTAGCTAATTTATGAAATATTAATTTCTACTAAATCAATTGCAGGATTGTTATTAAAATGATAATAATTTCATGGTGCAAAAAAAATACCCCTTTTTTATTAATTATAATTTCAATTTTTGATTTAATTGAAAAAAATCATTTAATTATAATTTGCATTTCGCGCCAAATTTGATTTTCCCGCCAAAAATTCAAAATATGGCGCACAAATTTAAAAAAAAAGGGGCCAAATTCAAATTTATTATATTCCTCTCTAAATAAAGTTATGACAGTTATGTGACTAAAAATATTTATCACAGATTATGACTGGTATTATTCTGTCATCAATTCTTGACGGTGGCTACAATGTCGGTATGAACAACCGTCATCCACCCCCTACTATGACAGATTTTGCCTGTCATGGTAGGCACTTTTTCTTGTAGTGACATAAAGGCCATTAATTAGTGTTTCATCTTAAAGTGCAATCTTGATCAAAATTTTTTAAGTTTATTTTTTGAGTTTTATTGGTATTTTAAAATACAAAGTCTTCAAGGCATAGCTACTATATCCTCTCCTTCTATCTCATATTTTGTTCATTAATTTTTCTTTTCTAAACTATTGTACTTAGAGTGCAACCTTACAACAATATCATTATATCCCGGAGCTCAATCCATTTTATTTATATCGTTTTTGCATCGAGAAATCTTTCTAGAAGAGCAGAAATTTGTTTTAAGGACAATTCAAACACACCTTGACAAATTTACGATTGTTGCTAAGTGAACAGTTGATCAATAGTATTAAGGGTAAAAGCCTATTTAGTCCTCGTATTTTAAGATTAGTACCAGTTTAGTCCTTCTATTTTTAAAAATACCTCAAAACACCCTCAACGTCACCTCCGTTACTATTAATTCTAGATTCATGAGGGTAAAAATGTATTTTTTTGTTAAAATTTAAAATTAAAAAAAATTATTACGATAACCTTGATTCATAATAGTAAAATCGAATTTTTACACTTATATTCTTCAAAATCCTAGCTTTAAGAACTTAAATGACTTGCATTTTTAAAGCTCTTAACAATTTTTCTCGCTATAAATTTTTTCTATTGGAGGTGTAGTCTTGCGATAGATGTCAAAACTGTCAGCGAAAGAAATTGGCTTGCTCTGATACATGTTATATTGGTCTTATTTATTTATTAATCTTCCATGTGTATTTCAGTGAAAAGAAATCATTATTTGTTTTCATTTGAATGGGTATTTCTTCACAAAACTAAAATTCCATATGCCAAAAGTTTAAAGTTTTTTTTCTTAATTTTTTTTTACCTTTTTTAACCCTTTCATGGTTGTTTCGTAGCTTAATATTAGTAGTGGAATGGATTTGTAATTGAAAAGAAATTATTTTAACTTCACTTGATTGAGTATTTTTTGGAAAAAAAAATCATAATCATACAAAGTTTTATAATGTCGATTTTGTATTTTATGAATTCATATGTAATAGTTTTAAGTTTCTAATTTTTTTTCTTCATCTTTGTGTTGCCAGATTCAAAATGAGTCAAATCAGCATTTCAGTTCGATTTTTAGGCAAAGATGTGGAGGATGCTTATGATCTTGATTGCTTGAGTCTTGTATCCCTTATCAACGATGTCTTGAATAATGTCTTTGGAAGGCACAAGCATTATGATGAGAACTTTAAGCTTATTGGCATTATCCCGTGGTCCAATGAAGGGATTGAATTGAACAATGATAAAGACTTCCAAAATTTGAGGTATTTTTAATAGCTTTTTTTTTAATTTTAAATTTTAACAAGAAAAATACATTTTCACCCTCATGAATTTAGAATTAATAGTAACGGAAGGGACGTCAAGAGTGATTTGAGACATTTTTAAAAATAAAAGGATTAAGTAGGCACTAATATTAAAATATAGGGACTAAATGAGATTTTACCCATACTATTAATAAACAATGAAGTGAACAGTACCAACAACTATTATTCATGTTTTGAACTTTTAATAAACAATATGAATTCATATTTCCAACATATACATCATCATTACCTTACTTGCATGTTGTTGCTGCCGATCACTTGCACCATCGAACGTGCCTCGTGAATCATTTTATTTGTACCAAGCCCTATCTAAATTAAATTTCTAAATCAGCCGCTACGTCAGATAGTTTAGCAATCAGATGACCTATTGTTTAGATATAGTGAATCAATCTGAGAGTTCTACTGTTTGTAATGCTATTTTTTGCTTTGGACTGCAAGATTAATAGGGTGATTATGCATTTAGCCATCCTCATTGTACTATTAATATCGAATTGACGAAAGAATGCCATAATTGTCACCCTGTGTGGCTGTTTCTTATTAAAAGTCCCCAAATCCAATTCCACATTAAAACAAATAAACAATCTTAAAAAATTAAATTAAACAACTGTTAGCTTTACTTTTTACGCTTTAGCCGATCCTTTTCCATTTTCTTGCACAATTACAAACAAAGCCTCAACGGCCAGTATCCTAAAGAAAATCTTTATCTTCAAAAAAAAAAAAAAAGTCGCATTGTAAGGTACCTAGAACTAATAGATTCTGTATATTAGCCGAACCTACTGGTGTGTCCATGAAAATTCTTAATTGGGGGTAAAATGGTCATTTTTTAAAGTTTCCGTTAGTTTTCTTAACAGATTCCAAACGGAAGTGGAAAAGTGAAAAAAAATGTAACTTTGGGTGGATTCCAGCCAAAAAATGAAGGAATTGTGTATTTTTAAAAAAGGTGTAAAAAATAGGTGGACGGTGGATATTTTCCCTATTGAGAATTATGTTGAAAAGTCAAAGAATGGCTTGCAAATTTCAAAAGACAAAGTTGGTGGGCTTGCCAATTTCAAAAGGCAAGGTTGGTGGCACGATTTTGTTGAAGTTGCATGGAAGAAAAATGTGGTGGTTTTCTAGAAACTAATTGATTTTTTCAAAATTGTTGATTTTGTTGCCCACCAAATTTGGCAAGTTGTAGCCAAATTGAAAGTGGTAGGTGAGCTACGATTCCTATAAATAGAAGGGCAATTGTCCATTTGTAAGGCATCCCAATTTGAGAGAAGTAGAGAGCAATTGCAAGTGAGTTCTTTGAGAGAATTTGAGAGAGGTTCTACTTGAGTGTTCTAGTGAAGTTCTATTTGGGTGTATTGGGGTTGTGGGTTATTGTGAGTTTTTCCCACTTTTGTAAAGTCACATTATTAGTAAAATTATCTTCCAGTCTTTGCCCGAGGATGTAGGCATTACGCCGAACCACGTAAATTATTGTGTTCTATTTTCTTTGCATTTGTTTATCACCACATTTATATTTCTTCAGAAGTCGCAGTATTAGTAATTGCTCAACCCGCGTTTTTGCAACAAATTATATGAAAGCAATATATATCTCTTACTATATTTTATATATATGAGAAAGACAACATATGTCCTGTTTGGAATTAAGGTGTTGTAACTTAAAAACTATAGTTGTTATGGAAAAAAAAACAGTAACTATCAAACAAAAATTAATAATATAAAGTAAATATAAATTTTAAATAATAATTATGACAAATTATTAAAAATATAATAAATTGTTTATTATACAAATAAAAAATCATATTAATATAGCTTAAAAGGTACAACAGTTAGTGTTTACCAAACACTTTAGTGCTGTACCTTAAAAGTTACAACTACCCAATCTCAATCCCAAAAACACACCCATAGTATATGACGTATGTATCCCTCTGCTCGAATAAAAATTTGAATAAAAAAATTTGTGACCAATGTCAATTGAATTTTCTGACTAATCCAACAAGCATACAAGCCACTGCCAGCCGCAAAGGCAATGGGGCAAGCACCAACCCTATCAGCAGTGGATTTTTGGAAGCAAATTAGGAGAATTCCAGGCGAAATCATCCTGAAGAAATTAAGAAACTCCATAATATGAAATGAACCATGAGTTTAGGTCATTCACTTACTGCCTTTTTCCGCGAAAGTGCATGAGTAATGCTTAACAGAGATGCAGGTTCAATTTGTGGCAAGAAACTCTTCAATATCCATTTTTCATAATTTCGTACAATGGCAAAACAGAAATTAATATAAAAGCTGATGAGATCACATCTCCACTCTATACAACAATGAATGACCCAGGGCAGATTATGCAACAAAATGGTGAGGCGGCCCAAGGGAAATAATATAGTAATTCACCAAAACAAGTAATTTCATACAGCGGCAAAATAGAAATTAATATTAAAACTGATGAGATAATATAACCACTCTATACAAAAATGAATGACTCAAGGCAGATAATATTATGCGAAAATAGTGAGACAGCCCAAGGTAAGTAATATAGTGATAGACCAAAATAAGAAGTCCAAGACAAATAATACATCATAGTAATGAGATTAATTGATGCAAATGATTTTATAAGGGAGACTTAGGTAAATCATATTACGAAAGAAAATAAAATAAGAATTTTGTTAATTAGAGGTTTTCAAACATATTATGTAACCACGTGATTTGTAATTGAGTAAATCTACTAGGCAATGTACACTCAAACATAGAAATAGAATTCTACCTAAATATAAATAGAAAGACTAATAACATACTACTCTAATTCTAGCCAACCACAATTAAAATTACTTGTTCAAATAATCAAACTCTAAAATAGTTGTTTGAGCGATATCACTATTGTAATTTTCTAGTGAGCGCATCCTCACTTAAAAAGAGAATAGAAAGTCATTTAATTCTCTTTGCGCTCTCTCTTCTCTGATGATGAGATATCAATATAGAATAGAAAGATACGCGTGATTTGGGAACCATAGCCACTTATATAGACATCATTTTCTTATTGTCATTGGATATTTCTAATTATGTCCATCATCAAATTAAAATATCATTGAATCTCTACACATTAAAGTTCACACCCTATTAGACACATTAAAGTCCATAACACCGAAAACCTAAATAGTTCACTTTTAATTGTGATTAATCTTATATGATAGTCTACAATATATAAATTTTTCACATATAAACCCAATATGGGATTAAGGATCTAACAATATTAGATTAAAAAATTCAACAACGATATCACTACTGTAATTTTCTAGTGAGGGCATCCTCACTTTAACAAAATGAGGATGCCCTCACTTGAAAAGAACTATATATACACACATACGTGGGAGTCAAGCAACAATCATAGATAATTTCCTACGTATGTCATCAATGGCCGCTGTAACTTAGTATACATCAAACTTAATTAGGTCTTGCACCATTTCAAATTCTACTATATGTATCGCTTGGATTCTCAAGATATTGGCTTAATTTATTTACACTGAAAAATCGGGAAAAGAGAAATAATTCTTAAATATGTGCTGAGTAAAAGGCAAGTGGCAGACATTATGACAAAGGCATTGGGACATGAGCTATTTGAATTCCATGCAAATAAATTAAGGTGGTGTTTGGTTGGGATGAGAGAATGGAGGAGAGGGAAGTAATTTAAATTCTCTTTTCATTTTCATTGTTTGGTTTGACAAAATATATAAGAATTTAATTTCCATTAAAATTTAATATCCATCATAATGTAGAATTTGAATTCCACACCAAGTAGTGAAGAATTTAAATTCTTCTTATGTTAGAAACTAAAGTTTCTAAAATTACCTTTCAAGTTTTTAATTTGTTTAATATCATTAATAATTATTATTTATAATTTTATTTTATTGATTTAATATCATAAATGGATCACCGCCAGAAAGTCGCCGGATGTTGCCGGAAAGTCACCGGAATCCCACCGGACTTTGCCGGAATCCTACCGGACTTCGCCGAAAAGTAGCCGGACCTTCACCGCAGGCCATCAGACCGCCATTTTATTTTTTTTATATATATATTTTATTACTAGTATAAATAATTAAATATTTGAGGTAAATTGTAAATTAGTCTAAAGAAAAAAATTATAATTCCTTTCCTTATTAAATTTTATATCAAACCAAACAACAAAATCTAATTTCACTACTTTTCTCCATTTCTTTCTTTTCTCTTCATCTCCATTCTGCTATTTTCCTCTTCTCCCTTTTCTACAAACCGAACATGACCTAAGAGTATGCTAAGAAAACTGAGATTGAGCGGGGGTGTTAGAACAAAGTAAATCAAGCACGACAGGAAAGCTCAGCAGACATGATAAGGTGGCTTGTGACTCAGCTGCTATTCAAGAATACTCAAGTGGAGACAAGTGTAGTGAAGACAAAGTGTAGTGCAGACAATGACTATATGATTGCCAAATAAAATAATACAGCAAGGCTGTAAAATAATGTAAACGATAGTATATATCCATGTCCCTACACTTCATATCAGTATCCCTCAGCTTGAACTGTATGCATACTTAACCACACATAAAAGGCGTGAGTAATTTCAATTCATAACTTTAAAATTTCTAGAAGGTGCAAGCAGCAGCTTGTTACTGAATCGATTTCTCTCCTAATTAGATAAAATTATTTATTTTATGGACCCATGCTAACACGTTTCGACGTGCAGTTTAGCCATGGCCGTTAATCTTCAATAACTATTATTTTATGGAACCATGCTAACATGCACGTTTCGACGTGCAGTTTAGCCACGGCCGTTAATCTTAAATAATTATTACATGTTTTGCTACGTCACAATCACCCACACCTCGGCAACGTGGACTTCTTGAATCTATATATGTCAGATCAAACCAGAAATAAGAACACGCTCAAGCTCTACTTATTTTTGAGTTTTGATTACGCTTCACCTGGAGATCTTTTCTGATTTGAAGAATATGGAAACTCCTTTTCCTTGCGCAGGTTTTTTAGCCAATTTCAGCTCAATAGATATCATTTACAATTCATATATTAATATAAGCATTTACGAATCCATTTTCTAATGTTAAACTTTCGGGTAAGAATGAATGGTTGGAGGGTACTCTAGTACTTGTACTTGGTATTGCTGATGATAAGGACGGGACAATTGATAATCTTGATCTTATTGCTGTCCCTCAATATGGAAGAAATCCCGACCACACTGGTTAGTAAGCGCAGCGCACGCACGCAATATTACTCTTTTCTATTATGGTTAATAAAAGGATGGGTATTGTTATTACCTGTCAATTAATTGTGTGAGGGTCAGTTTAGTTCAGTTCAACTTCTAAAATCTCTTGATCTACAAGAGATTATATTTCTTAGTGTCCACCGTCCATGTACTTCGTCTTTCTTAATAATTAAATAAAATAATTATATGTGAATACGTTATTTACGTTAATATGTTGTTTATGTTGGTTTGTCAATAAAACAAAAAAATCGTGTGGTACTGTCCAAATCAGTTTGATTAATTATACTCTTTCTTTTTGAATAGTTTTGTAAAAAATACCATATATCAGTTAGCTAATTGTTGTAGCTTACAGGTGAACCGAGATCTTTATAATTAATTACGCATATTTAAGATTTTAAATGCAGGTCCTAACAAATAACGACATTCTAAACTTATTACCATTAATTTCTTAGCAATCACCAAATTTTAAAACTGCCACAGCGCCAATTATTCATGATATTTTTAGCAAAGATAATTCTATATAAATGGAGAGAATATTCTCTTTTGTTTGGTTTATTATTTAGGCTCATGAATTGGGGTTGGGCTTTGAATGCGAACAATTCTCAAAATCCGATATAAATCCCTCTAGAATAGTTAAGAAAACATTCTCTGAAAAATCTCTGTAAAAGCTCACTTGTACATGCTCTCAATTTTCAGAACTTGGGATACCTTTAACTCTCTTCAATGAAGCTGTGTTTATAGCCCATTGGTGGCTTAGAGCTTGTATCTTGTTTATAGACGGTTAACAGATGAAAGAAATTGAAACTGATTGTAGCATAAGTGTAATTCATTTTCTTCTACTCTACTTGATTTGATCTAATGGACCCTATTCGCTGTACTTTACAAATGACCGTTCATTCTTGTAGCTTATGCAATCCCTCGTTCTCATCTTCAATTCACCTAAAGATTTCCATATATATAATATTGTTGAGTCACCATTGCCTTGCTGAGTAGTTTCCATGTCCAAAAGATATAAATTTTTGAAATTTAAAGCACATGAGACGTCATGCCCTACCTACAACAATTTTCTGTTCATTTCTTAACTGTCAAATTACTAACATTGAACAAATCACGTCCTACAAACAATTCCAATAAATGGGATTTATCTTCTACCTTTTCAAAAAGATTCGACAATACAATCAAGTAAAGTAAGAATTAGATTTTTAGTAATGTTAAAGAACAATCAAAGGTTGCTATTTGCTTAACTGAATGTACTTTTTTTTTTCCTGCTAATTCTCATGAAAGTCAATACATAATGGAGCATGTTATTTGATTGCATTTGGTGATTTTAATGGGACTGGCTATTTTTTTAACTTTTGTTTGACACGTGTGATGATGTCTTCCGAAATATCGATTGCCAAATTTCTCCAGTAGTACTAGTGAAAGAATATTTGAATCTTAGGGGTTTAAATGAATCTCTTGGCTTTGCTAATGCAAAGTTATTTATCAGTTAATTAACGTAAACGTAGCCAATTAACAGAAAAAAAATTAGTAGTTGATTATCGTAACTAAATTGGTTTACATAAAAATGAAATCCTACACAATGAATTCGTTAATGCAGGAAAAAAACCTGAATAAATGAATAAAATTTTAATGTGACTTTTGTTCTGGGATATGACTATTATGCAAAATTGGCATGTCACACTTAGAATGAAGAAAATACTTTTGAACAATCTAAACTCATGAAAAAATGCATTTACAATATTATAAACGGGTGTATGCCCCCCACTTGTGAATTTTTCATTTATCCCTATATGTTGGTTTTGTTACAAAATTATTGGCCAATGATTCTAAATACTACAAATGACACAGTAATGAAAATGACACGCTGCCAACAATGACACAGTAATGAAAATGACACATTGCTAATAATGACACGTACACAGCTAACGATAAAAAAAACTACATTAAGAATCACAACCACATAAAGTTATTAGATTTATTACCAACAATATATAAAAGGAGATAGGGAAAATATTTATTTAAGTGCATTTGGATGTCAATAATTCAATTTTCGCACATAAACTATTTAACCCAATTCAAGTCTTGAAAGGCCAGTAATTAGTGTTTAATCTTAAATTGCAATCTTGATCAAATTATTTAAGCTTATTCTTGGAGTTTTATTGGTATTTCAAAATACAAAATCTTCAAGGCACAACCATTGTAACCTATCTTTCTATCTTATATTTTTTTCATTAATTTTTCTTTTGTTATTCTAAACTGTTGTGCTTGGAGTGCAAGCTCACAATAATGTCATTATATCTCGGGGATCAATTCGTTTTATTTATTTATTTTTTTATATCAAGAAATCTTTCTAGAGAAGCAGAAATTAGTCTTAAGAACAGTTCGAACACACATTGACAGATTTACGATTGTTGTTGAGTGAATAGTAAGATCAATAGAATTAGTAAATAGTGAAGTGAACAGTACCAACATCTACTATTCATATGGGTAATTTTTAAAAACCTCCCTTGAGATTTGAGGCTGTTGCAAGTAGATGGTGAAAATCATTTTATTTGTAAAAGACCCCCTACCGTCAGTTAAAATTTTCATTGACTAACTGTTGACTTTGAAAAGACAATATTATCCCCAATAATAGTTTATAGACCGACACAACTAAAGTACAAAGGCTTAAACTTATGATGCGTAAACCACTGACTTTATTTTTTTGACATTTTCGCCCTTTACAATTCCAAATATTTACAATTTCATAAGTAATTAAAACAATTATTTTCACCATGATCAAGTTATTGATATTTCCTTAAAATCTTAAAAAAATTAAATTACAAACTTAAAAAATACATATAATTGTTTTGCAATATGACCATTGTTTTGCACATTAATTAAGGCTCACAAGCGGCACACATACAAACAATTTGCATTTCTTCTTCCCCTCTACTCTTAATGGATTCTAGAAGCTCAAATAACACAAGCAACTTTTACTGCCCATCCCCATCATTACCCATTCAAAATGCATCATGACCATTTTTAAACAAGCTCCATAAACAAGAACAAATTTTAAATAGACCTACACATGAATTAGTGAGTTGTCAAATGTAAAAAAATTTAAGAAATACAAACTTTTACTATCAATCCCCGTTATTACCCATTCAAAATGTATTGTAACCGCCAGCAAGCACCATACACAAAATAACAGCGAATTTATTGAGAAATAGCAGAAAATTTAATAGAAAAACAGTAGCATGTTTTTTTTTATAAATTTTAAGATTTGTAATTTTATTTTTTTTAATATTTTAAGGAAATATCAATAACTTGATCATGGTGAAAATAATTGTTTTAATTACTTATGAAATTGTAAATATTTGGAATAGTAAAGGGTGAAAATGTTAAAAAAATAAAGTTAGTGGTTCACGCATCATAAGTTTCAGCCCTTGTACTTTAGTTGTGTTGGTCTATAAACTATTATTGGGGGTAATATTGTCTTTTCAAAGTCAACAGTTAGTCAATGGAAATTTTAACTAACGGTAGAGAGTCTTTTACAAATAAAATGATTTTCACCATCTACTTGCAACAGCCTCAAACCTCAGGGGAGATTTTTAAAAATTACCCCTATTCATATTGTGTACTTTAAAAAAAACAATATGAATTCATATTTCCAACATATACGTCATCATTGCCTCACTTGTCTGTTGCTGTTGTTGATCGCTCGCACCATCGAACGCGCTACTGTGAATCATTGTATTTGTACCAAGTGTTGAGTGTTAGAAAATGTATATTTATAAAGGAGAAAATCATCATTTTACATTTCACCTCTTACTAACAACCCTTACTTTTATGTATTTAAGCTTCTTGTAATTTAATTATGTGTGTTTTATTTTAATTAAGTATTTTATGTATTTTAGGGGCATCATGGTCATTTCACAATAAACGAGAGATTAGACGACAAAACGGACATCACTTTTGAACTCAGGACGGTCGAAAATCTTACGGTACTATTCACGTGTACGGTACTGTCTACATTACTGTTCACGACACTGTTCACATAGACGGATCGATGACGTGACATTGACCGATGATGTGGCATTGATTGATGAGGTGTCACGATCCTGTTGGACTAAAATTCTTATGTACTGTTGATGGTGACGTGGCAGTATATCAATGGACCAAAAATCTCGCGTACGGTACATGCATCACACAGGATTATTTTCAACCAAACCGCGTCACTATTCAACCCAGGTCAAACCGTGTTACTGTTCATCTGCGTGGTCAAACCGCGTATTATTGACGGATGACGTGGCGCAATCCTGAGCGTCCAAACTGTTTTTAATCTGATGGCCATGATTTACTCCATGTATCTATAAAAAGAGGGCCTCACCCCCCTAATTTGATATCTCTGAATCCATTTGGGATCCATTTTTTGTAATTCCTTCTCCATCTTGTATTTTCTATATATTTTAATAAATTCCCATTTTGCCCCTAGTTCAATTATGAGTAGCTAATTTTCTTTCAAGCTTGGGTTGAAGGTGAAGTCTCAACATGTGTCATGGGCTTTATTTGGTAAATTTATTTTCTCTTCCCCTCTAGTTTTTGTGGATGTTTTGACTTCTCGTCGACAAATAATAATAATCTTGTCTAGATACCGCCTTGGTTAAAAATTAAAAAATTAAATTTATCTTGTTTTTTAGTGAATTTACAATAAAGTCCTTGAAATTTTGTTTGAAATAACTAAAAGACCAATATTTAAAACAACGATTAAAAATTAAAAAAAAAAACTCAAAATCAAATCCCTAACAACCACCATCGATCCTTTGCCAAAGAAAAACTCCATCGGCTACCATCAGTGATCAGCATGTCGTCTATCTCTGTCAAACTCTCATGCCATCACACCTCTTTGCTTTCATGCCATAAATGCTACAACTTGCAACTCGCACTCGGAGCCCCGCACCACCGCATGGTCTGCATCTTTGCATTTTTTTTAGGTACTACTGTCATACCTTTGCAGCTTTTAGATTAATTATTAAGAATTGATTAAATTATTTTGATAATTAAACATCTTTGTCACTTTATAATTTAATATTATAATTCTTGAATTTGTTTATACTTTTTTAATAGAATAATTGTGGCATGTTTTTTGATAAAGTGGCAATGCTTCTTGATAAAGTGGCAATGCTTTTAACTTTACTGATTATAAATAATAGAATAACAATGCCATTCGTGATGGCGTGATGCTATGATGGATTAGTCACTTAGTGGTTGAGGATTTAATCGGGTAGTTAGTTTATTAAATTAATATTTTGTATTTTTGTATTTGTTTTTACATTTTGACATGGGAATTGTTTTCAGTTTCTCTTTAAATTCTCATAATTAATTCTCTTTTCAATTTAGTTACAATGTTAGTTAATGTTGTTGGTGCTTCAACAAAACGTTGTGATGTCAATGTTGTTGGTGCTTCAACAAAACGTCGTGATATTCTTCAAGAGAAACATGCTCAAGCAGTTATTAAAGCACTTGATGATGGTGAACTTTCAAGTGGACGAGGTTTAAATCAAGAGGTTACTTTAAAGAGATATGTTGATACATGTTGGGGCTCACATTATGGTACGTTATTGAGTATAATCACCATGTTTCCATCTATTATTAACATGCCAGAGATTATTTCAAATGAGGGAAATTCTAAACAAAGATTTCAAGCTACAATGTTATTGAAGTCAATGCAATCATTTGATTTTGTGTTTAGCCTGCTGTTAATGAAAAATATTCTTGGATTTGCACATGAGTTATCACAAGCATTACAAAAAAAGAATCAAGACATTGTGAATGCTATGAAATTAATTGAAGTGTATAAGAGAAACTTCCAAAAAAATGAGAGAAAATGGATGGGACTCTTTATTTGGTGAAACTTTTTCTTATTGTGTAAAGCATGATATTGATGTTCCGAATATGGATGATTTGTTTCGAACTCAAGGAAGATCACAACGCAAGGCTCAAAAGATTACAAATTTGCATTGTTTTCGTGTTGAATTATTTTATGCAATTTTGGACATGCAACTTAAAGAATTAAGCATTGTTTCAATGAGACGAATACTGACTCATTTGCAGCTTTTGATAAATAAAAACTACTTCACCTTGCTGAGTTTTATCCAAATGATTTTTCTCTAATGGATCTTGTGGCACTTGAAACTCAATTTGATGTTTATATTATGGATGTCAGCTCTAACAACAAATTTTCAGGATTGAAATGGATTGGTGAGCTAGCAAGAAAATTGGTTGAGACTAAAAAGGATCAATTATATTCATTAGTTTATTTATTGGTGACATTAGCATTGATTTTACCAATTGCCGCAGTTACAGTAGAAAGGGCATTTTCGGCTATGAATTTTGTGAAAAACCGTCTGCGAAATTGGATGAGACATCAATGGTTGAATGATAGCCTTGTTGTATTCATAAAAAAAGATATATTTTGTAGTCTTGACAATGAGGTTATTCTTCAACGTTTTCAACATATGAAACCTCGTCGAAGACAATTATAAGTGTGTTGAATTAAATATTTTAATGAAATTTTATTTTGGTATATGTTATTTATTGATTACTTTCTTGAATTAAACTATTATGTGAACTTAGCTCCCGCTAAAAATAATTTCTGACAACGCCACTGGTCGTAGGTACACTCTCTTCTGACTTCTATAAGAAGTAAAACAAATGAAACTTATTAATTGATCACCCACGAGAAATGGTTTCATGTTCATATTGTCTTTCAGCCAAGAGTCCATGTTTACCGCCTATGATATTGAGAATTATATAAAAGCCATATATATCTCTTACTACAGTTATATATACGGGAAAGAGAACATAGTACACGACGTCTACTACTGTATGTATCCCTCAGCTCGAATAAAATATTTGTGACCAATGCCAATTGATTTTTCTGACTAATCCAACAAGCATACAACCACTACCAGCTGCAAAGGCAAAATGGCAAGCACCAAGCCTATCAGTAGTGGATTTTTGGACGCAAATGATGAGAATTCCAGCCGAAATCATCCTGAAGAAAGAAACTCCATAATATGAAATGAAGCATGAATTTAGGCCATTCACTTACTGCCTTTTCCGCGAAAATGCAAGAGTAATGCTTACCAGAGATGCAGGTTCAATTTGTGGCAAGAAACTCTTCAATATCCTTTTTTCAGAATTTCATGCAATGGCAAAACAGAAATTAATATAAAAGGTGATGAGATCGTATCTCCACTCTATACAAAAATGAATGACCCAAGGCAGATTATGCAACAAAATGGTGAGGCGGCCCAAGGCAAATAATAAAGTAATTCACCAAAATAAGTAATTTCATACAACGGAAAAATAGAAATTAATATAAAAACTGATGAGATAATATCACCACTCAATACAAAAATGAATGACTGAAGGCAGATAATATTACACGAGAATAGTGAGACAGCCCAAGGTAAGTAATATAGTGATAGACCAAAGAAGTCCAAGACAAATAATACCCCAAAGTAATGAGATTATTTACGCTTTAATGCAAATGATTTAATAAGAGAGACTTAGGTAAGTCGTATTACGAAAGAAAATAGATAAGAATTTTATTAATTAAAGGTTTTCAAACATATTATGTAACCACCCAATTTGTGATTGAGTAAATCTACTAGGCAATGTGTCACGAAAAGGCTTCCAGAAGTAGCATATTTTGAAGATCTAGAAGCTGTATAAGCTGCCTAAATTGAAGTCCAAGGAGGTGCCACCCAAGGAAAGAAAAATAGAATTTGGAAGCAGCAAATGTTGAAGGGTTCGGCACAGCCGAAGTAGAAAGAAGAAAGAAGAAAGAAGAAAGAAGAAGATAGAAGAATGAAGAAATCAAAGGCGGTTACAAAATAATAATAATAATATTTTAATAGCCAATTTTGGCTATATAAAGGGAGCTCTCCATTTGGTTTTAGGCATCCAATTTTGGTGAGAGAAAAAGCAGAGATCTTGAGTGATTTTAAGAGGTTAAAATTATAAAGCTCTTGTGAGTATATTGAGTGGGAGGGTTTTGGGTAGTGAGATAAAATATTAAAATACTTGTAAATTTTCTTCCAATTTCATTTTATCTGTGGCTTTGTTTCATCCATCAATTTCCTAACATTGGTATCCGAGTTACTTGTATTTTTTTTGGGAGTCGAGGTACTGTTCACATAAAAGTATTGTTCACATATACGACATTATTCACATACTGCTACTATTCACATATACGGTTACTGTTTACGTGAAACGGTGGGAGTCGATCCTAGCAAAGTTAGCCTTTAGTGAAAAGCAATGGTGGTAAAATACGAAATTGAGAAATTCAACAAAAATAAGTTTTTGTTGTGGAAAATGAAGATAAAAGTTGTATTGAGAAAAAATAATTACTTGACAGCAATTGGAGAAAAGCCCATAGAGTTAATTGATGACAAGTGGAATGAGATAAACGACAACATCATTTCCAATCTATACTTGGCACTTGAGGATGGAGTATTATCCAATGTGGTAGAGAAAAAGACATCAAAGACAATATGAGATACTCTCACAAAATTGTACAAGACCAAATCACTGCACAACAAGATCTTCTTAAAAAGTAGACTCTATACTCTTCAAATGTCGGAATCTACATCGGTGACCGACCACATCAACACCTCAAAGACTCTATTTTCACAACTTACAACGTTGGGTCATAAAATAGAGAAAAATGAACGTGCAGAGCTTATACTTCAAAGGCTACCAGATTCGTACGATCAACTTATCATCAACCTGAAAAACAACAACCCAACGGACAATCTAGTCTTCGATGATGTTGCAGCCTCCGTATTAAATAAGGAGAGTAGACGGAAAAATAAGGAAGACAAACAAATAAGTTCGCAGCAAGCAGAAGCACTATCGATGACGAGAGGGAGATCAACAGAACGTGGCCCTGGTAAAGGTCACAATCATGGTAGATCAAAATTAAGAAGTAAGAAAAATGTCAAATGCTACAATTGTAGCAAGAAAGGGCATTTCAAGAAAAAGTGTTGGAAAAACAAGCAGAGTGGAGACAATAAATCTGAGTCATCAAATGCTCAGGGGTGTATGGCAAGTACCTCAGATGATGGCGAAATTCTCTACAGTGAGGCAACAACTGTTTCAAAAGGTAAAAAACGGCTATACGACGTCTGACTCATAGACTCAAAAGCTACCTAGCACATGACCTCTCAAAAAGAATGGTCTCACACAGATGATCATACCTTGGAGATCGCTGGTATTGGTACTATCAAAATAAAAATATTTGATGGTACGACTCGTACAATTGAATAGGTACGACATGTCATAGGTCTGAAGAAAAATCTATTATCTTTGGGACAATATATTGTCATGGGTGTAAAACCCATATTGAAAGTGGGATTATGAAGATTGTTAAAAGCGCGCTTGTATTGATGAAGGCAGAAAAGATCGGTTCTAATTTGTTCATGCTTGAAAGAGAAACATTATAAGAAGTTGATGTGTGCATCGTGTCAAATGGAGAAGAATCAACGATGATGTGGCACCTCAAACTCGGTCATATGTCAAAACAAGATTTGAAAATTCTCTCTAAGCGAAAATTGCTTCCAGGGCTCAAATCGATAAGCTTACTATTTTGCGAGCATTGTGTTATTAGTCTATTAGAAAACTTTATTTAACCTAGATATTTATTAAAAACTTCTATAATAAAAATAAATATATTATTAAAATAAATATAATCATTTATAGTTTTAAAATTATTTTTATATTAAAAATATTATAATATTATTAGTCTATAGAAAATTAAACTATTTCAATTATATTTCTATTTATTAAAACTTTTAAGGTCAATTTTTTAGTTGCTATTTATCAAAGAGTATTATATTAAAAAAAAAAGTTTTAGTGTCCCTTATTAAAAAATTGTGGTGTATATTACCATTACCCAAATTTTAAGGGTGCAGATATCTTTTTCAAAAAATATTGATAACAATTTATAGATAAATCTATTTAGAAGGACTCACATGAAATTTTTCTAAATTTTTGGCCCACAAGTGGCTTCACCATATGATATAGATGACATGCCGGCATTATACAAAAATAAGGGATGGCCTGTCTTATATGTAGAGAAGATGTGTAGTACAAACACAATGTTAATTCACTGAATAAACATTTAACGCTAAGGTTTTGATTAGTATTGAGGTGCTATAATATTTAAGTCCCATATTGTCGTAAAAGAAGCTATAATTAAAAATAAAAGTTAATAGTATATGATGAATATGATTGTTTTTAATAATAATATGATAAAAATTATAAAAATATTCAAATTGTTTATCATAAAAGTGTTGAATCAATTCAATTTCAATTTTAAGTGACAGCAGCGCAGCTAGTGTTTAACAAATAAACTAGTGCTATAATTTTTAAGTTGCAGTTAGCTAAACTTGTACTAAACAATGCGTAACACCATCATATAACAGGGCTTGAAATTCTAATCGCCAATAAATTCTCCATTCATTCTTCAATCAATTTACCCCCAAAGATCTTCCTCATTCCATTTCTAATTCTTTCAATTATAATCTTATTAAGAGACTATCAATTCTTAACAAAGAGCAAAAATGGTATGCAACTCCGTGTAATTTGATTAAATTTCAATGATTTTTTTGGTACTAATCAATAAATTAATTACTTTTCCAAAAAAAAAATGTGATTATTTTTTGTTCAATAACATCTAGTGAGGGGAACGTTTGCTTGCTTTGCAAGACATTGTGCGCCAACTGGAATAACTTTGTATCAGTCCCCAATGGGGGTAAATGATCGACTCTTATCCAGTTCATAAGGCCTTTGATATGTTAATTTTTACATCAAAATGTCATGACTCTTATCCAGTTCATAAAGCCTTCAATATATATGTTAACTTTTTTAGTTTTTACATTAATATGAAGTGTGTACCTCAGTATCCAGTACATAAAGCTTTTAATTTTTTTTTTTTCCATTTAGGCCAAAAATTTGGGCGCTAAAGTTGGATTTGAATTTGGAGAAAACTCTTATCATAGAGACTCATATACGTTGAAGAGTGAAGACTGAAGCAATTAAAGTTTCTCTTAAATTGTTTAAGAAAATAATTGACTTAAAGCCTTAATGGACAGAATACTTGTTATGAAATCAAGGCCTTTTCTTCTCTTTCGATTCTTTATCAGACTAGCCAATTAGCCAATCTAATTAATGGCACAAAGAATTAATGACACTAGATCAAAGAACAAAGGATAAAGACGGCAATGAAACTAAGAAAGCAGAGAAAAAGAACACTGCAATATTACGTGGTTTGCTACAAAAGTATTTACATCCACGACTGATAATACCCTTTTGGGCTTGAAGTTTTTATTAAGATATTGATTAGAAAAATTCTTGAGATCACAGAGAACAAATCCCCTCAATGAAGAATTAACAAAATCTATCTCAAAGCTAGTCAAGATCTTTTCTCCGGGTGTTGCACCAGCCAGCATTAATTTCTTCTATATTTAATTCCAGAAGCTCGTAGGACCGTGTAACAACTTAACTACAAGGGTCCCACACAGCAGCTCATCAAGCCACCTCAGCAACTAACTTAACAGAATATAACTAACCCAATTCACAAATCTCCTCTTCATTTATATTATTTTCAAGCTTCACCCGAACTCTGTAGCAGCAACACATAGCTTGATTTACAAGCTAAGAACCCTAATCAAGTTCAAAGAGCCCATGAACTTGACTATAGGCAAAGGTTTTGTTAGAATATCAGTAGGATTGATTACTAAGGGGATTTTGATAATATTCACCACACCATAACCAATTTCTTCTCTGATAAAATGTAGCCTAACATCAATATGCTTTGTTCTTTCATGTTCTTTTGGATTTTTGCTCAATTGTATTGCATTAGAACTATCACAACTAATGGAAATTGACTCTTGCCTCAATCCTAATTCTGATGCCAAGCCTATGAGCCATTTTGTTTCCTTCGTAGCCTATATGAGTGCAACATTTTCAACTTCAGTTCTAGATAAAGCAACAACCGATTACAGTGATTCTTTCCAACGCATTGCACCTTCATAAAATGTGAAGACAAATCCAATAATTGACCTTCTTTTGTCCAAGTTGCCAGCAAAATCTGAGTCCACATAACCTAAGATTTTACTTGTGTATTATTAATTCCTCCAAATAAAATACCATTATTAGTTGTACCATTAAGGTATCTAAGTATCCACTTAACAGCCTCTCAATGTTCTTTCCCTGGATTTCTTATAAACCTACTGAAAACTCCTATTCCATATGCAAACATCGGGTGTAAAACAACCATATCATACACGCTCCTTCAGTTGGTTCTTGTTGTTTAGACAGTTTGAAATGTGCAACAAGGTATCGTAACAAGTTTAGAACTAAGCATACAAAATATGTTAAGCACCTTTCTGACATAATCAGCTTGTGAAAAGGAACAAATTTTTTTCACTTCCTTCTCTTATGATCTGCATTCCTAAAATCGTTGTTGTAAGGCCTAAGATCTTTATATTAAACTCATAACTTAGTTCATCTTTAAGCCTCTATATTTGTTCTCTTTGTTTATATGCAATAAGCATGTCATAAACATATAGAAGAAGATAGATAGTATCTTTAAAAGGCAGAGTTTACAGTACACATAACTGTCATATTGACTTCTGAAGTATCCATGAGTGATCATAAATTCATTGAACCTTAAATACTATAGTCTTAGGGATTGCTTCGAGCCATGTAATAAGCAAACCATATATTTAGTTCCTTCTTTAATGAATCCTTCTGGTTAGTCCATTAGAATTTCTTCATCTAAGTTACCATGCAAAAAGGCTATTTTGACATCCATTTGATCTAATTCTAGATATAGGAATGCAGTGATAGCCAACAAAACCCTTATAGAGCTATTTTTAACTATTGGTGAAAATGCTTCATCCCCTTTGTGTAAACATTTTTGCTACAAGTCTAGCCTTATATCTAGGTTGCCCATGATCACTTTCCGAGCTTGAAATCCCATTTATAGCTAGCCAATTTCTTGTTTAATGGCTTGTCAACTAGGATCTATGTATTATTTTTCTAGAAAAATGCAATTTTTCTTTCGTTGCTACAAGCCATTTTGACTTCTCCCTACTACTCATGGCCTTTTTGTAGCTGATAAGTTCTCAACCACTTATATCATCAATAACCATAAATGCATATGAAATTAAAACAACAATACCATATCTTTTAGGCCTTACAGTAACTCTTCTTTCTCTATTTCTTACAAGATGATATCCTTTTAATGCTGAATGTTTGTGAACTCTTTATTCTCTCTCTTCTCTGGATCTCTAAATATCTATTGACTACACCATCAAATGTAAATCTCCTTTAAAATTAGTAAAGATCTCTGTTTCAACTTTTGTTTGTATCAATACCTCCTCATTAAACACAACATCTCTACTGATAAAGGTTCTAATAGGCTTCCCATCAATACTTTAAATCTTATATCCTTTAATTCATTCAGAATATCCTATAAAATAGCCTTTAACAGCCCTTGGTTTTAGCTTTCCCAAACTTATATGTGCATAAGCTGGGCAACAAAAGATTCTTCAGTTACTCAGATCAAGTGGTTTGCCAAACCAGACTTCTTGTGGAGTTTTAAAGTCCAAAGCTGATGAGGGATTTTTATTGATAAGGTATGCAGCAATAGAGATTGCTTCAGCCCAAAAATGGTTAGAGAAATAATATTATCTGACCTTCTCAATTAAGGTTTTGTTCATTCTTTCAACAAGGCCATTTTGTTGTAGTGTATGCCTTACTATCTGATGCCTTATAACGCCATGCTTTTTACAAAACTCATCAAACTCACTGTTGCAATACTCCAGGCCATTGTCTGTTCTTTATCTCTTCACTTTTCTTCCAATTTGGTTCTTCATTAAGGCTGTCCATTCCTTGAATTTCTTTAGGGCTTCACTTTTATGTTTCAACACATAAACCCAAAGATTCCTTGAGAAGTCATCCATTAAGGTAATAAAGTACCTAGCTCTACCATGAGATGGAACCTGAATGAATATAATCCAATGTCTCTTTGTTTCATGTCTTCCTGTCTTGAACTTCTGTCTTTAGTGAGGAAATTTGATTATGACCAAATAACTCTTGCTTTCTTAGTTCTTTCAAACCTTTTTCACTTATATGTTCCATCTTATTATGCCAAAGTTTGGTTTTGTCACTACTTACAGTAGCATTTATCCCTAACTGAGGTAATAACCCAACCAGAACACACATATCATTCCTTCGAATTCCTTTCATACCCTTAGCTACAACCTGTATTTGACCATATTCTACCTTAATGCTACAACCTAGTTGATCAATCATCCATAGATACATGCAATTTCTTGTAAGGTTTGGCATATATCTCTGCAGAAAATGGAAGAAATATTTGCAATTAGAGAGGATTGTTAGCTATAAATAAGAAGAAGTCAATGGTGTAAATTAGGAAATAACTAGTATAATTAGATAGCTAATTTTTTTCAGTTTCCTAATTTTATGTATTCTCCTCTATAAGAGGAATCTGTGTAACATTTTACAATATAGAGAAATACAAAAAAGTTTTCATGGTATTAGAGCCATCATAATCAACCGATTATATCTGCTTCAACCAATTCTCTGACACAAACCCAAACTCACAATACTGATACTCATCTAATTCAAATTACCACTATTTGCCTTAATGGTGATAATTGTTTAAAGTAGTCTCAATCTGTTCAGCAAGATTTAGATCTGTTCAATGATTATGAAATGAAATCCACAGAAGATGCCAAATATTAAAACAATATTGTTGAGGCCTCTCATATTTACAAGTTTCTTGCAGGAGTCAACATTCAGTTTGATGAGGTTCAGGGGAGGATCATTGGCAGAAAGCCACTTGCTCCAATTGGCGAGGTGTTTATTGAGGTTCGAAGAGAAGAAAGTTGTATACATATAATGCTAGGAAAGAAGACAACTGACGGGCCTTCTGAAAGTTCTGCCATTTTTAGTGCATTGGCTGTTTTTAACAAAACAGCCAGATTTCAACATAAAACTATAGAGAAGCTACGGGTATGGTGTGACTATTGCAACAAACCATGTCATACTTGAGAAATATGCTGGAAAATCCATGAAAAACCAGCAAATTAAAAGAGCAGCAAGCATGGTGATAAAAATACCTGGTTGATTTCTACTGCAAATGAAGCCGAGACAGTCCCTTTTGCCAAGGAGCAGATGGATTACCTTCTGCAGTTGATAAAACCCAATTACTCACCAAGTAGTATTCCAACTGCCTCTCTTGCATAAACAGGTAGCGCACCCAATGCTCTTTCTTCATGTTCAAATTATGTTCATTGGATCATAAATTCAAGAGCTTTTGATCATATGATCAACCTTTCAAATTTTTTTTGCACTTACTCACCATGTTATGGTCTTGAAAAAATAAGAATTGCATATAGTACTTTCTCACCAATAGTAGGGAAATGTTTGATTAAATTATCCAAAAAATTAAACCTTAATTCTATTCTTTATGTTCCCAAGTTAGCTTGTAATCTTTTAACCGTGAGTAAAATAACTAAAGATTCTAATTGCCGAGTGATTTTTTGTGATTTTTACTATGAATTTCAGGACCAAACCTCGGGGAAGAAGATTGGCAGTGCTAAATTGATTGGTGGCCTTTACTACTTTGATGATGATTTCTATGGGAATAAAAAGGCTCAGGGCCTTAGTAGTGTTATTTCTATTTATGAACAAATAATACTTTGGCATTTAAGATTGGGACATTCTAGCTTTCTATATCTTGAACATTTGTTTCCTACTTTATCTAAGGGTTTGGATTTTTCATCATTTTATTGTGAAAGTTATTGCATATCAAAGATTCATTGTACTACTTATTTTCCAAAACCTTACATTCCTTTAAAACCATTTTATTTAATACGTAGTGATGTTTGGGGACCTTCAAGATTTACTACTGTTTCAAAGAAAAAATGGTTTGTCACATTCATAGATTATTACACTTGTCGATGTTGGGTTTACTTAATGAGTGAAAAATCTGAAGTTGGAAAAATTTTTAAAGACTTTTACACAATGGTTGAAACTCAATATCAAAAGAAAATTAGAGTTCTTCACAATGATAATGGAACCGAGTACTATAAAGGTATTTTGGAAAAAAATTTGAAAGAAAAAGGTATTTATCACTAGTCCACTTGTGTAGATACTCCTCAGCAAAATGGGATTACTGAAATAAAAAATAAACATTTATTTGAAGTAACACGTGTTATAATGCTTTCGATGAATGTTCCAAAATATCTTTGGGGATAAGTTGTTTTAATAGCAACTTATTTAATTAATAAGATGCCTACATGTGTTTTAAAATAGTATATACCTCTCGAATGTTTTAAAAAATGCTTTCCCCTATCTAGAATGTATTGAGATTTACCTCTAAAGTTTTTGGTTGTATTGTTTTTATTCATATACCTAATAACACTCAGTCCAAACTTGATCCAAGGGCAGAAAAAATATGTGTTCATCGGGCATGCCTCCAATAAAAGGGATATGAGTGCTATAATCCCCAAACAAGGAAAATTTATGTGAGTATGGATATTTCGTTTTTTGAAAATAAATCCTACTTTTACAAAAATTCTCTTCAAGGGGAGTATAAGGTAATGGAATAAAATTTTTGGGATATATCTCCTAACTCTTTACCAAAAGTATTTTTGACTACTATACCTCATTCCTCTCATCCTACCATTCCCGACCTTCAAATTCAGGAACAACGTGATGATAAAAACAATGAGAACAATGAGGGAAGTTCTGGCAATATAATGCCAAACATTATTGCATTTGAAACAGGGGGAGAATCACTACTACTGACGGATCAAAATGATTCTAACATTGAGCTTTTGGTTTATACTCGGAGAAAACATCATCAAAAAAGTCAAAGGCAGCTAGTTACTCTTGGTAACGATCAATCACAACCCTCGGGGATTGGACCTGCAAATATCACAGGTATTTTCAATCCTAACTCATCTTCAATTCCTATCATTTTCCCTAGTAAAGAATCATCAGCCCTTAATATTCTCGTTGCTATTAGAAAAGGAATCTGAAATCTCATTAAGAATCCTAGATATCCCATTGCTCAATATCTTTCTTATGACAAACTTTCTCACACTTATAGGGCATTTACTTAAAAAATCTCACACTTTTTTATCCCAAGAAACATTCAGGAAGCTCTTGGTGATCCAAATTGGAAATTGGCAGTGATATATGAGATTAATGCTCTTAGGAGAAATGGTACTTGGGAGATAGTTGACTTGCCTAAAGAGAAGAAGACTGTAGGTTGCAAATAAGTCTTTACTGTAAAGTGTAAAGCAAATGGTATCATATAAATGTATAAGGTAAGATTAGTAGCTAAGAGATTCACTCAAACCTATTAGATTGATTATTAGGAGACCTTTGCTCTGATAGCTAAGATAAACTCAATTAGAATTCTATTATCTTTGGTTGTAAATCAGAACTGGCCATTATACCAATTGGATGTAAAAAAATGCCTTTTTGAATGGTGTGATCTTAAGGAAGAGATTTTTATAAGTCTACCACCCAGTTTTGAGAAGAATTTGGGATCAAAGAAAGTCTGTAGACTAAAGAAGTCGTTGTATGGCCTCAAGTAGTCCCCTAGAACTTGGTTTGAGAGATTTAGGAAATCTGTAAAGAATTATGGGTATTGTCAAAGCCTAGCTAATCATACTATGTTCTATAAACATAGTAGAGAAGGTAGAATTGCTACACTAATTATTTATATGGATGATATAGTCATGACATATCATAATAGTGAAGAACTAGAAAAATTGAAAAAGAGACTTGCAGCTGACTTCGAGATCAAGGATTTAAGGACATTGAAATACTTTCTTAGAATGAAGTTTGCTAGATCCAAAGAAGGTATATTTGTGAATCAATGTAAATATGTCCTTGATTTGCTTAATGAAATGGGCTTGCTAGAGTGTAAACAAGCAGAAACACCTATTGAGCTCAACCTCAAATTATAGCCTCTTAAACCTGAAGAAGTCCTGGACAGAGAACAATACCAGAGACTTGTTGGAAGACTGATTTACTTATCGCATACTCGTCTAGATATAGCATTTGCAGTTAGCATAGTTAGCCAGTTTATGCCTTCCCCCGGACAAGAACACTTCAATGCAGTCTATAGAATTCTCAGGTATTTGAAGGGGACTTCTGGAAGAGGTTTGTTATTCAAAAATCATGGGCGCTTACAAGTTGAAGCCTACACTGATGCGGATTGGGTTGGAAGTGTTGTTGATAAACGATCAACTTCTGGCTATTGCACGTTTATTGGTGGCAATCATTTTACATGGCGAAGTAAAAAGCAGAATGTAGTGGCAAGAAGCAACGTAGAAACTTAGTTTAGATCAACTGCTTATGAGATTTGTAAGGTGTTGTGGATAAAGAGACTTTTAGAAGAATTGAAATTTTCTAATTCACTACCTAGAAAGTGTATTGTGATAATAAAAATGTCATTTCATCAAGGAAATACTTGAGAAAGGGTTAATCTGTATGCCTTACATTCCCACTACTCAGCAAGTTGCAGATGTACTTACTAAGGGGCTTCCTACTCGGCAATTCAACGAGCTAATTGGCAAGCTAGCTATGGAGGATATCTTCAAACCAGCTTGAGGGGGAGTGTAGAAAAGGAAAGAAATATTTGTAGTTAGAGAGGATTGTTAGCTGTAAATAAGAAATATTAGTACAACTAGATAGCTAATTTATTGTCAGTTTCTTGATTTTATGTAGTTTCCTTTATAAGAGGAATCTATGTAACCTTTTACAATATAGAGAAATGCAGAAAAGTTTTCAATCTCACTGCTTTTAGATCCTTAGTTACCCCATCAAACATCTTGATACTAATGGTTCTAATTCCAGCAACCTTGCAAGTAAGATTGTTTCCAAGTAAGACTTTGCCCCCATCAATGCTTTCAAAGGTCTTGAACAAATCTCTATTTAGGCACATATGAAAAAAACCATACAGTGTCTAGTATCCACTCACCAATAAGTTATTTTTCAGTGTAATAAGGACATTTGCTCCTTCTGAATCTCCTTCATCTTCAAATACAATGGCAGCCTTCCCATTTGGTTCCTTTTACAGCGTCTTAAACTTTTTCTTCTCAAGCAATCCTTAATATAATGTCTTTCTTTATGACATAAGTAGCTTTTTTTTTCTTCTTGTTATCAACTTTATCCCTCTGATTATTATTCTTTTTCTCTTTATTGGCTTTCTTCTCTAATCTGAATTTGACAACTATGGCCCTCTCCAAGATTTTAATCCCTTATTTATGTTCTTTTCTTTAAATCTTTAGATTCCAATGCATTTTTCACATTCTTCAAAGTGAGGGATTGTCTTCCATACAGCAAAGTACCCACAAAATGCTTATATGAATCTAGAAGTAAGCTTAGCAAAATAAGAATTTTATCCTCATTTTTAAGAACAATGTTAACATTCTTAAGATCCAATATCAACTTGTTGAACTCATCCAAATGATCTTTCATAATTGTCCCCTCCTTTATTGAAAATGTGTACAGCTTCCTCTTCATACAAAGACTCTTGGCCAAAGATTTCTTCAAGAATAGCTCTTCAAGTTTTGCTCATAGATTAGAAGCAGTCTCTTCTTTTCCCACTTCTCTCAGCACTTCACATGAAAGATGTAAGATGATGCTGTTGTGAGCCTTATTGTTAATGGACCCCATGTCTCCTCTGGAACTTGATGAACCTTCTTTATTCTCTTTCTTATCCTTTGGATATTCATCATCATCAAGGGCACTATCAAGCCCTTCTTGAAATAGAATTGCACGCATTTTGAGACTCCACAAGTAGAAATTATTTTCACCATTGATTTTTTTTAGATCAAATCCGATACTTTGCCATTTGAAGATCAAGAGCAAAGAGCTCCAAGGCTCTGATACCAATTTGTTATGAATCAAGGCCTTGTCTTCTCTTTCGGCTCTTAATCAGACTACCCAATTAACCAGTCCAATTAATGGCGTAAAGAATTAATGACACTAGATCAAAGAACAAAGAACAAAGATGACAAAGAAACTAAAAAAGCAGAGAAAAAGAACATTGTAATATTACGTGGTTTGGTACCATAGTACCTCTATCCATGGCTGATAATAAGCTTTTATTAAGATATTGATTACTACAATTCTTGAGATCACAGAGAATAAATCCCTTCAATGAAGAATTAACAAAATCTTTCTCAAAGCTAGTCAAGATCTTTTCTTTAGGTGCTGCACCGGCCAGCATTGCTTTCTTTTATATTTAATTCCAAAAACTTGTAGGACTGTTGTAACAACTTAACCACTAAGGGTCCCACAAACGCCAGCTCATCAACCCACCTCAGCAACGAACCCTTTTTTTTTTTTTTTGAGAAATAGCAACGAACTTAATAGAATATAACTAACCCAATTCACAATACTGATTCATGATTTTAACAAACTCTTGCGACACTGGACAATGGGACTTGTGAAGGACTTGTTGAGCTTCTAAAGGCTGCAAGTATTGAACGAAAAACAGTTCTCCATTTTGAGTTTTTACAAGATTAAAAGGTTTGTGCCGAATACACATATAGATAATATGATGGATGGGTTAACATATATCGTCAGAAAATTCTAATCATTCTGTCAGGTTACATCACAGTTACTTCACCGATTAAGAGTGTCAAGATGTGTAAGCTCCAAATTACTTTGCACTTCAAAGTTTTCTCATGTTTCATTTCTTCGGCTCTCTGAAGAAATCCTGAAAGGTTTGCTTTTAAAGACTTCAAAAAACTATTTTTGTAATTAATTTCTTTGTTAAGGTTCAGGGAGGAAGAATAATCAAATGAATCTTAGTTCCCTTTTTTTCTTAAATTGCCAGAAATTCATCTGGTTATTAAGTCTAGGTTAAAGTCCCTTGTGTACTTCAGGTAGTTCAAAGTCAACACTAACCAACAGATTTGCATAATCTTGGCATAATATTCAAAGCAGCTGAACCACATTATGCGGGTATTTATACAATATTTACTTTTCATCTGATTCATATCTACATTCACGTAGGTTTTATTTATTTATGTATTAATTTATTTATTTATTATTTATAAATGAGGGATGAAGACCAAGTTTAAATCAAAATTTTCAACCGAAGATTCACACTCGGGAGGGTAGCAAGTAGCTTGAAAAATAAAAATCACTCAATTAATTGTTATGCAGGTCAAATTAATGAAAAGAAGTAATAAATTTATTAACAATCACAAGTCCAATTCAATGTGTCAAAATTACTCTTTCATTGTTAATCATATTAAAGAAAAAAAAAGTTGACATCTCAGTCCTATCTGGCCAATGAAACCCAATTTTTTGAGACGACCATTGCATCTTCCTTAACCACCCGACATTGTCCCAGTCGTCATATTTGGTTGAAAATCAACCTTTATTTCCTTACATGAGGCTTCAAGTCGATATCTGCTGTCTGCAATCTGCACTTGCATAAACTTCAATCATAATATTAACAGCTTCAACTGACTTCTATTCTGCAACAATGGCATCTCCAATAGAAGAATGATACTTGCCGAGAAGAATAATAGTTAACATAGAACTTGAGAACCCACGTGGACTTATGCAGGTGTGGTTTTCAAGCAGTTTTATTTAATTAGTCACTCTTGAATCAATATGTTAGTTCGATCCAAGATCTCTTATTCAATTGCTCATTCACCATGCTCTTGAGCATGAGATTTTGAGTTTCGCATGTCTACCATTTCAATAGCAAGGCTTCTTGAAAGTGAATTGTATTGCATGAACATGATAGCTATCTAGTGATCATGAGAGAGGTTAGTGATTAAAAGATTAAAAATAAAAAACTCACAAATGAGCCGTTGGAAAGCTGACGCATTACTAATCTATTTTATTTTTTTTTTCTCCCCTTTTGAGAAATCAAAATGGATTAAGATTTCATCAAATTTTTGCAAGAGAAAAACACATAATTTACAACTGATATAGGATAAACAGATTCTAAAATTACAAATCATAAATTGTGACTTTATAGAATAATAAGTGCAGAAATAATAATTACTACAATGAAATAATAACATAAAGTAAAACCAAAGAATAGAATGCAAATGGAGGCTTATGTCATAGCATAGTTTGTTTAAAAAGCTTTGCTTCCTACTTTGGGTGTCTTAGGATTCGAATAGCATCTGTTTTCAGGATACAATGGCGATGGATAGCTTTGGTGCGGCAATAGGTTAGTTCGCAGCGAATTTCAATTGTGTTTAAAACTCTATCAAAATGGATATATGACAAAGAAGGAATTGCAGATCATCTATTCCTACTCCTCAATCTATCTTCACTTGTATTCTCATTATTTTCCACCACTTACACTATCTCGTGTCTCTACAAATGCGGTAGAAGAATATGCCAATTTATAGAATTATATCACGGCATTTTGGTGACAAATTTGATTGCTTTAAGTTTTCTTCAGATTCAATTTAATATCTTATCAAACACACTTTTAACCGTTGGTTTTAATATCCATTAAAAGCGCTGCTTATTAAATCTTTGAATTAAATTCAAAATGTAATCGCTGCCTCATTAATCATTCATTAAATTTTCGATTTAATTTTATATCAAAATCTAAATTTAATTGACCATTATAATCTCATAATAAATTCTACATTTAATTAGCAGTTACAAATAATAAATTCTGGAATGGATTGCATAGTTAATTTTGAATTTAACTAGCCATTACAATCTCTGTAACTCTTGCTTTATTTTGAGGATCAATTTCCTATTTAACCAACATCATATTCAGTATACAAATACATCATTTTGGAGTACTCATGGAAGAGATTTCGATTTATTATTGACTTTCTACTCACACTAAGTGTATACCACTCAAAATTATGTTTTTAAATAGCAACTCATTATCATATTTTTCCAACACTTTTTTTTTATACAATAACAATATATATGGTTACAAATTATCTCAAATGATGCGACACTTTATGTATTATTCAAATCATTAGTGTTGTCAAATTATCTCATTAATGAGAGTACAAAAAACGACTATTACCTAACATAGATTGGGTGTAGAGACCAGTACAGCTATACCATAATGAGTCTGAGATGAAAATTTTCATCATGAATAAACATTTCTATAATTAACAATGGTAATTCCAAAAAAATATTAAAATCATTTGTTGATTAGAAAATTAAAATTAACAATTTCAATTCAACCAAAGAAAAATACAAAATTTATTTAACTTTACCTCCACAACACGTGTGAGTCGTGAAACGTAAACAAAACTGACGTTCCAAAATCAATTTTCAAAAAATTAGCTCCAAAAGCTATATCTTCCAAACCCATAACTAAAACTGCCAAATAACAGCTAGTTGCTGGCGTAGGAAATTAATGATCGCAGAAGAAATTGCAAATCAAGAACTCTAAACAATTTGAAAATTGCTTACTTTATTGAACAGATGAACTTGGCTTAAATAGCTTTACAAAGTAACAGAAAAAGAGAAATAATAGCCCACTAATGCACAACTAAAGCATTGTGGTACAAGTAACAAAAAAAATGTCAAACAATGCAACTAACACCCTAAAAGTTAGGGATTTATTCCAGCAAATAATCCTACTATAGTATTCTTCTCATCCAAACTGCATGACAAGCGTAGGCTACAACTGCCACAAATTCAGCCTCGGTGGTTGATAATGTGACTAGAGGTGGCTAATGAGCCGGATGGCACGAGGCACGGTACGTGTCCGTACAACATGGTACGGCATGAGCACGTTTCCGTAGAGCACACGACATGCACGTGGGCTGGGCCAGGCTTAGAATTTTAGGCACATGGGCCTTAAAAACACGGTACGCGAAAAAGCATGCAATAAGCACGTTTCATTTTTTAATGAAAGTAAACTTAAAATTTTATGATTTAATAAATAACTTGAAATTGAATCTTTTAATATATTTTATTAGCTCAATTTTTTTAAATTTATTTAACTCTTAGTTTCAAAAAAATTATAATTGATTTATGTTTATAATTTATTAATTAAATAATTGATATCATCATTTTATAAATATGTATTAATATTATTATAAACTATGATATATGACTGTACATAATTCTAAATTAACAATTAAGTTAACCCTTAAAAAGAATTATTATTGTTGTTGTTAAGTACTAGAAAAGAGTTCTAATACCACAAAGTCAAACTTAGTAACTAATATTACATTCTCTTATTATTATTAATTTATTATTATTGAATATGGATTTGAGTTTTGAATTTTTGATTCTATTAAATTTGAATAAAGGCACATGAATCCAAAAAAGTACATAGGCTTAAAAAAAATAAGACAATAACTTGGCATGCACTCTTAAAAAAAAATGAAAAAAACTTAGTGGGCTTTTTTCTGGGCACGACACGTCACAACACGTGTGGGCACAGTATTAGTGGTGTCGAGCTGAGCCTAAGCAAAAAAAATTAGGCATGGCACGAGCACGAGCACGTGTGGGCTTCCTTGGGTGGGTCTGGGCCGGCACAGCACGGCCTGTTGGCCATCTCTAAAAGTGACTAGTAGTCGCTTCCTTGACAATCAAGACACAGCTCCAAAATTCATTAAAAAAACATACCCTGAGGTGCTTCTCCTGTCCTCGACATCCCCGACGTAATCACTGTCAGTGAATGTAAGAAGGTCTTCAGCTCCACCCTTCTTGTAAAGTATCTCATAGTTTATTGTGCCATTCAAGTACCTAAGAGCTCTTTTAGCTACTTGCAGATGTAGCTCTATAGGCTTAGACATGTAACGACTAATGAAACTCACAATGAACATCATATCAAGTCTAGTGGTGGTGAGGTACATGAGACTTCCCACTATCTGCTTAAAATAAGTTTCATCAACTTTGACTCATTCTTTATCACATAGCATTGTTATCTTCCATACCAAATCGTTTTAAAACATCCAGTACATATTTTCTTTGACAAATACATATACCATAAGTATTTTGCAAAACTTCTATGCCAAGAGAGAACCCCATACCTCCTAAATCAGACATGTCAAACTCCCTCAACATAGACTTTTTGAATTCACCCATCATGACTTCATCATCACCATTATATATTAAGTCATCCACATAAACACTTACAATAAGAATCTTACCTCCACTACTGGTTTTAATGAACAAGTTTGTTCACTATGACACCTTTGGGGGGAAACCATGCACATTGTACATTGCTCCTTTGTATTTAGAATCCGCAGTTGACTTCTTCTTAGGCTTTGCCACACGGTCTACAACGCCTTTTCTCAAACTATCAATGTCGAATGAAGAATTCTTTACAAACTGCAGTCGAGTAAAGAACTAATTACACGAATATAGTGGAGTAAGGTGTTCATACCCAACTGCTGTCAAGCAAGTATTCACACAACTGCAGTCGAGTAAAGAATTCTTTACATAATTACTGTCGAGTAAAGAATTCATTACACAACTATAGTCGGGTAAAGAACTCTTTACACAACTACATTGGAGTCTAGAATTCATTACACAACCATAATCGAGTATACACAAAGTAAATGATTCTTTACCTTAGGAGAAAATGCAAAGTAATGAATTCTAGTTAAATTGTCACCATAACGAAAGCCATATCTTTCAAAAAAGTTCCAAGAGCTAGCACATAGTCTAAACTTATAATGTGTATCTAGATCATCAATTTCAGTTTGTAATAAAATAATACTTCAAATTTATTATCATTGCTATAATTTATTATCAATTGTCGAGATGATCACACAATATAGAAGCAACAGATATGAGAACTTTTTTGCAGCTTAAAAATGTTCTATATACAAGACAACATGGCTTTCTCATAACTAGCATCTATTGGATCAGCGTGATTCAAAATATTATTTAACAACAAAAACCAAACTAATAATACCAACTATCCATTACACGACAACAATCCAGTAAAGTATCCTTTACACAACTACAACCCAGTAAAGTATCCTTTACACAACTACAGTCCAGTAAAGTATCCTTTACACAACTACAGCCCAGTAAAGTATACATTACATGACTACAATCTAGTAAAGTATCTATCACACCACTACAGTCTAGTAGCGTATCCATTACAAGATTACAGTCGAGTAAAGTATCTATTACACGACTGTAATCGTGTACATTCATGTAAAATATCAATTACACGATCATAGTCGAGTATATGAACCATAAATGATTCGTGTAACTATACTAATTGTCTACCAATGTACAATTTGCTTTTCCATAGAACAATTATACTCATTCAAATTATTATAGTGAGCCAAGGAGTACTGCATAGAATAAAACTCTCATTATTACTCACCTCAGAATGAGTGAATTCAAAGTTGCATTGTGCTCAGTGATGATTGAATGCAGATCAAGGTGTAGGTATTCAAAGACAAAAAACACATCTGTCTACTATTCTGTCCAGCAATGTACATCCAAATTATCACAAAAATTCAGTTGCCAAAATAAAAACTGAAGAAAAAATAATAGTTATAATGATAATAATAAAAACAAATCCACAGGTGGGCGGCAGTACAAACAAGTACAACAACATTGCTAGACTAAAAGGTTTTAGTATGTATAATGGTTCACTGGTTCAGTCAAAATGCATTTACTGCATACACGAGTTTGAGTAACTCATAGTGACATGAAGCCGCATACTAGATAATAATTTACAATTCTAGTTCCAAACAATAAACCACAGATTTCGACATTATTGCAGTTAAAACTGCTAGCCATTTTGTAACCAATCATTACTTTATTCAATTGACTCAATTATATAGCACTAAATCACATGTATTGAAAATTAAAAACAACAAAAACTTGTGTCAAATCAAAGTGCTGAATAAGAAAATCATAAAGACAAGAAATTTAAAATGCTTGCAGCAATCAAATGGCCTCACAATTCTACACAAACTCTCCATCTATCACTAATCCCCTTGCTTCTTGAGCAATTATTACTGCCATCCACTATTTCCACTTCTAAGTAAATATAATGTCGATAGTCCAAAACCAAATTATCTTGTACAAGTTTCCTAAATGACATCTTTTGGTCGTTGAAAATAAAAAAGGAAATATATGTACTGCATTTTTCATTAAAATTGTAACTCATATCCCCACATAAGCACAACTCCAATACTTGAGCTTTTGTACCAAATTTTCCAGGTCATTCAAGATAGATTCTAATGTTACTTGTTAGAATCACACAAATTATCAAAACACATATTCTGATAGTATCGTACTCAACAAGGTGTAGCAGTCAAGGTTTGAGTGGTAAATCACCTTTCATTCGGCCAATTTCAATTCAAGGCAGTAAATTTATGGTGCTGAAACAAACAGCAACAAAGGCGTGATGCAACAGCAGCACAGCATCATTGGCATTAGCCTCATCTAAGAGCGCACCAGAGGGACTGCAATCAAGCCTGGTAAACAACTCTTCACTCTTTTTTGCTTGCTTTGACTGGTTCAATCTTGAGGAAGGTTTGTATTAAGCAAAAATATGGGTTGTGTACGCTAGTCGTGAGAGAAAATTGGGGGTTGTGTTACGCGATTGGTTGTGAGTGGTTTGGACGATTTAAGTTTTTAATTAGGGCAATTTCATAACTACACATTACAAAAGGCATATATGAGGAATTTTAGAGTATGGGAGTGTATTTAGATAAATAGTGTATTTTTGGGGTATGCCATGGACAAATCCCTGGATGAGTCATATCAAACATGCGACTATACAAGACTGACATTGGTGGAGAAGATTGGACATGGAACTTACTATCAAGTTAATCTTAAAAGCTTTTGCAAAATTTCCCGAGGCAAATTCAACAGTACCGTATACGGGAACAGTACCGTATACGTGAACAGTACCGCATCCCCCCAAGTATGAACCGTCAGCTCTAATACCACTTGATGTGCGCAGAATGCGGAATCAAGCGCACCAAATAATTACAGAAAAATAAAGGACACAAGGATTTAACGTGGTTCGGTAATTAAACTCACATCCACGGAGGCAAGAAAGAATAATTGTTTATTTAACAATTAATAGAGTATAAATATTTGAGTAACGAATCTCACTTCCCAGAAACCCAAATATACCAAGTATTCTCACACTTTGGAGGAAAAATAAATTCCCCAGACACACTTCTCTCTCTTCTCTCAAAAGCTTAGAAACTTAAAAGTTTAACAAATTTTTGGGATACTTAGAATGAAAGAAGTGCCATCTATTTATAGGGAAAACAATGGCACTATTACACCAACCCCTCTACTATTCCACCTAACCTAAGCAAATTGTCAATGGTGTCCATTTGGCAAATTTGTCAAATTTGCCAACTTTTCATTTTTTTCTTCAATTGTTTGGTAGCTCTTTAAAAATTTGCATGCTTTCTTGAATTTGAATTTGAATTTGAATGACACGTGCATGATTTTTCAACAATAACTTGACTGGAAAACCGTATGACGTAGTCCATAAATGTAGAGATCAATACGATCTGAAAATTAATTGTGAAATTTTCGTCGTAGCAATCAAAATTCGATTGTGATGATGAAACTTCGATTCTTGCTATTCACGTGTGTGTATAAACCAATTTTTTTTTCGTGGGGTCTCTTTTGATTCTGCTATTGAGATATAGCCAATGATAATTCCTGAGAGCGATAAACCAATTATAAAGCTTCAAAATCTACTACAGCCGGAAGCAATGCAACAATTAAGTTTCAAAAGCAATTCAATCTTTCATCGTTTTCGGCGGGAAAATAGATGTTGAAACTTCAATAGAACAAAAGGATCCAACAAGCTTACGATTTTTACGTTAAGTTTCTAATTACTCAAAGTTATATAATAGCTTGATTTGTAAAAGGGCAATAGCAAGTTGTAGATTTAATTTCAATAAGTTGCTAAAGTAAAATCACAGATTGCTAGCATTTGCTTAACTAGATGGACAGCCGTCTTCTGCTTCTTTTTTCTTTTGTTGTTTTTTAAGAGGTAGCAGGTTGGCTAAACCTCATGATTCTTTTCTTTAATCGAAATTAAATGAGATCTAAAGCTTCCATAATAGTACAATACTAGTCCAGAGTCCAAGGACTTGGTTGAATGGTTTTTGATCATATGTCATATAAGTTCAAATCTTAAAGAATAAAATATTGAAATGCAACTCAAATTAGCTTTAAATATATGAGTTCTGTCTGAAAGACCAAACAAACTCTCATTTATAAAGTAATTCTCATCTTGGATTAGTCTCTGGAATTATGGTTAATTCGGTTTAAATTATTACTTCACCAGAGCTTGTTATTGGATTCCATTTGGTGATTTTGACGGGTCTAACTATTTTATCCCTTTGTTTGACGATTGCCAAAGTTTTCCAGTAGTGCTTTTGAAGAATATTTGAAACTTAGGGGTGCTTTTTGTTTGAAATTCAATTCTCAAAGAAAGAACCAAGATAGCTTTGTCATATGGGTCATGGATGAAATTGGTATTAATGTAAAATGGAAGAACTAGAGACCATTGAACCCAATTCAAGTCTTGAAAGGCAATTTTAGTGTTTTATCATGAAGTACAGCCTTTATCAAAGTTTAAATTGTTCCGTACTTTGCTCATCCCCCGTTTGTTCGTGCAAGGTTACTTATCTCATGCACTTCTCGAAAGTAAATGTATTTATCACTTACATATTTGTTCACGTCATGTGGGAAGAAGTTAAATGTCTTAAAATTGTATTATCCATCTCTTTGTCGACCGAGTATTGATATTAGGCTTATATTGTATTTACTAATTAGTAATCGGAATGAATTGGAATTAAAATAAAAAATGAGAATTAAAATAAATTATTTGCTTTCATTGTAGGAATCGGAATTAGAATAAACTGTATTATCACTGATATGTTTACTTTATATTGAAATCGAATTTGATAGTTGCAAGTTACTAAACTAACCTTAGTTTATTATTGTCAGTGTAATAATAATAATATTTGTTTATAATCATTATATTGATAATAGTAATTATTATTCTTATTATTACTATAATAAGGGAAATTATTATTGTACCACTTTTTTTTTGTCTTATATTCATCCAACCACCACAAATTTCTAACATGTTTTTCGCACCACCTTTCTATTTAAATTTGTATCAATCAGCCACTTTTTCACTAACACTGTTAAATAATTTAAACGAAATGATAATTTTACTCCTAAATAAATTTTAAAAAAATTCTTTTATAAAAACTTTAAAAATAAAAAATTATAATTATAGATATACCCCTCAATTTAATAAAGAAATAAATCTCAAAATTAGAATTTTTATTTTTAATAAAAATTTATAATTATAAAAGTAATTACAAAATTTTGGGATTTAATAAAAATCTCTAAATTATTAAAATTTTGGGATTTTTTAATAAATAAATTCAATTATTTTAATAAAATTTTGAAAAATTATAATTTTTTAATACATAAATTCAATTATTTTTATTAAAATTTTGCAAAATTATAAATTATTAATAAAAATAATTATTAAAATTGTACAAAATCCAAATTTAATAAAAATCAGCTGAGCACCTCTATTTCGAATTTATTTTTTATTAAATTTAGGGATATTTTATTAATTATAATTTTTTAATTTTCAAAACTTTTATAAGACAAAATGGTCTTTTTTAAGGATAAAATTATCATTTCGTTTAAATTATTTAACAACGTTAGTGCAAAAGTAGCTAACTGATACAAATTTAAAAAGAAAAGTAGTGCAGAGAACATGTTAGAAATTTGTAGTGATTGGATGAATATAAGGCAAAAGAAAAGTGATGCAATGATAATTCTCCTTCCTAATAATAATAATAAGTATTAATTATAATGATTAATAACTATAATTAATACTAACAATAACAATTTACTACTACTATTATTATTATGAAAAAATTATTGTTGATAATAATAATAATATGAATAATAATAAGAAATGATAAAATCAAAATTTCAAAATTTAAATGAGAGTAATATATAAGAGAATGTGATTCTCATTCTCACCTTCCTCATGGAAATGAAAACTTTAGTAATCATTTTTTATTTTAGATGGAACCCGCCACTTTATTCTCGTTCCACCTCTCATTTAAACAAATAAACATTATCATTTATTCTTATTCTTTAATTTCTATGTTCATTCCCAATAAGTAAACACACGATCAGAGTTTTTTGACACTTGAAACCTAATATGTATGACTTGAGACATACCAAGTAGATTGGAAGCCTTTCATATTAGACTAACTAAAGTTTGCAATGCTCCACCTTAAAGTGATTGATAAATACTAATTACTGTAATTTAAAAGTTAAGTTGATTTAATCTCATAATAATTTAATAAAAACTAATAATATCTTTATCATTTTTATCAAAATTATTATTTGAAATTATATTTACCATACGTGGTCAACTTTCATTTCATATATAATTATTGTTGTTTTTTCTCAACTATTGTTACTTGAAAACTACGTCACTTTGGTACCAAACAGAGCCTAACCTTTGTAAAGGATAAGAACATTCATGTATATTATGATTTTGATTGGTGCGAAGTACATTCGATAAAGCAAATGGGTTTCCGTACAATCATGCATATTAAAAGATGTTGGAGGATAATTAAGGTAATCAATTGTGTTAAGCTATCTACCTGAAGTATAGGTTGTAGAGATTCTTGCATATTTGCATGTAGACTCAGTTATGTGATCTAAATGCATACAAAAATCATAGTTTTGAATGAAGGGAAAACCCTAAATTGATAAATGCTAACCTAAATAAATAAATGTGAATGTGCTGCCTATATGCCTATGTTATGGGACATGACTAGTATACAAGGCTGGCATTTGATAGAGATTACGGAAGATTGGACTTGGAACCTAGCTATCAGGTTGATCTTAAAATCTTTAGCAAAGGTCCCCAAGACAAATTCAAAAGCCAGAGTTGGCATCAGGGACATCATCAAGAATGAAAGGACCGAGTTTACCAGTCCTAAATAAAGTAAGAAACTTTTTTGATACCATTAACCGAGCCTCTGATGCTTTGTGAGGTATCTTCAAGGCCCTCTGCAGCACTTCAAACTGCTGTTCAATTAAGCTTTCCAAGTCATTCTCATCTTCCACATTACCATCGAATTCGGACAGAGATACATGTAGTGCACGTTGGACTCCTGTCACAAGATCCTGGAAGTGAACAGGTGGTGGAAGGTCAGGAATAACCAAGGATATAAAAATAATTACAAAACAAAAAGAGTGCTCAGGACTACCACACAGCTAAAATTTACATTGTTCACAAATACCAATTCGAAACACAACCCTTCACACAAAATTCTTGAGGGTTCTCTTCATGGTAAATTTTACAATCTCTTTATTGAAGTTAGAGAGGTCTACTCTTCGAAATTAACACTAATCAATACATAAAAAAGAAATATTCAGAAATTGAAAGAAACATATTCTTTGAATTTTCATTCATTAAACATAATTGATAATAATTTTCTAAAATTTCTAAACTTGATTGATGACAGAGAAAGTTAAGATGAATTACAAACAATCTCCAATTTGATGAGTTTTGTTGAGTTTCATGCATTTTCTCTACGGTCATGATCACATATAACAGACCCGCCTGAAGCCTTACAATGGCTTCGCACGACTCTGCGGTGCTGGATTCCTAGCACAGTCCAATCTACAATCTCCAATGGATAAAATGGGACAATTTTATAAGGGTGATTTCTACAAACCTCGTGGTCTATAGTACCACGTTTCTCTTTATTAGATGGTGAAATACCTTGAGGATCACCTTTTTTATAGTAAAAGACTAATACAGATAATGGAAAAGTGAACAAAAATGACTTTTAGGAAATAAAGGCACAATTCTTACGGACCAAGAAAACATTAGGGAGGATAATTTTCAGCAAAAAACAGTTTGTGATGGCTTTGATCATCCCACATTATAGGAGCAGACCTTCATTACCTCAATGTACGTCACATCAGATGCATTAGGCGGTTTCCTCCTCTTTGGGCGAAGATCTTTAAGATTATACTCATGCTTGATCTCAGTTTCACTCTGACTCACTTCTGTTCTGTTATTCAGGTGCCTCCAGTGAAGGGGAGTGCCTCGGGTATTTAGAACTGCGAGCAAGTATTGAGCAATGCGCTCCTCACCCACAACTGAATCTTTAATAGAACCTGCAAATCCATTATAGTACACAAATTATTTTACAGGAAAAGCAAGATACAGACAACTAATATGATGTGGCTTGATGTGCGAGATTGTGCATGTGTGTGGTGACAAGATTCTCAGATGCCACCACACCAAATCATAACTAGAAACATAGTACGCAAATAAACTAATTTCCAAGAAAAGTTTTAGCAAAAATATGGTGGGTGTGTTTGGTATCGTTCTCAAAATAGTACTTTAAAAAAAAAATCACATAGGTTTGAATTTGGTTTATCTGAGATTGGAGAGCTTGTTTGATATGCTCTATAAAAATAGTTTTCTAAAACTAAAAACAATAGAAATATGTTTCAGTATTTTTATTAAAATGAGTACAACAGCTGTTCTCATGGAAAAGCTAAGTTTGTTTCCCAAAATATAAGTTATAATCCCAACTTTAACGTAAACTTGGAGTTCCACCCCCCCCCCCCCCCCCCCCCTTCCCCCAACAAGACGCATTTTTTGAAGTACATACCAAAATTGTTTTCTAAAGCCTTTATGATTTCAAAATATAAAAATAAAATTATGAAAATGAAGCCCAACAGCCACTAGACAGTTTATTCCAAGTTTAAGGAGACATCCACATGCTATTTTCACAATAGAAACACAACTCTATTCACAATCCATATAAATTGGTGAAAGTATGAGGGACAAATGCCTCAAGTTTTCATAAGATACTTATACAGAGATCATGAAGGTAGCACTTGCTTATGAGTACAAAACATTGGTAGGATAAGAGACCCCAATTGGTCAATCCTATAGATTAAGATATTTAATTATAACAAAATACACCTCGTTAACAGAATCCCAGCAAAAGAAAGTCATGGATCTGTTAGGCCACAAGTGCGTTTCACATATGCAAGGCGCAAGGGTAATTCTGGAAATACCCATCGTGGCTGACGTGGCATTAAGTAGTATAGAGAGAGGAGTTTGTTATGCATTTCTGTTAGTAATAAGTTGATGGTTTTCGGTTTTGATAATTTGTTAGAGTTTTTCTGTTATTCTATTTTGGCGTAGAAGTGAGGAGGTTATATGGGAGGAGCTAGTTTTTTGGGGGGGGGATCCAGAGAATTATTTTGTAGTGAGCTTGCTCATTTTGGGAGAGATACCAAGCCTCTCGAATGCTTGGGTGTTTTGGGTTTATTTCTGTTGATAAATACAAGTTTTCCTACTTCCAACAACACTCTGCTCTCTACTGGGTTGTTTATTTAACCATTTCAATTCTGGGCTTATCAAATTGGTATCAGAGCATTCACGTACCTTGAAAATGACTGGCAAAAATGTTGCTCAACGAATGGATTCCATGGAGGAGGCAATGGTTGCTGCGCAGGAGGAGTTTCAACGGGAAATGGGATCGTTGAAGGATGAAATACAGACGATGAACAAACGATTCGAACAGTTCATCAAACTTCAGGAGGATACGGGAGGTTCGAACTCGTATAAAGGGGAAAAGATGCTCAGTCCCAACTTCGGCGGTGGGTCGAGCTCAGGCGGAACTCGCCATGATTTCCGATTCCGGAAACTTGAAATGCCACTGTTCGATGGCTCAAATCCGGATGGCTGGATTCTGAAGGCTGAACGATATTTTTCCGTAAATCGATTATCCAATGAAGAAAAAACTTGAGGCGGCAATAATAGCTTTCGAGGGAGATGCTCTGTTGTGGTATCAATGGGAGAATAGGAAGAGATCCATAGCGGTTTGGGAAGAGATGAGGGTCCTAATCTTGAAACAATTCCGAGTAATCCAAGCGGGTTCCCTCTATGAACAATGGCTAGCCCTTACTCAAGGTAGCAGTGTGCGAGAATACCGCCGAAAATTCATCGAACTGTCGGCGCCGTTGGAGAACATTACAGACGAACTAGCTCTGGGAAATTTTATCAACAGATTGAAGCCTGAAATCCGGGTCGAGGTTCGGATCATGGAACCCAGTAATTTGGGCCGGGCCATGGACTTAGCCCAAAAGATTGAGGAGAAACTATGGGTGACCAAGACCCACAAAGCAGACAGTGGGTTTCATCGAGTAGGAGGGTCAACACGAGGTGTGAACCTCCATTCTGAAGCTTCGCGACCTTCGATTGGGGCAACTCACAACACGGCTCAATTTTCGGGAGAGATTAGGCGGTTGTCCGATTCAGAATTACAGAAGAAAAGAGAGAAGGGACTCTGTTATCGATGTGATGAAAAGTGGGCACCTGGGCATCGCTGCAAGAAGAAAGAATTGACTGTCCTTCTCACCTACGACATGGACGAAGCAGAGCAGGAAGAGGAAGAAGGTTCGGGTGAAGTCGATCCCGAACTGGAAACGGCCGAAATTAATCAAGTGGTAGAGGTCTCCCTTAACTCGGTGGTTGGTCTGACTACACCAAAGACGATGAAGCTTAAAGGGACTATCGGGGAGCAAGAGGTGGTGGTACTGATTGATTCAGGTGCAACCCACAATTTTATTTCTCTAGATTTGGTTAGTAAGATGCAGATACCCATTGTTAAAACTGGGGCTTATGGGGTGACCATGGGTACTGAAGCGGCTGTAAAGGGAGAAGGTTTATGTCGGGGAGTGACTATTCATCTACAGGGAATAGATATTGTAGAGGAATTCTTGCCGCTTGGGTTGGGGAGCTCGGATGTTATATTAGGAGTACAGTGGCTTGAAACTTTGGGGATGACACACACAAATTGGAAGACACAGGTGATGAAGTTCATGGTCGGAAATGAATCTGTTACTCTACGAGGGGATCTTTCCCTTGGCAAAAATTTGGTTTCATTGAAGGCAATGATGCGCACCATTAAACACGAGGGAGCTGGAATTCTGGTGGAATGTAATCAATTTGAAGGTTTGTGCGAAGTGAGCCCTGAGGTGCCAACGGATCTAAACCAAGTCCTAGCAGAATACGAATTGGTTTTTAACATGCCCATGGGCTTACCACCTACCAGGGGACATGAGCATTCCATTTTGCTCAAAGATGGCAGTCAACCTGTTAGTGTCCGACCATACCGCTATCCTCATGCCCAGAAAGATGAGATTGAAAGACTGATTCAGGAGATGTTAGATGCGGGAATAATCCAAGTCAGCAATAGTCCATTCTCGAGCCCAGTTTTGTTGGTTAAGAAGAAAGACGGATCGTGGCGTTTTTGTGTGGATTACAGGGCTCTCAACAAAGCGACGGTACCAGATAAGTATCCCATCCCTGTCATTGACGAACTCCTAGATGAGTTACATGGTGCCAGAATTTTTTCCAAGCTAGATTTAAAGTCGGGCTACCATCAAATCAGAGTCAGTAGTCAGGATGTCCATAAGACTGCTTTTCGAACGCGTGATGGCCACTACGAGTTCCTCGTCATGCCTTTCGGACTAACGAATGCCCCGGCGACTTTCCAATCCTTGATGAATGATGTCTTCCGGCCTTATCTTCAGAAGTTTGTGCTAGTGTTCTTCGATGACATTCTAATTTACAGCCCTTCAATGGAATCCCATCAGCAGCACTTGGCTCTCGTCTTGGGAATATTGCAGGCCAACAGCCTTTATGCCAACCGAAAAAAATGTGAGTTTGGAAGGACTCAAGTGGCATACTTAGGCCATATCATCTCTGGACAAGGGGTGGCAGCGGATCCAAGTAAGATCCAGGCCATGAACTCGTGGCCGACGCCCACTAATCTGAAAGCATTAAGGGGATTTCTGGGATTGACGGGGTATTATAGAAAGTTTGTGGCTGGGTATGCTAGAATCGCATCGCCTTTGACTGATCAGCTCAAGAAAGATAGGTTTGGGTGGAGTTCAGAAGCTGCAGCGGCATTTGAAGAACTCAAACAAGCGATGTCTTCAGTCCCTGTGTTGGCAATGCCTGATTTCACAAAGCCATTTATTGTTGAGACTGATGCATCTGGTTTTGGGTTAGGGGCTGTTCTACTACAGGGGCAACAACCAGTAGCTTACTACAGCCAAGTTTTGGGGCCCCGGGCTCGCCTTAAGTCCATATATGAGAAAGAACTAATGGCCATAGTGTTTGCAATCCTGAAATGGCAGCCGTACTTGCTGGGAAGGCGATTCATTGTGCGAACAGACCAACAAAGCTTAAAATTCCTTTTGGAGCAGAGGATTGTTGGAGTTGAATATCAAAAATGGATCACCAAAATCATGGGATATGATTTCGATATTCAATATTGTAGTGGGGCAAGTAATCGAGTAGCGGATGCACTCTCACGCTTAACAGAACCAGCAGAGTGTTCAGCCTTGGCGATTCCTCAGTGGCAACATTGGGATTCCTTAAAGGTTGAGTTGGCAGAGGATACATTTCTGAAGAAACTAAGGGAAGACATAACTTCGGGTACACAATCTCATGTGGGGTTCTCAGTTGAGCATGGAGTATTGTTCTACAAGAGTCGGCTGGTTATTTCTCAGACTTCTAAACTTCTTTCTGCTCTCATAGGAGAGTTTCACACCACTCCGATTGGGGGACATTCGGGAGAAACAAAAACTTACCTACGCTTAGCAGCAGAATTGTATTGGATAGGTATGCGCAAGGATGTCACCAGATTTGTACGGGAATGCACCACCTGCCAGCAGAATAAGTACTTGGCCACTACTCCCGCGGGGTTACTTCAACCTATTCCACTACCAGCCCAGGTTTGGGAGGAAGTCACACTTGATTTTATTGAGGGGCTGCCTCGTTCTGAAGGGTGGGATGCCATCTTAGTAGTGGTAGACAGGCTAAGTAAGTATGCTCACTTTATAGGATTGAAACATCCTTTTTCTGCTGTTTCGGTTGCTAGAGTCTTTGTTCGTGAAATTGTTAGGCTTCATGGAATACCACAGTCAATTATCTCTGACCGAGATAGGATATTCTTGAGCCATTTTTGGAGTGAATTGTTCAAGCTACAGGGAACTACTCTCAAAAGAAGCACTGCCTATCATCCACAATCTGATGGACAAACAGAAGTTGTCAATCGTTGTCTGGAAACATATCTACGCTGCTTTGCTTCTGGAAAACCTCGAAGTTGGGCTCGCTGGTTGGCATGGGCTGAGTATTGGTATAATACTTCCTTCCACTCTTCTACACGTTGTACTCCATTTCGTGCTCTCTATGGAAGGGATCCACCCCCTCTTATTCGGTTTGAGCAAGGAGCTGCTTCGGTATCTTTGGTGGAACAGTTAATGGAGGATCGTGATGCCATACTGGACGATCTGAGGATGCAGTTGCTTCGTGCCCAGCAGCGGATGAAGTTGCAAGCTGATCAAAAGCGCCATCATGTAGATTTCAATGCAGGTGATTTGGTATTTCTGAAACTAAGACCTTACTGGCAGCGCTCCCTCGCTCAACGTAAGTTTGAGAAATTAGCTGCACGTTACTACGGTCCATTTAAGGTTCTTCAGCGTATCGGGAAGGTGGCATACAAACTAGAACTGCCTCAAACAGCAAAACTCCACCCTGTCTTTCATGTTTCGCAATTGAGGGCAGCACTTGGTGTGTCATCCTTTTCCCCCACTATCCCCCCACAGTTGACTCCTGAGCTTGAACTCGTGGTGGAACCTGAAAAATTGTTGGGAGTTCGTCCTAAGATTAATGGTCAATCCAGTGAAGTGGAGGTGCTGCTCAAATGGAAATCCTTGCCTGAGTTTGAGGCAACTTGGGAGGATTTTCATCTGATCCAACAACAATTTCCCGATTTCCACCTTGAGGACAAGGTGAAAGTTTGGGCGGATGGTAATGTTAGGCCACAAGTGCGTTTCACATATGCAAGGCGCAAGGGTAATTCTAGAAATACCCATCGTGGCTGACGTGGCATTAAGTAGTATAGAGAGAGGAGTTTGTTATGCATTTCTGTTAGTAATAAGTTGATGGTTTTCGGTTTTGATAATTTGTTAGAGTTTTTCTGTTATTCTATTTTGGTGTAGAAGTGAGGAGGTTATATGGGAGGAGCTGGTTTTTTGGGGGGGGGGGGGGATCCAGAGAATTATTTTGTAGTGAGCTTGCTCATTTTGGGAGAGATACCAAGCCTCTCGAATGCTTGGGTGTTTTGGGTTTATTTCTGTTGATAAATACAAGTTTTCCTACTTCCAACAACACTCTGCTCTCAACTGGGTTGTTTATTTAACCATTTCAGTTCTGGGCTTATCAGGATCTAATTTGAAATGAAACACCCACGGAAAAACAAAGCCTCAACATACATGAATAAAAACATATCATTTCGTATATTTTCTGCAGCAACTTGCCAAATTACGTTCTCCATTGCAGGGAAAAAAAAAGGCATAAATAAAGTCAAAAGCATTTCAATAGTTGCTACAAGGTAGTGAAGTAATATTAATTTCAGCAGAATTGTTGAAAAACTAATACATGCTCTGATATTGATATATACGACAAGTAAACCAGATGGCATTAAAAAGAATATAATAATATGAAAAAAATTAAAGAAAAATGTGGTTTTGAAAGAGGTTTCAACCTGAAAGAGCCAGTTTCAACCCTGTTTCGATATCTGGGATACTTGGAACCAATACACCTGGCGTGTCTAGAACATATATGCTAGGCCGATGAGCAATCTGTATTAAATTGAATAAGACAACATTAATACACAAAAATGCAAGACATTGATCACCAGCATAAAGCCAGAGAGAAATTTTTATTTTTCCCCTTCTTGAAACTAACCAGATTTTTTATTGGCCTTATAATAAGATAGGAAGACTATGGAGAAAGATACATACCAGGAAGGGAAAATAGTTCAAATTCAAATCTAAGAAACAAAGAAAAGAAAATTGTAAGAACTTGCCCTTTTTTACAGCTACATCTATACCAGAAACATGTCTGACATAAGGAGTCCAGGAGCAACGATCTGAGAAAAGGTACACAACACTTCTTTTGCTGTTTTTTTTTAAATTAAAAAATATATTAAAAAAGAAAAGAAAAGAAAGAAAACACTCTTTAATTAAAGGCCACATGGAAAGATGTCTACACCAACTCACATAAAAAGCCTCAAAATCTAGCTGCTGATAATAATTATAATATGAAAAATGAAATAAAAATAAAAACGGGCCATATATACTAGCTTAAACGTTTGACCCAAGTGTTAACTTAACATGATATGAGAGGTAGTTCAAAACAAGTGGTCTAGTGTTTGAATCCATCTCCCTCAATACCACTCTCCCCAAACCCCCACACACCACCCCGTTTGGGCTGTGTTAGTCAGCAGGTATATAGGCATAAGACAACAAGCCGATTGAAAGTTCAGTTCTCATATACCGGATGCAGCCAGACTCCTGCCTAGTTTTGCCCTGGCGCCTCACCCCCAAAACACCAAAAAATTTAAATTGTGTTTCTGTGCCTCTAATTGATTGTTTTTCATTTAATCAGCATGCCTTGAACATGATGGAATGTGTCAGGGCTTAAGTTTTTGGTTCAAATTGTAATTCCACACCATGGGAAGATGAATGCTGTGACAAAGTTACTACTTCACCAAAGTTCCAGCTAGTTCAAAGAGAAATAGGCATGTGTTTGCACGCAAGCATGATAAGAGAAAGAGAGAGGAAAGAAGGAATGGAGAGTGGCAGGATGAGACGGTACAAATAACTTCATGGCATGATGCCCAAGAAACTCAAAACGAAAAAGAGAGGGAGACCAGACCTTGAATCCTGCAATATCTTGAGTGACACCAGGCAATGGTCCAACCGTAGCTCGCTTAGTTTTCTCCTGCACTATGTAAAACATTCCAAACTGTTATTGCTCAATAGGCATGACTTTCCGGACAAACATGCTTATTAACAAAATTGAATTCCAAACTCAGACCCATCACAATTCGCAGAACATAACATCATATTGAATTAACAGAAAACTTAATAACATCTTACCAGGAAAACGAGACAATGCAATTTGATGAATTGAGTTGATTAAAGCCGATTTCCCGACGTTAGGAACACCCACAACCATTACAAGGAGAGTGGGCTCCCTTGAAATCACTTCCTTTAGTTTCAACTCCACAAGTTCAAGAAGCTTCATTACATGAACCAGGAAGAAACATTATCAGCAGGCATGAAAGTGAACCAAATAAAGCCGAGAAGCATCGAGTATAAATGCTACCATACTGACTATCACATCTCCAACCTCTACCATGCTATATTTTTACTTATAAAGAAACTTTGCACCATTTAATTAGCATGTGTATAGTTAAATTGAAATAAAAAAGTTTAACCAAAAATCTCTCTATTCCACTCTCTCATAGTATAACGGTCCAAGTCGCTTTTAAAGCTTCAAGTAGCAAGTTATATGCTTTTTTCAATTTGGTAGCTTAAACTACCAATAATTTGTAAAGCATAATACTTTAAAATAAAGTGGAATCATACACTAAGATAGTAACTAACCTTTTGAACAGAACTCCTACTATGTGCGTTTATCGCTATACAATCTTGCTTGCACGAATCAAAATGACGAACCCATTTCTACAAGAATTAAAAAAAAAAAAGATCATATACACATAATCAAGATAATATTCATATTCAATGCAATTGAATCCAAAACATTAAACAAGAAGCAGCAAAGGAGGCTAACTACATTCAAAATGTTGGGATTGGCCAAATCTTTCTTGTTTAAAGCAATGACACGGCGTTTAGCGGAGAGCTGTGGCTGCAGGCCAGGGTGGGCAGAAGACAGAGGAATCTGTTTATGGGAAAAAAAAAAAAAAAAAAACACAACAATGTAAAATAAGAGATTATAAAAAATAAATAAATAAAATACATATAAAGAATAAAAAGTTGATGGGCACGGACCCGAGAGTCACGGACTTCGATGACGAGGTCGGAGATCTTGAGGCGGTGTTTGATGGCGCGGGTGGCGGCAGCCATGTGGCCGGGGAACCAGTTGATGTTACCGCCACCTTTGGTGAATCCCATTTCTCCTAATCCCAAACCCTTCTTTATTATTCGCTTCAAACCCATCTCTCCTTTCTCACTAACACTAGCAAACAGAGATTACAGAAGCAAATATATGAACTCAACTCAACTCAACTCAACTCAAGAGCGGTGTTAGCATAGCCCAAAACCTTTGAGGGAGAGATAAAGAAATTAAAAATTTACCCCCAATTATGAACAATGAGTGCGTTTGCCCCGCACTGTATTTTTGGCACAGTGTGGATTATTTTATATAAAATAATATTATATTGTACTAATATTAAATTAAATTAGTAATACTTAAAATTTATTTAAATTTTAAAATAATTATTAAATAATTATTTTATATATTAATTTTTATAATATAAAAATGATTTAATAATATACTATTATAAAATAGTATAACATTATATTATTATATTGTTGTTATGATTTTATTATATTGCTTATTTTTATATATTAATTATTAAAATATAGTATAATTTAAAACTACATTGTAAGAATATAATATTATATAATTATATAATATAATATAATTATTTTTATTTATTAATAGTGAATATAATTGCTCAATTTAAGATTATATTTAAATGTACTATATCAGTAAATAATGAATTATTAAATAAAATGAAAATACTTTTTACATATTTAAAGTAAAATAATGTATTATCATTTACTTATTAAATATTTAAGTTTTTTTAATAATTTTATATTTATATTTAATTTTTATTTCAATAAAATATAAAATTAATATTTAATAAATTTAAATTTATTGTAATATATTGAATAATATAAGACAAAATATGAACAGTGTTTAATTGCAATAAGGTCTAAACAATATTTCTCGAGATCCTGCTATGTTAACACAGTGGTAACATACCACACTTTTTTATCCTTTTGGGTTAATTACACTACAATCCCTATTTTATTCTAAAATTAGAAAGCAATCAGATAATCATAAATTTTGACTCATTAATCCTACTTATTTTGAATTTTTTAAACTTAAATCAAAAGATGAGTGTATTTTTTAATTATTAATTCACACACCCATCATCAAAGTTTTAAAAAGAAAATTTACTCCATGCACTTACCTAAATGTTAAATATATCCTTGATAAAACTAATTTTTTATTTGTACTAAATAAATTAATTAAAATGATATAAAAAATTGATTGAACTCACTAGTTTCTGTTCCATATCTCTAGCAATTAGCAACTAAATTCTATCACTAACTCAAAATTATTGGACATGAGATGTGAAAAAGATTCTCAAATAAGGGTGGAGCATAAAATGGTTTTGCCTCCAAATTATTATTAAAAGCTTCTAAACTTATTCATCAAGCTCATAGATGTAAGAATAAATGATGAGCAAGTTGCCACCCCCTCTCACTTTTTGATACCTTCTTATTAAATAATAAAAAATTATTAATTAGTAAATTAATATGTGTTTATTGCATATTGAAATTATTTATTGTATATTGAATAAGTATTATGAAAAAATATGAACTACAAATTAGGAATAAGAGATCAAACTCATACTCATATTTATCATAAAATATGGTTTGTAATTAATACATTTACTATATATTAAATTAATTAATTAATTAATAAGAAAGATTATTAATTTAAATATATTAATTCAAATATAAGAATAAATCAATTTATCGATAAAATTAACTAGGTCATTTAACACAATATATTGTATTGCATTAGTTGCATTGTATTACAGTGTGTGTCATTAAGGTGTATTAAACTGTAATATAATATCATATTTGGTGCAATATGAATTGTAATATATGTAATAATATTTTATATCATTATTTAGATTACTATTAATTTTAAATTAATATGATTAAACTTTATTAATATATAAGTATTTATTATTTGTTATATTAAATATTTAAAAATAACTAATTTTTATATACTAATTATTATAATATAATTAAATAATATTATATTATATTATATTGTTATTTTTATATATTATTTAAGTATTTATTATTAGTTATATTAAATTTTTAAATAATAATCAATTTTATATATTAATTACTATAGTATAATTAAATAATGTAATATAATGTTTTAATTTTATTTTTATATAATATTTAAGCATTTATTATTAGTAATATTAGCTTATTAAATAATAATCAATTTTTACTTACTAAATGTTATAATATAATTAAGTAATACATTATTTAATTATATTTTTATTATAATTAAAATGTTTTAATATTATTGACTAATAAATTGTAAATTTATGGATTTATGTGTCAATATTTTAAACTTTGACACTTTTGTGATTTTGTAGCAAACATTAGGGAGTATAAGGTTAATAACCCAACAGAAACATCTTAGCCATTGCACTCATTTTGAGTTAAATCTAACGGTGGATTAGGAAAAGACAAAAGAATGTGGTATGTTACAACAGTGGTAACATAGCTGGACTCTATTTCTCGTAGGTTTATTTCATGTACCTTTCATTGATCAGACATCTTTTGAATGTAGTGCAGTGTAATGAAGCTTTTAGTTGCATTCGATATGTAAATTTTGTCTTTTGAGTGAATGCTAGTTTAGTTTTTATATTTTAATTTAAGTATTTATTTATTCCTTGTATTTTAAAAAATTGTATCAAGACACCGTATAGCTGATTATGTTACATTTTTGTGCTTCCTTTTCTTTACTTTTACAATAATGGCCTTGCAACAATATTTTTTATATTAATTAATCTATCTCTAAAAAAGTCAATTAGCAAATTAACTAAAAAAAATTCAGTATAGAAGAACTAGTATTTTTTGTATATGTGCAATAATCTTACTAACAATTATTTATAAATAAATTAATATTGACTAATTTAAAATAATGTTTAATATCTTGCAACAAAAACTTAATTTACCAAGTTAATTCCAAAAGTAATTTTTATAATATTTTTAAGGTTAATTTAATAAATTAATATTTTTTTCTTCTCATTAATATCTCAAAAAAATTGTTGAGGCCTATTTGAAAGCAATGGGTGTCTCGAGGCATTTTAGTAAATATTAAAACTGAACAAACAATTAACTAAAAATACAGACTAAACGATCATTTATCCTTATATTTTCACATTATTTAATGGACTTAATGTGAATCATGGGCAACCAAGATCCGCTTCTTCCAATAATCTAATGATTAATCACATTTGACCAAAGAGGAAAAGAATTGAACTAAGATTTTATTATTTGATGTTATAAACCTCCTTAGTAACGGATTTTAGGTTGCAAAACAGGTTTTTGGCTTACTATTATTGATAATAGCAAAGAACTGGAAATAGAAGAAGATTATTCTCACTGTATGCAGTTGCATTTGAGTTTTTTCAATAGACATGGCCGTTAGGCCTAATCATGATTCTGGGTTCTTTGAGTTCCGATGACAGTAAACACTGGGGAGAATACCTGATGTTCAAAACTGAAAAGAGGCTTACCCTTCAGTTTTTGGTATTTCTTATACGCATGATTCCTCCTAAGATCCATTGAATGGCAATGGATTGGTGCTATTCTTAGTGAAGCTATTTTATAAGATCCATGATCTATCTGTTACATGGGGTGCCTGTTCATGTGTCCATGCCCTATTATTATTGAAACACGGAGTGTAAAGCAACCACACTTGCAAAGCCGCAGGTTTCAATGTCCGCGGACAATCATTTCATAACATTTTAAAACACTTCTAGCAAAGTAAGTTGAATAAGATCCTGATTGAATCAAAAGAAATTAGTTTCAGGATCTCAGTATTAGCTGATGTTACAAAACTCTCTTCTACTGATCGTTCGTTGCAGATGAAAGCATCAACACAAATTGCACACTAACTGACCGAAAACAGAATTACAAAAAACAAAAAAAAAAGATAATTGAAAATTCAATCATTGAGTGAATGATACAGCTCTTTTCCTTTTATTCACCAAGAGAAAAGAAAAGGCTGAACTAGAACAGTCACTGTTTATATTTTCTGAACAAAGTGCTTGAACAGAGTTAAAGAAATTGTTACCCTCTGGCATGGTAACTATGCCTCCACAGATTTGGTGCCAAGAATATCCAGTCCTTGCGAAAACTGTCGTTATCCAATTAATCCACGTCATCTTAACAGAAACATAAGCATGGAGATGAGTGAATAGATCTGGCCTAAAATATTGTGATATAATCAAGTAATAATAATGTACAAATATTATATAATCCGTTTCGTCACAAGAACGAAGCAGCTGATATTATTTAAAAGACGAAGCCAATTGTCAAAGAGCACAAAAAAGTAAAATTAAACACCAAGAAAATTACCTCAACTACAGCAAAAGCTGCACGAACTTGTTCAAAAATTTCATTAACTGTTCCCCACCGCATTGATCTGCAGACAAAACCTTCTGTTATTACGACTGAGTAACACTCAATCAATTTACCGTAAGACCAACTATAGTTGTAAATAAAAAGGAAAAAAAAAATCTCTATGAACTCGTTCATAAAGGGAAAAGAGAAGCACGGGAAAGGGGGTGGGCAGGAATTAATGCAAATAAGTGAACCCACATCCTTGAATGGAGTATCAAATTTCAGAGTCCGGTTAAATTCCTTTTAACAAATTTGGAAGTTGTGACATCCAACTTTGTAACAAAATATAGGAAGGAAACAGTAAACACTGCACTTTCGTATCTACTTTATTAATCAAATTACAGGATTATATATAGGCTTGAAGCTAACATAGACTAGGAGTCTTATCTTAGCAAAGTCCTTTATTCTAGGGATAAAAACAAAAAAATAAGTAGATAGAACATATCATGTAAAACAACCACCAGATATGCCCAGAATTCCCTTCAGGGGGAGAGTTCTAATGAAGGGAATTTTTGGGAAGCGTCCTTACCATCTCCAATTTTTCCCCAGTCTTCAGAATTGTTATCTCCACCTAAACTCACTGCTGTTCAGCCGTGTCAGTCTCAATCAGATTTGTCTTCATCAGAAACAACTCAAAATTCATCTCAGCCAATGAAGTCTACTGATGATGAAAATTTCAAGACAGGGGGAGAAACACAGCAACAACAAGAGCTACGTGTTTATTCACGACGGAATAATCCGCAAAGAGTTGAGGAATCTGTTCACCGACAGCACTGTCAAGAGACCGAACTGAATGAAGGTATACAGCCTCAAAATACTGTTCTTAAACCTGAAATTGCTGATCTTGATGTTCCTATAGCCTTAAGAAAGGGGATTAGATCTTGTGCTCAATATCCTATTTCTAATTATGTGACCTATGACCGACTGTCACCTTCTCTTCGAGCATTTGTTACTAATCTTTCAGGTGTACAAATTCCAAAGAATATTCAAGAAGCGTTAGAAGACTCGAAGTGGAGACAGGCTGTTATAGAGGAGATGAGTGCTCTAGAACAGATGGGAACATGGGAGCTGGTACAAAAACCAGAAGGAAAGGTTCCAGTGGGTTGTAAATGGGTTTTTACTGTCAAGTATAGGTCTGATGGATCAATAGAGAGGTATAAGGCACGACTAGTAGCAAAGGGATTCACTCAAACATATGGGATTGATTACCAGGAAACATTTGCTCCAGTCGCTAAATTAAATACAATTCGAGTTCTATTATCCTTGGCTGCAAACTTGGATTGGCCACTTCAACAATTAGATGTTAAGAATGCTTTTCTTAACGGAGACTTAGCAGAGGAGGTTTACATGGAGTTGCCACCTGGATTTGATAAGGAAGGAAGAGGACTAGTGTGTAGATTGAAAAAATCACTCTATGGACTGAAACAGTCACCTAGAGCTTGGTTTGACAGATTCTCTAGGGCTATACGACAGCAAGAATACAAACAAGCTCAGACAGACCACACGTTATTTTATAGACATAAGGATGGTAAGATTACTGTTCTTATTGTTTATGTTGATGATATAATATTGACTGGGAATGATATTGTTGAAATAAAGAGATTGAAGAAAATTCTTGCAATAGAATTTGACATAAAGGACCTTGGATCCCTAAGATACTTTCTAGGCATGGAAGTGGCAAGAAATAACACAGGCATATCTGTTTCTCAAAGGAAATATGTTATAGACCTTTTGAAAGAAACAGGAATGATAGGTTGTAAGCCTGTAGACACACCAATGGATGCAAATTTGAAATTAGGAGACTTGAAGGACAGTATTCCTGTTGAGAGAGGGAGATATCAGCGACTTGTTGGGAAACTCATCTATCTTTCCCACACTAGACCTGATATTGCTTTTGCGGTTAGTGTTGTAAGTCAATTCATGCATGCTCCATGCGAGGAACATATGGAAGCTGTTTATCGAATCCTGAGATATCTTAAAGGAACTCCAGGAAAAGGTCTTCTCTTCAAAAAGAATGAGGCAAGAAGTGTTGAAGCCTTCACAGACGCTGATTGGGCTGGTTCAATTAAGGATAGAAGATCTACGTCGGGCTATTGCACATTTGTATGGGGGAACTTAGTAACTTGGAGAAGTAAAAAACAGTCAGTTGTGGCAAGAAGTAGTGCTGAAGCAGAGTTCAGAGCAGTAGCTCAAGGTATCTGTGAGTTGTTATGGCTGAAACTATTATTAGGGGAGCTAAAAATCGCAGATATTCAACCTATGAAACTTTATTGTGACAATAAGGCAGCCATAGATATTTCTCATAATCCAGTACATCATGATAGAACTAAGCATGTTGAGGTTGACCGGCATTTCATCAAGGAGAAGATAGAAGAAGGAGTAATTTCTATGACATATGTGCCTACATCTCAACAAACTGCAGATCTTCTTACTAAAGGATTAGTCAAACCAGTGTTTGAAAAGTTGGTAGACAAGCTGGGAATGTTCAATGTTTTTTGTCCAGCTTGAGGGGGAGTGTGGCAGAATTTGAAAAAAATAGAGTTATCCTTATCTGGTGGTTGTTTTACATGATATGTTCTATCTACTTATTTTTTTGTTTTTATCCCTAGAATAAAGGACTTTGCTAAGATAAGACTCCTAGTCTATGTTAGCTTCAAGCCTATATATAATCCTGTAATTTGATTAATAAAGTAGATACGAAAGTGCAGTGTTTACTGTTTCCTGAGTTTCAAAAAAGGTAACATCCATAGAAATGAAATATTTGTGCTGTTCAGGAGGATAACACCGATAACCTTTTTGAGTGGCTGAGTAACCTAAAAAAATACACTTATGAGCTCTAGGATCTAGCTTTGTTTGAGCCAAACTATGGATATGGACAAAGGAAGTACAACCAAAGACTTTAAGTGGCAGATCCGTACATACTCGAGTGTGTGGATAATATTGGAGAAACATGTTAAGTGGAGTTTGGTAATTAAGAACCTTAGAAGGCATGCGATTAATTAAGTACGATGCCGTAAGAATAGCATCTCCCCAGAATTGTTTAGGTACATTGGTAGTGAACATAAGAGACCGTGCTACTTCAAGTAGATGACGATTTTTTCTTTCGGAGACACCGTTTTGTTGTGGAGTATAAACACAAGAACTTTGGTGTATAATCCCATGGTGTGAAAGAAATTGACTAAGAGAAGTGTTAAAAAATTCTCTACCATTATCAGTACGTAAAATCTGGATTTTGGCTTGGAATTGTGTTTGGATCATGGAGTGAAAATTTTTAAAGGTTTGTGCTGCGTCAGATTTATCCTTTAATAGATACACCCAACAGATTCGTGTGTGATCATCAATAAAAGTAAGAAACCATTTTATACCCGTAAGGTTTGAGACACGAGAAGGTCCCCATATGTCACTATGAATCATTGCAAAAGGTCTGGAAGGTTTGTATGATTGAGAAGGAAAATAGGAACGCTGATGTTTAGCCAATTGACATACTTCACAATGAATCATAAGAGAATCTTTATTACGAAATAATTCAGGAAACAAATTTCTTAAATATGGAAAACTAGGATGACCTAACCTACGATGCCACAACATTATTTGTTGTTCCCTAGACATAGAAAGAGATCCACAGTCAGCAGTATGAGCTTGTTTATTCACGTTGAAATCCTCAAAATAGTAAAGTCCCCCATGTTCCCTAGCACTGCCAATCCTCCTCCCCGAAATTAGGTCCTGAAATTCACAAGAGGAGTGCGAAAAATGAGCAACGCAATTAAGATCTTTAGTGATTTTGCTGACAGAGAGTAGATTGCAAGATCATTTAGGAACATGGAGAACTGATTTGAGAATTATGCTAGGAGTAATCTTTATAGTGCCCATCCCTGCAACAACTGAAAGTGAACCATCAGCTATCCTTACTTTAAAATGATCTGGACCAGGAGCATAAGAAGAGAAAAAATGAATGCAGCCTGTCATGTGATCTGTGGCGCCAGAATCAATGATCCAGGGATCTGGAACCTTGGCAGAAGCATGAAAAACTGTTGGGATCTGGAAAATACCTTTTTGGGCCAGCAAAGAGGACGAATGAATAGGAGTTAAAAGTTTTTGAAGCTGTTCAAGTTGTTCTTTGGTAAATGATGGAATCACACTGCTTACACCTTCCTTTGGAACACTTTGATCAGTGTCAGTTGCAGATTGAAATCCTTTTGGACTTCGCTTATTGCCTCTATTGTCTTTCCAATTTGTTGGTTTACCATGTAGCCTCCAACAACGCTCTTTGGTGTGATTCGGTTTGTGGCAATGATCACACCACAGCTGGCCACCTTTGTTGGAATTATTAGATCCCTGAACAGCCAAAGCAGACGTTTCAGGTGCTGTAAGTGATTTTGGTTCCCCAAGCATGACCCGTTTACGACTCTCTTCTCGTCTGACTTCAGCAAAGATTTCTCGGATGGAAGGTAATGGTTTAGTGCCAAGTATACGACCACGAACATCATCAAGCTCCTTATTAAGACCAGCCAAAAAGTCATAAATTCGATCTTTATCCACCAGTTTTTTGTATCGAGCACCATCATCAATACAACTCCATTCACACTCATTGAATAGATCTAATTCCTGCCAAAGATTCTTCAGAGAGTTAAAATAATGGGTTACATCCATATCACCTTGTTTCAAGTTCCGAGCCATATTCCTCAATTCAAACAGCTGTGATGAATTTTCCAAATCCGAGTAAGTTTCTTTGACAGCTTCCCACAGTTCAGCAGCTGTTTGGTAAAATAAATATGTCTGCCCGATGTTTGGTTCCATTGAGTTAACCAACCATGCCATAACGATAGAATTTTCAGCATCCCATGTTTGAAATGCAGGATCATTTTCATCTGGCCTTTGCTTTTGGCCAAGGAGATAGCCAAGTTTTCCACGCCCTCGAATTACCATTTGAACAGAACGAGACCATGGGAGAAAGTTCTTTCCGTTGAGTTTGTGGGATGTAATTTGAAGTGATGTATTTTCAGTAATTGCAGTGTGAACAATTGTAGGAGTTGACAGAGAAGGAATCTGAGATGTTTCAGCAGATTCGGAAGAGTCAATACTCCTACTTGTGCCAGTCATGGCTGTTTTTACCATGGTTTCCTTCAACTAATACCTAGCTCTGATACCATGTAACAAAATATAGGAAGGAAACAGTAAACACTGCACTTTCGTATCTACTTTATTAATCAAATTACAGGATTATATATAGGCTTAAAGCTAACATAGACTAGGAGTCTTATCTTAGCAAAGTCCTTTATTCTAGGGATAAAAACAAAAAAATAAGTAGATAGAACATATCATGTAAAACAACCACCAGATAAGGATAACTCTATTTTTTTCAAATTCTGCCACAAAATTTTTGGGAAGCGTCCTTACCATCTCCAATTTTTCCCCAGTCTTCAGAATTGTTATCTCCACCTAAACTCACTTTAATGCTTTAAACACTTTGAGACGTTTCCTGACTGTGTCTATGTTATAATCAACTGGGCCCTGGAATTATACTGTCATCACTTTTTAATAATGGTTCCAACGCGATTTGACTATATTGATGAGTAAAATAGAAAACCATGCCTTATTGTGGTTCAGCACTCTATTCACCATCTCTTCTTCAGGACCAGCAAAGGAAAGAACAATATCTGGTTCTGCTCCAATCTAGGTTAGGAACAAGTTATTTTCATTTCATGCTATTGGTATCTTGGAAGGGAATAAAAATCAAGTGGTCCAATAATGGATTATCAACTGTTTTATTATTATTATTGGACAAGATTTAATAAGCACCATTGTCCCTGTCAGGATTTACTGCTTTCTCTGTCATGTTTTCTCCCTTTCAAGGAATTTGCCTACTTTTAGTTATGAACAAATCTCATGGTTTTACTATGACACTCATTGCTCTTGAAAGATCGAGCGATATTTAATTACCTTGAATTCATACGCAAGATAAGGACTAGTCAAACTTTTTGGAAAATCACTTAAAACAAATATCTGAAAGAAAATTGCACAAATTTATTTAACCATTTTCATAAACGAGGTATAGAGAAAAAGTCACGATCCGTTCAAATGCTGCGCGATTCTCCTCACCTCATGGGAAACCATTGGTTAGAAATTTATGGTTATCACTTGATTCGATCTCTTTTCGGATGAGGCTGATTGTTACTTCTGAAGGGACAATTTTTCCTTGATAGTGTTGAGAATCATGGTGCTGAAATCACAGTTCCCATCATCAAAGGATGCAATAGTTTTGCAGGTATGTGCCGTTCAACAATTTCAATGTTGAGCATAAGACATTAGTAACCATATTCACTGTTAGAAGCTATTTCTCTTCTTAATAAGTCGCCGGCACTTAGATGCGTCAATCCAAAATTCTTAACAATTTTTGTACATCGCGTACCCTTTCCACTGCCAGGACCACCTGAGAGCATGAGAAACAAATTCTATCATGCATAAGCTATCGGAAATTCAACATAAAATTGCATCAGAAGTTCTATCTTTTTTTTTTCAGGTGACAACACATGATTAATATTCTTCAAAACTGGCAAGTCGCCAAAACTGATTATTACGATTTTGAAGATGCAAAGAAGCTCAGGGACAAGAAACCAGGGAACATGTTAACCACAATGATACATCCTTGAAGATAATCCCTAGAAGATCTACTTGAGATCAAGGAAAGAGAATTTCATAACTATGTTTGATTATATGGTATCTTAAGAACATCATAATAATTTTGCACGTCAGCAAGTGTACAAGCATTTATACAGATCCGTTAATGTGTCAGTACTAGTACACAGTTACTAACTAAGACAAAACTTAGGAACAGAACTTTGCCTTTGGGAAATAATCCACCTTTTGCCTGCATCAAAGTATCAGAAAAGATTATCACAATCAAGTTCAACAACTGAGGTTCCTTTAAATACCTTAGCATGCAGGAGCATAGTACTGACCGCATCTATGAATGAGAATATAATATGGTAAGATGACCAAATAAACCATTGAAATTACTATCCTGAGGGTTAAAACTGAAGTTTTAAACATTTATCCTGGTTGGAAACCGTATCCACTGTTTGAGACATCCTGAAGAATGCAAAAGAATAAAGACTACAACTCCTACAAACAAATGAGCACAGTTAGGAATAGCGGATTTATCATAAGATAGAGCCCAGCGCACACACACGTTGTGATGCCATGTTGTTGCTTCATCCATATGCATTATACTCGGACCCAAGAAAGACACAAACAATTTAGATGTCAAAAATCTGAGCATAGACCAAGGTGCCTATAATTCCAAGAAGCAACAGGCTTACATGAGGTTCTATGATGCGAAAAATTTCATACCAGCATAAATAATTTTGGACTCATGGAAACCCACATTTTGTCGCTTGCCCCATAAGCTATGCAGCTTAAGGCTGCCAGTAGCAAGCAAAGCTTAATGGTCTATCATGTAGCCAAAGAATTTTCATCTGAAGTACAAATTTAAGAAATTTCAAGCAATTACTATGGACATTAGATACATCTATGTGCAGTTACAGATTCTATGAATTTACTAAGAAATAGCAAAATAAAGGGGACAATTTTTTGATTCAGATACTTCAATAAATTTAACATCAGCTAAACCTTGACCAGACATCTTCACATCTAAAATTTTCCCAAATAATTCAATGACAATGATTTCCAATTCTTGAGGCTACAAGCAGTCTGCAGTTGAGTAATACAAACGGAATTTCTATTTTGGATAACAAAATAAAGGCAAAAAATTGTAGCAATACAAGAATTAACAAGCCATAACAATTTGCTGCTCCAATCTAGAAATCACAAACAACTTCATGAATCAAATAACAAGCAACTAAATAAGAAGCTGCAGCCAAATTGATCGACTAAGTAAGCAGTCTTGACCAACCATGTTTCAATTTTCATATATGGAATTTTTAATGAGACCTAGAGAAGGTTCAACAACTATGCACAAAGAACGATTGTGAATTGGTATGAGGGAGTTTGGTAAATGTACCTGGTTAAGAGTGGATGATCTTGAGGAAGAGATCAAAGGAGAAAGATGTAAAGCCAGCCGCCTCCACATCTTAATCGTTTCCCTCGAGTCGCTCTCTTTGACACTGACTCAGTTTTTTTACGTTGTTTCCGGTTTCTTTTTTCAGTGATATATTTCATCAAAAATATATCGTTCCATGTATTGTAACGAGCTAATCCTACTGCAAGACACATTGAACTTTTAAATAGGTATTGTTTCTGGGTTCCGCTTTTGAAATTTTTTGGGTGTTTGAAAAGAGTGAATATATATACCGCCGTTATGGAGATATTGCGCTATGCCACGTGTCATTCTATGCCATGGGTATCTTACTTACTTTCAAGTTTTGGATCCCTCATGTTTTAGTAAATTAGTTATTTCCCCTTCATGTTTCAAAACTTATCAAAAATCTCCTGCTACTTGGTAAAAATTGTTCGTTTACCTTTAACAATTTTTTTTTTAACCACTTTAACCTTTTCTATCCTTGGAGGTCGACTAATGTCATGACCTTTTACAAGTAGGCCATCATTAATGGAAAGTCATACTGCTTGTTTTAAAGGAGAAAATATAGGAAAAGACAAGAAAAAATTGATGGAATAGATCTTTTATTTAGGGAAAGTTGCGTGAGAGAGAGAGGGAAAGAAGTGAGAGTAAAAAAAATTATTAATGAAAAGTCATTCATGAGTAGGTATTTAGTGATTTTAGAGGGCCTTCGGTACCCTCATTACATAGGATTGTATTTGGAGCACCAAACTGCTACATTAGGGTGCAATATTACCATAATGCAGTAATTGGACGCGGGTTTAGCTTTAGTTTTTTTTTTTAATAATAATAATAAATGAATATAATTTTTTAATAATATTATTATATTATATAATATAATATTTTTATTTTTACATTATAATTTTGATATAAATTAATAAATTTATTATTTAATAATATTATATTATATTTTAATTTTTATTATTTTAAATATATAACTAAATAATGTATTATTTAATTGTATTATATTGATTAATATATAAAATCATATTAATTAATCTTTAATAAGTTAATATAACTAGTAATAAATACTTAAATAATATAATATTAAATTATTAATTATATTACAATAATTAAATTAGTTATTTTTAAATAATTTAATATAAATAATAATAAATATTTAAATTTGAATAATATTAATTGAAATTTAATAATATAAATAATTACTGGATTATTTAGCTCAATTTATTTTCTTAGTGAATATGTCATAACAATTGTATCACTTTATTATTCTATAATTATCTTATAATATGTATAAGCTTTTATTCTATCATCCTAAGATGATTTTTGAAATAATCTTTAACATTTTAACTATTTATTTATGTTGTTAAATTATTTAGAGGTTATTTGATTAAATTATTTACTTCAATCTTTATTTCACAAGTTATATATTTGGAAAATACTAAAAAATACACTTCAAAAAATTTAAGACTATAAGCTTCGGAAGAATTATGACATTTTAATATATTTTTTTAATAAAAATATTAAATTTCTAAAATTTAAGAATTTTATATTTATTATTTTTTAAGTACTAATAAATATTATTTTCTAAATATATAATTTAAATTAATTACAAAAAAATTAATTAAAAATTAAAAATTAATTTTTAATTAAAAATTAATATAGTACAATACTAAGTATAATATAATTAAAAATTAATACAGTACAGTGTAACGCTAAATATTATACAATATTATTATAATACAATACTAATGTAATACAACATAATACAATACACCTGCATTCAGATTATGCAATACAATATAAACGCACCCTTAAAGCATTGCTCTTTATCTAGTAATTACTATTTGTCATATTTATATGCATTAGGGATGATAAAATGTCGAGCTGGGGTTCTGACTCTCAAGTCAGGCCAAAGCATTCCTTTTCTTAGGCTTGGATTTACTTGATTCGGGTAAGATATTTTTTTGGAACTGAGCCTAAAAGCCTGAATTTTATGTTTTACATTTTTTTGATTCATTATATTCCAAATTTACAGTTTATAAATTTTTATTTTTAATAAATTGAGTTTTAAAATTTGGGCTTAAAGTACTTTAAGCTTTAAATATAAGTTATTAATGGGTTAAATAAACATTAAAATATGTATTTTACTTAAAATAAAATAATATTTTATTTTTAATGTATTTATTAGGCTTTTGGGTTGGGCTCAAGCATTTTGGGTGAAGCTTGAGGAAGCAAGCCCGAGCTCGCCCCAAGTGTTAAGAAAATATGCCTAGATCAGGCCAAGTCCCAGCCTAAACACTTGGACTCAGGTTGAGCCGAGCATTTTTGCCATCCCCCATTATGCTTATTGTTATAAGTCATTGAAGCACACACATGGTAAAGAGTTAATTGGAAAGGACCAGTGCTCCGGAAGTACCCACAAATTTTTCTATGTATTTTGTATAAGGCTAAAGGGGGCATGATCTCTGCCGAGTTTAAAAAAAAAATTTACAGCTTCTAAATAAAATATGAAAAATTATGTGTAAATAGACTAATTTAGCCCTGCAATCTTCATGTATAACTTTTATGTATAGGATAAAAATGTAGTTTTAGCTTTTCCACAATTATTAATGTGAATAAAGTCGAAGTATTAAACTGTTAATAAATAACCAAAAAAAATAAAAATAGAAAAGCAAACAGCCAAGGTGTTAATAAAGCCTGGGGCCTGACTGTTCGTTTTTATAGTTTGTTTCTTTTTTTTTCTTTTTTTTTGTAAATTTATCGACACTTGCAACAGCCTCATTTATGCAATTAAGCCTCAATTTTTCGCCTACCACATTATCTCTTGATTATACCATCGACATAATTAAAGCATACTGCACTGTTGAATGATCGATTTGTATCCTGAAAATTTACTCCGTGCTCCGTCGCTGGACATTGTTGGGGGGACTTAGCATAAGATTTCTAGGTATCCAACCCAAAAGATTAGCTTTTTAGGTGGAGTAACCTACCACCTTATAAACCCAAGCATCTCCCCTTTACTAGCCAATGTGGGACACAACTCAACAATCCCCCCCTCGGATGAAACCACCGCCGGACTCCGGTTCTTTCATCCAACACACCTGAGTTGTTCCACCACCACATTCCGGCTACTAGGGTCTAGCTCTGATACCAATTTGTTAAAGCTTGATCGAACTTAATCAACCAAGATTCCCCAAGACTGCTCTAAACACTCTGATGTTTGACTAAGAAACACTTTAAGAAACAAATAAAAGATACACAGAAAGAAGCTAAAGAACAACAATCAACCAAAAGAAAACAGTTTAAGTGGTTCAGCCTGGAGATGGCTTACATCCACTGAAGAACAAAGCAGTAATCTTTATTCAATCACCAGAAACAAGATACAAGATACAAGATTATAGATGAAGTTACAGGAATCCCTCATTATGATTTCTTATCTCTTAAGGCTATTTATACACACTTAAAAGAGCACAGAAATCTCTCCCAACAGTCAGCTATCCTCTGTAATCCGATAACCCAGATTTTTCCCGCTCTTGTAACAGAACATAACAACCTTCTGAGACACGTGTTTGATTCACGTTAGCCAAGGCTCCAAAACGGCACTCAGCAACCAAGATTCCCCAAGACTGCTCTAAACACTTTGATGTTTGACTAAGAAACACTTTAAGAAACAAATAAAAGATACACAGAAAGAAGCCAAAGAACAGCAATCAACCAAAAGAAAACAGTTTAAGTGGTTCAGCCTGGAGATGGCTTACATCCACTGAAGAACAGAGCAGTAATCTTTATTCAATCACCAGAAACAAGATACAAGATTATAGATGAAGTTACAGGAATCCCTCATCATGATTTCTTATCTCTTAAGGCTATTTATACACACTTAAAAGAGCACAGAAATCTCTCCCAACAGTCAGCTATCCTTGTAATCCGATAACCCAGATTTTTCCCACTCTTGTAACAGAACATAACAACCTTCTGAGACACGTGTTTGATTCACGTTAGCCAAGGCTCCAAAACGGCACTCAGCAAAGACGTATTGGTTAAGTGGAAGCACGTGACCATCACGTGTTTCATTTATTCACACATGGATGATCAAACAGTTTTGTCATACGGTTTTGCATGACTTTAACCGACTAGTCGTATTCTGTTCCAATCACGAACTGGAAAGTGCCACAACACTCTGCAGTTGAGCTTTCCAATTGACAGTGCAATTGTTGAATGTGAAAAGATATCTTGTAAGTGATCTTCTTCTGTCCAGATCCCCAGCATAATCAGAGTCCACATAACCAACAATCTGACTGTCATCTTGTCTTGATCCTCCATACATTAACCCATATGTTGCTGTCCTATTTAGGTACTTGAGAATCTATTTTACAGCCCTCTAGTGTTCCTTCCCAGGATTTGCCATATACCTGCTTACAACACTCACAGCATAGGATAGATCAGGCCTAGTTAAGACCATGGCATACATCAGGCAGCCTACAGCACTTGCATAAGGTATATTCATCATCTCAGATATTTCAGCTTCTGTTTTTGGACATAGCTGATCTGATAATCTGAAATGAGGAGCTAAGGGTGTTTGAACTGGCTTTGAGCTTGCCATTCCAAACTTATCAATTACCCTTCTGATGTATCCTTCCTGACTGAGAAACAAAGTACCAGCTTTTCTATCCCTGTATAATTTCATTCCTAGAATTTTCTTGGCTGGACCAAGATCCTTCATGTCAAACTCTCCTTTAAGCTTTTGTTTCAGATCTTCAATTAAGCTCATGCTCACACTGGCAATAAGCATGTCATCTACATACAATACCAGATAAACCATTAAGCCTATATCCTCTCTGAAGTAAACACAACAATCCAAGTTACACCTCTGAAATTTTTGCTCTGACATAAAGCTATCAAATCTGAGGTACCACTGTCTTGGGGACTGTTTAAGTCCATACAGAGATTTCTTCAGATGACAAACCCAGTCAGCCTTTGATTCATCTGTGAAGCCTTCAGGCTGAGCCATTACTATATACTCTTGTAATTCCCCATGTAAGAATGTTGTTTTTACATCCATTTGTTCTAAATGCATGTTGTTTACAGCCACCAGTGACAAGATGATTCTTATAGAGGCATGCCTCACTACAGGTGAAAATACCTCAGTAAAGTCAATCCCTTCCTTTTGAGTGAAGCCCTTTGCAACAAGTCTGGCTTTAAATCTCACTGGTTCCACTCCTGTGATACCTTGCTTGAGTTTGTACACCCATTTGCATCCTACCACTTTTTTCTTATCTGGTTTTCTTACAAGTGTCCAGGTGTCATTCTTATACAAAGAATCCATTTCTTCTTTCATGGCTTTTATCCACTGGTCTGCATTTCTTCTGCATTTTTCCACTGAAGAACAGAGCAGTAATCTTTATTCAATCACCAGAAACAAGATACAAGATTATAGATGAAGTTACAGGAATCCCTCATCATGATTTCTTATCTCTTAAGGCTATTTATACACACTTAAAAGAGCACAGAAATCTCTCCCAACAGTCAGATATCCTCTGTAATCCGATAACCCAGATTTTTCCCGCTCTTGTAACAGAACATAACAACCTTCTGAGACACGTGTTTGATTCACGTTAGCCAAGGCTCCAAAACGACACTCAACAAAGACGTATTGGTTAAGTGGAAGCACGTGACCATCACGTGTTTCATTTATTCACACATGGATGATCAAACAGTTTTGTCATACGGTTTTGCATGACTTTAACCGACCAGTCGTATTCTGTTCCAATCACGAACTGACATGTCGTATGAATTTCTAGAAACCAGTTTCAGAGCTCACACTTCAACAGACATGTTATCATCTGATCATCTCTCTTTAATCCTATCCACTAAAATAATTTTTTTTTTAATGGTATCCTTCTAAAATCTCATTTTTGTAATTATGGTTCTATTGGTAGAGAAAAATTAGATAAAAGAACAAATATGAATTTAATTATATTAAAATGTCTCTGCAAATCATTGCCTGGCAGTTGATCTTTTTGCACTTGATCACTTCTTCCATGACCATTTTGATCTCCTTTCGAGCCAACCTTCCCCTGTATCTCAGCTTTTGATTCCTCCATCTCTTTTTTGATACTCGAGACATCTGAGTTAAGATATTTCTCGAGAACAAAACTTAAAGGGGATTCAAGGCCAGGAAGAATCCCCTTATTATACTTCAGTTGATGCTCGTTATTTAGCTGATTAATTATCTCTCTCTAATTAGCTGTAGTTTTATCTTTCTCCAAGAGTATGTTCTCAAAAAGTGAAATCTGTTTCCTTAACTCTTCAACCCTACACAAATCGCTCTCTAGCTCTTTTGACCTTTTTCTTAAGCTTCCTTTCTCGGCCAAGTCCAGCTCTGCTCTTCATTCAGGGTCTCCATTTCCTTTTGGAACATATTTCACATGTAGATAATTGGCCTAATAGGTGCACGAATTAATATTGCAACTTCTAATGTCAAACAAGTCATACATTATTTTACCTCTTACTGCTGCTTTGTTCCCAGGCATCTATAACTGAGAGCTAGTAGAGCTCCTCAGCCTTCTCCTTATTCACATGGGCTTCAGCATAATGCACTACATGCCGAGTATGCTCAAATCTTTATCTTTTTTCCCTTCTCTCTGCTTCCACAATAGTTTGGCTAGGCTTTATAGTTGCTTCACTGGGAATTGATGAAGTCTGAAAAGCAGTTGCTGTTACATTTAAACAAACAACCATAATAGATTTCTGCATTGATGATCCTCAGGCTGGTAAAGCTATAACCGGTTCTTCTTATTTGGAACTCCTTCTGATTGTTCTTTCCTTTAACTTTTCAATCGCGCAAGAATTCCTGATGACATTTTTTCTGCTCCATAAAATCAAATAATGATATGATCTTTTAAAACCAAAAACCTACACTAACAAAATTTATACCTTTCTTTTTTCTCTGAATGACTTGTTTCTGCCTGCCTCGTGCAAAGGAACAAGTCTACACACCTGCAAACTTTCTAATCTCAGCAGGTCTGTGTATGACTGATGATGTTGCCAAGCTCCTCTGATATGAGATCGATACCGAGCTGTTGTTTTTGGCTGGTCTTCCCACAAAGTTGTATCAGCATATCATAAGTTATTTTCTAAAACTAACTCTCAAAATAAAGAAAAAGACCTTTTATAAGAGTCAAACCCGGTTCCCTAAAAATCTATGATACCCCATACTTCAAATTCTATTAATAATGACCCCATTTTCCACAAACTTAGAACTACCAATCTTTGAAATCTTATTTATGGTCGGTAAATCTAGTTTCAACAGGCTATACTGACAAATAATACCAACCATCGTGCTTCTTCGAATTACTTTTCATTTTGAAGCATCTATCTAACTCTTAAAAAGTGGGCTTGGGTAAACCAGCTCTTACCCACAATACATACATGCCACCTAAGATTCTCCGCCCATTTAAAGCTAATTGACAAGGGGCTAGACTTAATGAACACAATATTTTTCTAAAACAAGGTTGTATAGGCAACCTCATCCCACAATAAAAAAAATATTGTGCACATAGCCACTATGCCCTCGAGTGTGTTACTTGGTCTCTCTCCTCTTCTGGGTAAATATGATCCGTACCTCATTTGAGATATTCTATTTTTCTCTCAAGGCCTCAAGGTCGTCCTCTCCAAGAATTGACTCTATCATGTCCATATACACTACAAGAAAAAACAGAATATTTGACATTTTTTAAGAAATATCAAATATATATGACATTTTGTGAAAATTTGAGTAATTGTGATATAAATGACAATTTATTTAAACCTCAAATACTTATGACGTTTGACCAAATAAGTGGCAAATATATTATATATTTATTGAATAATTACTATTTACTTTTCCCTTTTATGGACTTAAGAAAAAAAAAAAGCACTAGACTGCCTTTGTTTCGTTCTTAGAACATATTTGTTTCTTTTAAGAAAATTCAAACTCGTTCCCCTTACTTTCTTTTCAATAATCACCTCGCATTTTTTATCAATCACTCAATTTCAAATTTCATCTCCATCCTCTCTCGAAGAAGAACGCACAAAGAATTTCAGCTTGCTTTAGCCTCATTTGCTTCTGGAATTTCAGGTATTGTTTCCTTTAATTTTGATAATTTTTTTCTACTTCTCTCTTTCTAGTTTGATAATTTTAGGGTTATAGTTGAATTATTTGTATTTTTAAACAATCTAGGGTTGATTTAATTGATTCCAAGTGTTGTATCTGTTATGCTATTTGAATGCACATTACTTGTTTGATGAAATGTCTCTTTAAAAGATTATTTTTGTTTTTAACAAGCATCTTATTGAGATATTTCTTGTAATAATATTAACATAATGCACTTAGCTTCAATTTGGTCTGTTTAATACATTTTAACAAAGGAAAATTACAGAACTGTAACAATTCTCAAATTTCTTGCAGATTAGAAGTAATGTTATTAATTTTTATTAATTAATGAGATTTTATTTACTGAGTCTGTAAACTCACTCTAAGAAGTGAAGTGATTATTGTTTCAATTTGGTCTGTTTCATACATTTTCATTCTCATTATATATGACAGTCACCTCTCATTTTTTCATCAATCACTTAATTTTAAATTTCATCTCCCTTCTCTCTTTTGAAGAACCCACGAAGAAGTTCAGCTTGCGTTGTTGTGCAAATTTTAATGTACTCGCAAGCGCACGAATCTATTGTAGTATAGACTAATGGTGACGAGTGTCGATCCCACGAGGAGGTAGATTTTAATTATATGTAGAATTAATTTTGTAAATGAGTGGTTGGATTTATGGTGGAAATGATTTGGAATATGCTAAGACTTAAATTAAAATGGCGAGAATAAATTCTAAAATTGGAATTGCAATAGAGAGAATAAATTGAAGAGAAAATCTATTAAATTGACGTACTTGGGTATCTGGATCCGTATCAACATGCATCATGGGCTAAATAATCCGTATTAATGCCAATTAAATCATGAGGGGGGAATCCACACCTCATGAACCACGCTCTAATCAATATGGTGCTAAGGGCTTATCGTGCCAAATAATAATAACCTTATACTAGAGAGCCGGTGTAACCAAGGCGGTATCTAGACAAGATTATTATTATTTGTCGACGAGAAGTCAAAACATCCACAAAAACTAGAGGGGAAGAGAAAATAAATTTACCAAATTAAGCCCATGACACATGTTGAGACTTCACCTTCAACCCAAGCTTGAAAGAAAATTAGCCACTCATAATTGAACTAGGGGCGAAATGGAAATTTATTAAAATACGAAGAAAATACAAGATGGAGAAGGAATTACAGAAAATGGATCTCAAAAATGGATTCAGAGATATCAAATTAGGGGGGAGAGGCCCCCTTTTTATAGATACATGGAGTAAATCATGGCCATCGGATTCAAAACAGTTTGGACGCTCAGGATTGCGCCACGTCATCAGTCAACAGTCCACGGTTTGACCACGCGGATGAACAGTAATACGGTTTGACCCGACTTTGAACAGTAACGCGGTTTGACCCGGATGAACAGTAACGCGGTTTGGTTGAAAATAATCCTGTGTGATGCATGCACCGTACGCGAGATTTTTCGTCCACTGATATGCTGCCACGTCACCATCAATAGTACATAAGAATTTTAGTCCAACAGGATCGTGACACCTCATCAGTCAATGCCACGTCATCGGTCCGTCTATGTGAACAGTGTCGTGAACAGTAACGTATACAGTACCGTACACGTGAATAGTACCGTACATGTGAACAGTGCCATTTTTCCTTTTATGCTCCTCCTAAGGTTTTCGACCGTCCTGAGTTCAAAAGTGATGTCCGTTTTGCCATCTGATTTCTCGTTTATTGTGAAATGACTATGATGCCCCTAAAATACATAAAATACTTAATTAAAATAAAACACATGTAATTAAATCACAAGAAGGTTAAATACATAAAAGTAAGGGTTGTTAGTAAGACTTGAAATGTAAAATGATGGTTTTCTCCTTTATAAATATACATTTTCTAACACTCAACACACCCCCCAACCAGCTTATTGCTAGTCCATAGCAAATAAAGCGAAAACAAAATTCAAATTCAAAATGATTTTTTTTTAGAAACACTCGTGTTTATTCAATCAGATTAATGATAGCAATCAAATAAAAGTATAAGCATTATCTCCAGTCTAAAGCAACATCACACCCACATCAACCATCCACATGAATTAGCTCAGTAGACTTTGTTATAGCTACTTTCAAGAATGACATGTCAAACCCCAAAATCTCACTGGAAGTAGTGACACTCTCACAAATAAATTAAACCCAATAAAAATAGTCACTCCAATGAATGGTAATTGAGAGAGAAAATAATAAAGAAGTGATATCACATTCTCTCACCAAGATGAAATAAATATGCCCTCAGCTTAGAAATAATACGATCTCAAGTCAAATAAAATGTAAGTCAACCCACTTTATTTATCTTTTTTTTTATTTAATTATGCATCACTACATCTTTTTAGCCTATATAACTAGCTTCTACTTCGAATTATAGTTTCCTAAAATCAAGAAGGACTTTTATTAGGATGTAACGTAGGCTAGGGACATGGTTAACAAAGAAGGGAAATAAGGAAAACAAAGTGTATGTTTGAGAAAAATGCAGAGAATTTTTTTTTTTTTTGGAAGTTGCAAGGTGGATTTCACCTATTATTTTTATTTTTATTCTTTTGAAACAACAACTTTTGTTTTTGTTTTTGTTTTTTTTTTTTGTTTTTTTTTTTGCATAACTTCACTGAACAAAATAATTATTTATATTTTTCTCAAACATAAATAGGTGATGGAACTTATAAAATATCGGGTAATACTCCAAATCGGAGTGGGTCAAGATGATAAGTTGACAAAGAAAATGTTTTTTTTTTTTAAAGGCTCAAAAGGGGTAACTATGGATATTTAATAAAAGGGATGGCTAGAAAGGCTCAAACGGATCAAAGATGACATTTCCATCGTCTTTTAGGGCTCTAAATAATTATCCATGTCTACTAGTTAGATGGGCCTCCTAATGTAGCAACACATTTTTTTTCTCTTTTTTTTTATTTTACAATTTTTTTTGTTTTAGGGTTAACTCAAAAGAAATTTAGAGATCGTGTATAAAATAATAAACTGCTAAGCTGTATAGAGAATGGGCAAAAGGGTTACTCTCCAAGAAAAATGATAGGCTCAAAAACTCACTTGGTACTTATTATGACATGTTCATTCCTTCAAGCAACTCATATATGTCTCCGACATCAACATGTAGAGTAGCAAACATAATGTAACATCACTTAAGACCAAAGATAATACAAATACTAAAATTTAAAATTAATCATGTCACCCAATGTTAAAACAAATCACACAAATTTTTTTTTTTTTAAACAACATTCTACCCCCCAACCTATTCTAAACATGAAAGGAAAATATGCATGCAGAAATGTGAAAATGATGCATAAAAACTAATTAGAAAAGTTACACGTAAAATGATAGAAAACGAAAATAATTTTTTATTTTTATTTTAAAAAAGATGCGTTTCTAGAGGAACTACACTCCATATTCAGCCATCTTCGACTCAAAAGTTGGAAAATGTATATTGATAGAGGAGAAATTAAAAAGAAGAAAAATAAACATAAATATATAATAAAGAAAAAGAAAATGTCTGAAATTTTTTTTTTAGTTTTTTACTTTTTTTTTTTACGATGAAGATGCGTTTCTAGAGTCACTACACTCCATATTCAGCCATCTTCGACACAAAAAGTTAGCAACAGTTAGTTTCTACAACAAAAATTAGTAAAAACTTAACCAAAATTCCACAATTGTCGACTATTCCCTCCCCCCAACCAGAACGAAACATTGTCCTCAATGTTTGAAAGGAAAGAAGTAGAGTTTAGAAGACATCACCTGGGTGGTGCAACACAGAAAATAATATTTACAAGCGGAGAGTTAAATCTAATTTGTACTTCTTACTGCGGCTACTGTTACCATCATTATTTGGGCGCTCCAACACAAAGGTCCAGGGGTTTGGCTCCGGTTTATAAGCTTGTAACAGATCAAGTAGCTCATTAGCAGTGTGAGCACAAATAAAGAGTTTTTTCACATTAGCGGGAATGAAATAGTTTTTTATTGCATGGTTAAGAAATGCGATAAAGCCATCATAAAATTTATTGACATTTAACAAACCGATGGGTTTTTGGTGGATGTGCAGATGGGCCCAAGATGCTAGGGTGATAAGTGCCTCTAGTGTTGCAAGATCTCCTGGAAGGAAAATAAAAGCATCAGCATGATTAAGCATTTCAGTTATTCTTTCTTGCATACCTGAGATGACTAACTCTTCTCCAGTTGATGAGTCAGACGAACTGCCCAATGGTTTTAGAACTCTTGGGATGATGCCTAACACTTGACTTCCTCTGATAAAAGCTGCTTCTGAGACCATTTTTGATAATCCTCGGTTACCTCCTCCATACACCAAGTGTAATTTTCTCGCTGCTATGCTTCGACCAAGATCTATAGCTGCCTCAACGAACTCTTTATGTTTGCCATAGGTAAATCCAGAAAGCACACAAATGTTCTTGAATTGTCTATTGGGAGTAGCTGCCATTGTGATACTTCTCGAAAACAATTTGTGAGTGCTTGACAAAAAGGAAATCACATTTAAGAGTCTTGGTGACAGTGGGTCACAGTTGTGTATGAGGTAACATGTCAGTGTCAAATAACGGGTAAAGCACGTGGCTCGCGAGTCAAAAAAGAAACAGTAAAAAGGAAAAAGCAAACAGTAATAAAATGATTAAAGACAATAATGCAAACAATAAGACAATAGTGAAATAAAATAACAATAAAGTAAAAGGATATTTACAGGTAGTTGCGACTGTGGCTCACATCTTCCTCTGGTTTTACGTCCAGAAACGGCTTGAACGCCCTCTATGGGTCGAGGATAGGCTTCTTATCCAGTTCTCTTATAAACTGGCAAACAGGGTCGTTTATAGTCAGATTCCCGAGACTATATCGTGCATGCTCTTTCTGGAATAATGGCCATAACTGGAGAATCGCTCCTTGCACATATCCACTGGGATGCGTTTCAAGAGACAAAATGATATCATCCAATGACTCCTTATTCAAGCCATCCCTAATGAATTGAATCTTATCTTCCATGTTATCAGACATCATTCCTAAAGAACATGGGTTTTTATTGCAACTCATTCTGGCACACTTATGACAAGCAACAGAAATTCTTCGAGCTCGTCGTTTTCTTGCATAATTTCCTTTACCACAACCAGGCATGAATGCAATAAATTTTGGAGGTAACTCACCTGCCGATCGTACTTTAGCCTCGATTAACCAACGGATGTCAGCAGGTATGTTATTCCTCATGAGTAATCGCATGCGTTCGGACCGAGCTTTATAGATCGTAAGGAGGGCATTCTGAGGAAGTGAAGGGAATCGCTTGTGAAGCTTCGCTAGAATCTCGTTTCTGTCCATACCTTCGCCTCAGAATATCAGTTATTATGGGAAACTGAAGTAACCGACTTGATTGTCACGGAGTACCGTTATCCGCCACTTCACCGGGGTAACAAACTAAAGCACACAAATAGAAAAACAAATTAAAACACACAAAGAAAATTAAAATCGTCCTCTTATTGAATTTACCTCAAGCTCCAACTGGATGTCGTAAACACTTCTCTCAATGTCTCGGAGTTGGCGTTCTAAACCCTCAACATAGGCTACTAACTCTGGTGGTTGTAGAACCCAAATGCGTTGTGTTTTACAAAATCGAATCTGCCTTTTGAGATGAGTTTTGACACGTTGAAGTGGTTTAAGAATGTTCAGGAGGAATGGTCTAAGTATGAGACTCATGATTAAAAATGATAAGAGAAAACTTAATAGTTAAAAAAACACACTTATGCAAAAATAATTTCAATTAGCAAAAGAATAAAATAAAGAAAGAAAGAAAAAAAAATCAAATCACTGAAAAAAAATCAATTCAAATTTGGTGGGTCACTCAAATTTATTTCGATGTCTTTTCCATGTGGTTGGTATTCTAGATATGGCTTTAATCTTTGACCATTAACTTTAAATGTGACACCGTTCTTTGGGTCCTTAATTTCAATTGCCCCATGTGGAAAAACAGTATGAACAATAAATGGGCCAGACCAATGAGAGCGTAACTTACCTGGGAATAGGTGCAAGCGAGAATTGAATAAAAGCACTTTCTGACTTGGAGTGAACGATTTTCTCATAATTTGCTTATCATGGAAGACTTTCATTCGTTGCTTGTAAATCTTGGCATTTTCATATGCATCATTGCGAATTTCTTCAAGTTCTGCCAGCTGTAATCTTCTTTCTGAGCTGGCTTGCTGCATGTCAAAATTGAATTTCTTGATGGCCCAATACGCACGATGCTCGAGTTCCACAGGTAGGTGGCAAGCTTTTCCATATACTAGCCTGTAGGGTGACATCCCAATCGGGGTCTTGAAAGCCGTTCTATATGCCCATAATGCATCATCAAGTCTTAATGACCAATCTTTCCTGTCTGGCCTCACCGTTTTTTCTAATATGTGCTTTATTTCTCGATTGGATATCTCAACTTGGCCACTGGTTTGCGGATGATACGGAGTTGCCACTTTGTGTGTGATTGAATACTTTGTCAAAAGAGCTTTGAATGCTTTGTTACAAAAGTGGGCACCACCATCACTGATTATTGCTCGAGGGAATCCAAAGCGCGAGACAATGTTGCTTTTCAAAAATCCTATCACCACCTTGTGATCATTAGTTCTGCATGGAATTGCTTCTACCCATTTTGATACGTAGTCAACAGCAAGCAATATGTATTGATGGCCAAAAGATGGGGGAAAGGGTCCCATGAAGTCGATACCCCATACGTCAAAAATCTCAACCACTAAAATTGGATTTAGTGGCATCATGTTCCTTCGTGTAATGCTCCCCATTCGTTGACACCTATCACATGAAGAACAGAAAGTGTAAGCGTCTCGAAATATAGATGGCCAATAGAAACCACATTGTAAAACTTTAGTCGCTGTTTTCTTAGCACTGAAATGGCCTCCACAAGCTTGTTCATGGCAGAATGAAAGAATATTCTGAATTTCATTTTCTGGGACACATCGTCTAACAATTTGATCAGCACAATACTTGAACAAATACGGGTCATCCTAAAAGAAATTCTTTATCTCTGCAAAGAATTTAGCCTTATCTTGTTTGGTCCAATGCTCTGGAAGTTGACCTGTAACAAGATAATTCACGATGTCAGCATACCACGGTAATACTTCCACATTCATCAATTGTTCATCAGGGAATGACTCATTTAATGGTAATGGCTCTGTAGTTGTGTCAAAATGGAGACGAGAGAGGTGGTCCGCCACAACATTTTCTGTCCCTTTCTTATCTTTGAATTCCAAGTCAAATTCCTGTAAAAGTAACACCCAACGAATTAGTCTAGCTTTTGCATCTTTCTTTGTGAGAAGATATTTAAGAGCAGCATGATCCGTGAATATAATTATTTTACAACCAATGAGATAAGATCGAAATTTCTCTAATGCAAACACTACTGCTAGCATTTCTTTTTCAGTAGTTGAATAGTTCAATTGTGCATCATTCAATGTCATACTAGCATAGTAAATAACGTGGGGAATTTGATCAACTCTTTGTCCTAATACTGCTCCTACTGCATAATCAGATGCATCACACATGAGCTCAAATGGTAAGCTCCAGTTTGGGGCCTGAATGATGGGTGATGATGTCAACAACTGTTTTAATTTTTCAAACGCCATAAGACATGAATCATCAAAGACAAAAGGTACATCCTTAGCAAGTAAATTGCATAAGGGTCTAGAAACTTTGCTAAAATCTTTAATGAAACGTCTATAGAAACCAGCATGCCCAAGGAAAGATCTTACTTCTCTGACTGTTTTAGGTGGAGAAAGATTAGAAATGAGATCCACCTTGGCTTTGTCAACCTCAATACCTTTGCTCGAAATGATGTGACCGAGAACAATACCTTGTTTTACCATAAAATGGCACTTCTCCCAATTTAAGACTAAGTTCTTCTCGATACATCTCTGCAGAACTAGTGTTAGATGATGTAAGCATTGATCAAATGAATTACCAAAGACAGAAAAGTCATCCATAAAGACTTCAAGGAATCGTTCAACCATATCAGAAAAAATGCTTAACATGCATCGTTGAAATGTAGCAGGTGCATTACATAATCCAAATGGCATTTTCCTATATGCAAATGTGCCAAAAGGGCAAGTGAAAGTAGTTTTCTCTTGATCTTTTGGTGCTATGGGAATCTGATTATATCCTGAGTAGCCATCTAGAAAGCAATAAAATTCATGGCCTGCTAATCTATCAAGCATTTGATCAATAAATGGTAAAGGAAAATGGTCTTTACGTGTGACAGAATTCAACTTCCTATAATCAATGCATACACGCCATCCTGTAGTCACTCTAGTGGGTATCAATTCATTATCAGCATTCGTAACTACTGTGACTCCTGACTTTTTGGGGACAACTTGCACAGGACTGACCCATGAACTATCAGAAATTGGGTAAATGATACCTGCATCTAATAGCTTAAGGACTTCAGTTCTAACAACTTCTTTCATGTTAGGATTTAACCGACGTTGCATCTCCCTAGTAGTTTTAGCATTTTCATCAAGGTGAATGTAATGCATGCAATCTACTGGGTTTATACCTTTAATGTCTGCTATGGTCCATCCTAATGCCCCTTTGTGCTCTTTTAAAACATCCAACAACTTACCTTTTTGTTCGTCATTTAGGGATGATGAGATGATTACCGGTAGAGTACTTTCTTCTCCCAAAAACGCATATTCCAAAGTGTTGGGTAATGGTTTGAGCTCGAGTTTCGGTGGTGATTCTGATGATGGGATGAGTTTCTTCTCTGATAGTGCTAGTTGTTCAACTCTTGACTTCCATTTATTAGTGTCCATAGATGGTGCGGAGTCAAGTAGGGCGTTGACCTCATCGACTGATCTGTCAATATCAAAATCCAAACCAAAGTGAGTTAAACATATTTGTAAAGGATCATCACTAAGGTTTGAAATAAAAGTATCATCAACTAATGCTTCAATTAAATCCACATCAACAATTCCATCATCTGCACTGTGAGGTTGTTTGGCAATGTTGAAGATGTTCAGCTCCATAGTCATGTTGCCGAAGGACAACTGCATATTTCCGATCCTGCATTGAATGTGAGCATCCGCAGTTGCCAAGAAAGGTCGGCCTAGAATAATGGGGATGTGCTTCCTTGAATCCTGTATTGGTTGAGTGTCAATTACAATGAAATCAACAGGAAAATAAAACTTGTCTACCTGGATAAGCACGTCCTCCACAATACCACGAGGTATTTTCGTGGACCGAACTGCAAGCTGTAACACCACTGGAGTTGGGTGTAATTCTCCCAATCCAAGTTTCACAAATACTGAATAAGGCAACAAATTTACACTAGCTCCTAAATCCAACAAAGCATTCTCAATTGTGTGGTTCCCTATACTACATGAGATAGTTGGGGAGCCTGGGTCTTTGCATTTTAAAGGAATTTTATGTTGGAGTATAGAACTAACGTTTTCTGTTAAAAATGCCTTCTTTTGAACATGCATATTCCTCTTTTTAGTACAAAGGTCTTTAAGAAACTTGGCATAAGATGGAACTTGCTTTATAGCATCAAGTAAAGGGATGTTAACACTTACCTGTTTAAAGATTTCAAGAATCTCACCTGTGGATTTTCCCTTTTTTCCTTTAGCTAACCTCTGAGGAAATGGAGCTTTGGGAACGTATTCTCGTGGGTTGCTTTCTTCTTTCTCCTCCGGTGATGATTCCTCAACATTCACAGGCACAATTTGATTTTCTTTTGTCACCGGCATCTCCACTTTGTTGTCGACTTCTTTTCCTTTTCGCAAGGTCATGACAGCTTTGACCTCTCCATGCTGCTGTGGTGAACTAGTACTTGCTTCATGTACTCCTTTAGGGTTAGGCACTGGTTGACTTGGAAATTTGCCTTTCTCAACAGTCATTGCCAAAGTCTGAACTGAAGAAGCAAGTTGTCCCACCATCTTCTCAAGGCTTGAAACTGATTGGGCTTGTGAATTTAAGCCTGCTCTCAACTCATTTCGTAGTCCATCAATGGTGCGGTTCTGTTGCTCAATCGTGGAGTGAGTAACATTCTTGAAATTCTGGAATGCATCCTCCCATTGTCTGGGCTGAGTGTAGTTCTGGTTCTGATTGTATGGTCTAAATAGTGGCTGAGAGGCTTGAGGATTTTGTGGAATTGGTGGAGCTGGAGCTGCTGGTCCGTTCTGTTGGAATCCTTAAGACCATGAAAAATTGGGGTGGTCTCTCCATCCAGGGTTATATGTGTTGGAGTATGGGTTGTAATTCGATGGTTTTCTCATTACACCTATGGCATTGGCTTGATCTGAGTATGAGTCATGGTCATGTGGCTCTGTTGATTTAGCAGTCGATAACGATGCTATTTGTCGAGAGAGACCTTCAATTATCGCTTTGACTTCTTTAATTTCTGAACTTGACTCGCTAATGTGAACCTCATTTACTCCTTTAATTCTTCTAGTATTCCTGAGTGATCGACTCCGTTGTTGGGAATTATCCGCTTGTCGCTGGAAGAATTCTCAAATCTCTGATGCACTTTTTGACATTAACTCTCCTCCACTTGTTGCCATTAGCCATTCTTGCACATTCGGTAGTAATCCCTCCAAAAAGTATTGACATTGGTGCCATTTCTCGTACCCATGATGTGGACACTTCAAGATTAGCCCATTGAATCGCTCCCACGTTTCGAAAAATTGCTCGTCCTCTCTCTGGGTAAACTCTGAGATTTCCCTGCGAATAGCATTGGTTTTATGCACTGGGAAATATTTATTCAAAAATTTCGTTACCATTTGTTCCCATGATGCAATGCTATTAGCAGGCAATGTATTAAGCCATGAACGAGCTCTATCCTTTAAAGAAAATGGGAATAATCTGAGTTTAACATCATCGTCTGAAAAATTTTCATATTTAAAAGTTTGACAAATGGCATGAAAATCATTCAGATGATTATATGGATCCTCATTTTCTAGGCCATAAAATGTGGGGAGACAATTTAGCACACTAGGTTTTAGTTCAAAGCTCCTAGCAGCTACATTAGGGTATCTTATGCATGATGTGCTCAAATTAGCTAAAGGACTGAAGTAGTCCTTAAATGGCCTCTCCTGTGGTTGCAAATCCATTTTATTTTTAATATGTTTGTGTGTGCGAAGTGTTTTCTCAAGTTCAAGGTCTATAGGTTCAAGATTGGGTAATAATGACCTACGACCATGCATGCAAAACAAATAAAATAAAAATAAAGATGGGAACAAAACAAATAAAAATAAAGAAGAGGGAGAAATTACGATACTAACCTTATTGCTCTATTACAACCTTTTTATAAAAATACACAAAAATAAATACGTGAAAGAAATTAACTAAAAATTAAATTAATTAAAATAAAATAAAATAAATTACAAAGAAAAATAAATTGAAAATTAAATTACATAATTTTAAAGAAGAGAAAGAGAAAAGAACTTACTAACCTCTAAATGCGGATTCACTTTTTTTTAAATAAAAAATACAATAAAATAAATAAAAGAAATTATTCACAAAATTAATTCTATGAATTAAAATTACTTACCTCCCCGGCAACGGTGCCAAAAACATGTTGTGCAAATTTTAATATACTCGCAAGCGCACGAATCTATTGTAGTATAGACTAATTGTGACGAGTGTCGATCCCACGAGGAGGTGGATTTTAATTATATGTAGAATTAATTTTGTAAATGAGTGGTTGGATTTATGGTGGAAATGATTTGGAATATGCTAAGACTTAAATTAAAATGGCGAGAATAAATTCTAAAATTGGAATTGCAATAGAGAGAATAAATTGAAGAGAAAATCTATTAAATTGACGTACTTGGGTATCTGGATCCGTATCAACATGCATCATGGGCTAAATAATCCGTATTAATGCCAATTAAATCATGAGGGGGGAATCCACACCTCATGAACCACGCTCTAATCAATATGGTGCTAAGGGCTTATCGTGCCAAATAATAATAACCTTATACTAGAGAGCCGGTGTAACCAAGGCGGTATCTAGACAAGATTATTATTATTTGTCGACGAGAAGTCAAAACATCCACAAAAACTAGAGGGGAAGAGAAAATAAATTTACCAAATTAAGCCCATGACACATGTTGAGACTTCACCTTCAACCCAAGCTTGAAAGAAAATTAGCCACTCATAATTGAACTAGGGGCGAAATGGAAATTTATTAAAATACGAAGAAAATACAAGATGGAGAAGGAATTACAGAAAATGGATCTCAAAAATGGATTCAGAGATATCAAATTAGGGGGGAGAGGCCCCCTTTTTATAGATACATGGAGTAAATCATGGCCATCGGATTCAAAACAGTTTGGACGCTCAGGATTGCGCCACGTCATCAGTCAACAGTCCACGGTTTGACCACGCGGATGAACAGTAATACGGTTTGACCCGACTTTGAACAGTAACGCGGTTTGACCCGGATGAACAGTAACGCGGTTTGGTTGAAAATAATCCTGTGTGATGCATGCACCGTACGCGAGATTTTTCGTCCACTGATATGCTGCCACGTCACCATCAATAGTACATAAGAATTTTAGTCCAACAGGATCGTGACACCTCATCAGTCAATGCCACGTCATCGGTCCGTCTATGTGAACAGTGTCGTGAACAGTAACGTATACAGTACCATACACGTGAATAGTACCGTACACGTGAATAGTACCGTACATAAAAGTAAGGGTTGTTAGTAAGACTTGAAATGTAAAATGACGGTTTTTTCCTTTATAAATATACATTTTCTAACACTCAACATGCGTCAGCTTCATTTGCTTCTTGAATTTCAGGTATTTTTTCTTTTAATTTTGATAAATTTTTTTAATTCTCTCTTTCTAGTTTGATAATTTGAGTGTTATACTCAATTAATTGGATTTTTAATTGATACTAAGTCTTATATCTTTTCTCTTTCAACAAACAAAGAACGCACAAATAATTTTCACTTTCATTCTCAATTTTGAAAGAATCAATTTATTTTATTCATAACATCTGTTAGATTCTTGACAAACAATCACAGAGATACAGTAGTAGAAACTATATTAGACACACTCTAGTTGCTTAATTAGTAAAATTGTGATCTCATTGCCTTATTTTTTGGGGTTAATTCTATAATTTGATCAGTTGTTTTTGTGGTTGCAAACAATATCATTTTTTAATATTAATAAAACTAAATGAATATTATGTGATGCATTTGCAGGAAAGTTAATAATTTAAATATGGATAAATCTTAGATGTTGATGGATAGAAGATCTATAGAATATGAAAATGGGGTAAATGATTTTCTCAAGTTTGCAATACTTCATGCTAGTAATCCTGAACTTTTAAGATGCTCATGCCAAGCATGTGGTAATTTGGTCTTTCATGTACCTGTTGAGATAAGGAATCATCTTTATTGGAAAGGTATTGACCAAAACTATCAAACATGGACTTGGCATGGAGAAGGAGCTTCTAGTAGACGACCATCAAATGTAAAAGCTTCATTTGATGGCAGTCAACAAGATGATGAAGCTGGTGATACAGTAGAAATGGTTAATGAGACATTTGACACTTGTAATGGTGACCTTAAGTCTTTTGAAACTCTACTTAAAGATGCTGAAAAACCTTTGTTTCCTGGCTGTGTGAAATTCACTAAGTTATCTGCCTTAATAAGGCTTTACAACATAAAAGGAAGAAATGGATGGTCAGACAAAAGTTTTTCAGATTTACTAAGTTGTTTATCAGATATGCTTCCTGATAAAAATGAAATACCTTTATCCGTATATAAAGCAAAGAAGATTATGGTTGCATTAGGCTTAGAATATGAAAAAATACATGCATGTCCCACTTGTGGAATGTCAAGATGGAAGAGTCCCAAGAAAAGTAAGGGAATTCCTGCTAAAATCTTATGGTATTTTCCTCTTATACCAAGGTTTAAGAGGATGTTTCAATCTCCTTGAACCGTAAAAGACTTAACTTGGCATGCCAATGAAAGGGTGATTGATGGCAAACTGCATCACCCAGCTGACTCACCGTCATGGAGGCTAGTGGATAAAAAATGGCCAGATTTCCCTGCAGAAAAAAGAAATCTTCGGCTGGCTATTTCTGCAAATGGGATAAATTCCCATAAAAACTTATTGCAGATTTTACAGGGAAATGTGGTTAAAATGAAGTCTATAAATTGAAGGAGTGACAAATAAACATAGTTTTTTGTCTTTTGATGTCAATTTAATGAAAAAGATACTTATAATGAAGATGAGATCAACGAAATTCGCTTTGATTGGACCACTTATGTTAGTTACTTGATTTGAAAAAAAAAAATACAAAAGAGACAAGTAATGCAGGTAAATAGCATATGATTCAATTGAAGTACATTAGTTTATTGTTAATATTTTTCATGCATAGATTTTTCCTTCTCTTTGTGCATAGATATCTTATACTTTCATTGCATAAGTCAACTATATCATCTAGTTGGATTCATAATAGAAGCTCTCAGTTAATTCAATCAAAATTTGTCAATGCCTTACTGGTAACCATGACTTACTTTTTTCGCCTTTCCTTAAACAGTAACAGTAGTATATGGCAGTAATTTTGGTTTCTTGACGTGTAGGGCTATGCCACGGAGTTATATAGATCTCAAGACCAAGACACATTTACAATCAAAGAGGATATAAGGGCTATAAAATATGAGATCTATTGGGTTAATGGAAATTTATTTAAAAGCTTTTCCTTTTGTATGTACAACGCTGCCATGGAAAACTTTTGGACCGATCGTGGAATGCTAACTGTAGGCTCAATGTATAGTTTTAGAAACATCTTATTTTAGATTTATACTTAAGAAATTTGATACATTTATATGTTAATATGAATTCAGGTTTCCTATGCTTTATTATGGTGTTTGAAGTTAGTTGAAATTTTTTGAATTTTATCAGGTTTCAATGTTATAATATATATAATGTGCAGCCCAAGACAAGGAATTTCACTATTGTAATTTTCTTTTTTTAAAAAAATTATAATATTTGATATTTTTATCAAGTCATTTGCATTTGAGCATTTTGAATAATGTCACATGCATACGACTATTATTAAGTGTCATACACATTTGACAATCTTATATTGTGAAAAATACTTGATTATTATTAATTGACAAAAATAAATGACAATTTTGCTAAATGTCAAATAAGCATATTTGACACAGGAATATTTGGCACTTTTTAATTGTCAAATATTCCTTTATTTGACAGTTTTTAAATATCAATTATTCTCTTTTTTGTTATAGTGATATATATATCATATTCTATGGGGCTTAGTCCTAACAACAGGTTTAGGAGTTGGTTTCATTTGTCTTTTTTTCTTCATTCTCCTCTTATTGTTATCACTAGGTTCTTCATCCTTCTCGATTGTGGTATCACTAATCTCATCTATGTTAAACCTAAACAAGTCAAACTATTTAAATATAGGTCATTCTCAGTTCTCTCAGAATCTACTTCTGTTTTACTTTATACTATTTCCACACTAGATTCTCTGTCATCGTCATCTCTAAAAGCCCGACCCGAGGACTATTAAGGCAACACATTATGCAGAGCATGAGAAAACAGAGCTTGGGTCAACTCAAGTCAAACTATCAGAAGCTATTAAGCAATGCAACAGTCCAAACTACCAACTCAGCACAATTAGTTAAAGTTTGTTATGACTCACACAATGTGTACTGAACAAATGATTAGCTGGATTTAATTCTTAGTTAGTTATTGATTAGTGAGTATAAATATATGTGATGTAATCATCTTTGTTATGGAATGAAAGTTTTGGAAATCAAAAAATTATTTTCTCTGAGATTTTCTCTCAAGCCAAACACTACTACTGGAGATCTGTAGTTGGGAAAACCATAATCATAAAGTCTTTGATAAAGACTTGTATTTGTAGCTTTTAAACGAACATCATTAAAAAATAATATTTTCAAGCTCCATCTGGAAGTGTTGCGCTACGACAAACGCAAAATTGAAGCAAACGATCCCCTTTTTTTTTTACCCCCTCCAAGCTTACTTAGCTGTCATAACACATTACTACTAAACAAAGACTCCAATCATCTTTTATCTCACAATGTAAGCTTTTTTATTTATCGCATGTAACTATGGCTTAAAGATAACACCGCTTTAATACCAAACAGATCCGAGTTACTTATTTTTCTAAGTACGGGCACACTGTTAAGCCGTGTAAATTAAAAGAGTTATTTTTTAATACATTATAAAGCCACGTAGTTTAATAGTATTAAAATCTAACTCTATTCAATCTCATAAAAAGCGTGTCCGCATAAAAAAAAAATAAGAATGCCCACATTAGAAAAGAACTCTATAATATAATATGTTTTCTAGAGTTAGATGAAACCTAACATGCACATAATCCTAACAGTCTCAATAATTATTAATATAATTATAAAAGAAAGGGAAAAAAAAAAGGCTTATGTGATTGTACTGCCTTGCACTTTTCAGCATAAATCTTGCTAAAAAAATCGAAATACCGCAGTTACCTAAATATCTAAAAATATCTTCTACTTCTTCAAATTTTGTTTAATGGATTAAATATCTTCTTCCCTGAATGAAATCTGATCAAATAATAAAATCACGAACAATCTTGCGTAGCTAGTAGCTTCCTCATCCACATTCGACATATACAAATTAATTAAGTGTCCCAATAAATGACTAATTAGGCTTAATTAGTTGCACTGCGTTGCACTTTTCAGCGCAACTCCAGCTCTTGATTATTATTATTATTATTATTATTATTATTATTATTTATGCATGCACATAATTAAAATTGTTTTTTAATGGCTGTGGCATGTGGGCTTGATCTGCCATGCAGGCTAGCTTTAGCCCGCCTATTCTATTATAATTTTCATAAACATATTTTGAATGGTAATCTAATTACCAATGTGCATGCATTTTTTTTTAAAGCTTTACATTTAAGCACAAAATAAGTTACTACAAATACAAATCAATCTTAATGGATAAACTTAATCAAAATTTTTTTTTTTCAAGTGCAGAAAATTGTTCGGGGATTTTGTGGAGTAAACACGTAAATATGTGTCATATTGTAGGTAAGAAGGAACATGAACAATTATTGAGGAATTGTCAGAGCTTAAGGAAAAATTAGGAAAAGAAAGTTGAAAGAATAGGAAGTAAATCAAAACTATAAATTTTGACTAGGATGGCAATGGGGGAGGGGAGGGGAGGGGAGGGGAGGGAACCAATCTCCCCGTACCCATCCCCGATATTTTGCGTATGTCCCCGTCCCCTCCTCGTCCCCATCAGAATTACTTGAGAGAATCCTCATCCCCTCCCCGAATAATAACAGGGGATCCCTGAGGGTCCCCGATCTCCGAATAACTAATACATTTTTTTTTTCGATTTTGAGTTAATCATATTAAAATAAAAAATTCAAATAAAAGTAAAGTTCGAAATATATCTTACATTAATATCCATTACAAAAGTTACATACATTAAATTAGTAAGTAACGCAGCATGCAAGGGATACAAACTTATTTTACAAACTATCATGAACAAATTAATAGTCTAATACAAAATTGTTACAAATAAAATCGAATTTAGATTCAAAATTAACTTTTTCAATGGTGGCGTGGGCACTTTATAAATGTGGACTATTTCCTTTACAACACAATAATTAAATTAAAGCAAATCAAGAGCAAATATTATATTAGATTAGACTAGATATTAAAATTGTGATTCATTGTGGGCAATTATAACATCTAAAAATAAATAAAAAATAGATTTAAGTTTAAAATATTTAAAGAATATTAAAATTAAAAAAATTTTGGGCTAATAGAATCTACTCGGTCTTTTTAATGTCCTAAATAAAAATTTAGGACTTTAATTAGTTAATTAGGCCTACAAGTTTAATAATATAAATATTTTGATATTTTTTATTTTTACCAATATTTATAATTTTATAATTTAAATTTTATAATTTATTTACTAGTAATTTTAAAAAAATTAAAATAAAATTAAAAATTAAAATGGGGAAATGGGTAGGGGATGGGGATTCCACCTCATCCCCGTCCCCTCCCTGAATAAGAAATTGGGTAAAAAAATTTCTCTGTCCATTCCCCTAATAAAAAAGTGGGTATGAAATTATGTTCATACCCTCCCCGAATGAAAAAAATCCCCAAAGATACCTGTCCCCATAGGGATTTTTGCCATCCCTAATTTTGACTTATTCTCCGTTTCTTTGAATTGAACCTCAATGGGGACGCAATGTGTATTATCCCTCATAATCCATGAACTTGAATAAATAGGAAAGCCCAAGCAATAAGTTAGACTCGATAGAAATACAAAAACATCATGAAAAACGATAACAAGGGACCACTCCACCATTTACATACTTGACATTTTATAAATATTTAGAGGCACATGTAGAGAATTTTAAAATCTGATGGGGTAGGGATATTTTCCCCTACATTTTGTGTTTTCATGCACCCCATTAATGTTCAAAAAAGTGATTGTAGTTTTCAAAGATTCAAATAAATTAATAATTCTCACAATTTATCAATTATAAGGTTCTTCATAATTTCTTTTTCTCATCACTTGGCTCCTTTTACTTGTTCAAACTATTTATTTTTATATCATAAAATGATTATATTAGCTCCAACAAAATGTGTAGTGTCATGCCGTTATGTATTTAGTGTACGACTTATATAAAAATGTAAATTTTCTCAAAGCAATTTAATAATTTTCAATAATTTATTCCATGACATATCACCATCACACCATGTATATTTATAATTCAATTAAAGATTTGTAATTAGAAAGATAACTTTGTTTACTTGATGGTTTTTTTGGGTGTTCTTGTGGTAGTTAATATGGTGGGACTTTATAAAATGTTATGGACACCTAAAATAATTATAAATAAATAAAAAGAAATATCATTTCTTTTGAAACAAAAGTACATAAAATATTTAACTCATCAAAAATTTTGCAAAAATAGTCACACCAAAACACTGATAGATGATATTGAATTCAACAATCATATTATGATGAAAAAGAACATCAACAAAGTGAATAAATCATAAATATATTTTTTTTAGTTTTACTTTCACAATATAGATTTACACTTCGCTTTATAGAAAAAAGGAGGAGATGTTATCCAACTCAACTAAGAAATTATTGGTAACAAATCATAAACATTTATTATTTTATAAAACTATAAGAATTTGTGAAAATAAAAATAATTTTCTCATTAATTATTATCCTTTTATGATGTAAGGATAAAAATAATTAAATTGATCTTTTATTAAGACAACGTCAGTGTTTAAGATGATCAAGAGAACTAAAAAGCAAGAAAGAAAAATAACGATGACTTCATGCTTAATTGTGAAATTTTTAGCCTAATAAAAATTTAAAACAACAGACTCTTTATGCAAAATAGTACATTGAACGAAACACAAAATCACATGGAACATGTGATACTTTTATCCAACTAATGTCAAATTAATTTATTCACAAAGTTTGTTGTTCTAAAATTACATGACTCAAAACATTAGAATCAATCACCCTTTTTAAAGCATGTTTTCTTAAAAAAGAAAAAAAGAAAAACAATTCATATGGTATTTACAAGTAAATCATTGTCAAAAGTATGATCAATAACAACTAAAAAGTGTTTCTTCAATGAATGGGTCTTCAAATCTTGATCTAAAATCACCTTAAGTGCATGATCTTACAACTTATGATCGATATTATATATATAGTTAACTAATGTTTGATCAATATTTCATTCTTTTTAACTAGTATTAATCACGTATCTTTTTTTTTTGTTTTTTAATCTGACTAGTAATAAGAACTCATATTAATTGATTATTCTTTTGGAATGGCAGCGTAATGGAGTCCAAGAAAAAAAACAAAAATTGAAACACAGTGAATATCCAAAGGAATCACATTGTCACTTTCATTCATTTCAACACTTAGAATATTTTAGGGTCTCTTCGGTTTTCAAAATCCCCACATCAAAATCAAAATCCCTGATACATACTTTTTGTGGTAAGACAAAATATACAGGCGTGCTGCTAACTTTTGCTCTATTACATTAAAGCTACACACGCACGCTGGTGCACATACACAGAGACATGCATCGATCATCTTAAATCTTTGATAATATTGTGACGTGAAGTTTGTCTAATACATAAAGGAGGTAGCCAAAAAAAAAAAAAAAAAGGTACAAGATACAAAAGCAACCTGTTCATACATCATTCACTTTATCTATTTTTTTTTTTTTTGGGTTTTGTTTTGTTTATTTAAAAATTACAAAAAAACAAGTACAACAATCAAATACCTAAAACATTCAACTCCTCCAACTTCAAATGACCTAATCAAAACTATTAATTAAACATCTAAAAAGATTAATTAATTAGATCACAATACAACAATAATTTGATGAATTTTAATTCATCATATTCTAAGCAGAAAAATGCTGAGCTCAGGCCCGCCGTTATTATCCGGATTCAACATGTAAAATGCCTCCGAGTCACGGCTGCCCACAACTCGCTCAAACCTAGCCCTCATGTACAGCAGCTCCCCCTCCGACGCGCCGGCCTTCCGCCCGTCCTCCACCACCGGAATCACGCCGGCACCCACCGACACGCTCTGCACGGTGGTCAGCACGTGCCAATCCAACCCCCCGCACACCCGGGAAGTTGCGTAGCCACACTTCCTCCCATTGCAATACATAGTCCACATGGGCTCGTGGAACAACCTCCCGGCCCGGCCCTTTCCGGCCTGAACAGGTCCGGCTTTCTCACACTCGAGCGCGATCCGGACCAAACCGGATGCCATCTCCTTGACGAGGGTGGCCGTTGACATGGCGAGCTCTAACAGTAAAACCGGTTCGGACCGGGGATCGTCCTGGACGGCGAAGCTGACATGCCCACGGCGGTTTCCGAATAGGGTTCCGGTGACTTTACGACCTAGAGAGGGGGTTACGGAGAGCTGGGTGGGCATGCTTAGCCATTTGCACGTGGGAAGAATTATATTGGGGAAAGCTATTATGTTGAGAAGTGAACGGACGAGCGAAGTGAATCTTGAATGAACTCTGTTGAAACGCTGTACAGAGACCGGTGAGTGCGAGCCTCTTGTTATTAGAAGCTTGCCTGAACATTCTTCGTTTTCGGGTATCGACGACGAAACTGAAGTTGATCTGTTGAAGTTTGAAGATGGTGTGATTCTCTTCGAGCTTCTGCTGGTGCAGGTGCTAGTGGTTCGTTGTAGAGCAACCTCTTGTCTCATCGTTTCAAAGAGATTTGATGATGGAGATGAAGAGAAGCGTGTGCTTGGGTTTGTGTATTGTGTGTAATATTATTGCTTGAAGCTTTTGCAAGAAACACGAGAGACAGAGAGAGAGAGACAGAGAAGAGAGAAGAAAGGTAATAGCGGCCGACAAAGGTGATGATAGTGTTTGAAGGTGGCCAATATAAAGGGAGACTATGGAGGTTTGTGGTGATAATGATCTTTTTTCTCTATCACTATGCATGCTTATATATACTCTTTTTCCAAACTTTTTTTTTTCTTTAAAAAAAAAAAGAAGAAAAAAAATTGTTGGTTTCTGGCCTAGTTTGGTGAGTCTATTTTGGAAATGATCAAATTAACTAGTGAAAGAAAGAGAAAATATACGAAAAGATTTGAACCCTAAATCTCAATAGGATGATGATACGGTAATAAATTTTTATATAAATTTATCTTATGCAAACTGATGTGACATTAATTCACTGATTGAATAAAAATATAAAATAATATAAATAAATCATGCGGGTCAAAAGATATTCAATTCAACCAATGAATTAACGTCACATCAATTTATACAAAATAAGTTTATACAAGAATTTGTAACTATATCATTACTCATCTCAATAATAAGGTGATATTAGGATTGTTTATTATGCTTTTTGTATTTATAAAGTCACGCCAAAATTTTCTCATGATCTAAACTCTTTTTTAACAAAATTCATGTAGATAATTCGTGATTTAAAAAAAAAACAAATAAGTAAATTTACGTAGATCTTATTATTGATGCAGCGAAACTAGTTGATCAACACCGTTTATCAAATGGGTCCATTTAATTATTTGTGATAGTATCATGATCAAAATGTGTAAACTACAACAATTGGTAACTTAATAAAAGAGCGATATTTGAATATTGCCGTGATGATCTGTTGCTGGTCCAATTCTCCAGGTTAAGATTGCTTGGACATAATATATTTGATGAGTTCATGTTGACCGTTGGATTAGAATCCCAAAGTTATTAAATAAATATTCTGTTGGGTCCAAAGCTCGATTGCCTTTCAATTTTGTTGAATATTTCCACTAAACTAGTATTAATTTTCTCTTCAGTAACGCATGTTATACCACTTGTTTTTCCCTCATCAATTTGGCTGTGTAATAGCTCAAAAGCCATGCACATGCAAGCTCAACATGAACGTTACATTTCACTGATTAAGCTTCTACCTCATGATTCATAGTTACTATACTCTTGTAAGTTAGAGTATTTGCCTTCTGCGTGTCTGCCCTCTTTAAAAGGTCAAAAGTATATTATTCTTAAAATTAATAATTCTTTAAATAAATATATTTTTGTTGTTATTCAAAGTTACTTTCCCACACATACAAAGAAATTGAAGAAATCTTATTTAGATTTAAATTTATAATATTTAGAAATATTTAATTAATTTTTCTTTTAGTTTAATGTAGTTGTCTATTTAGAGTTGTATTGTGTCGGTATTTGTTATTTGAGTTGTCTTTCCTAACTTAGAGATAAGTCTTATTAAAATAAGTTTTTAAGTCAAATTATGATAAGTTATAATTAGTATAAATAAAGAGTAATGATACAACCACAAACTATTGTACAAACTTATTTTGTACAAACTGATGTGGCATGATAAGATTGGTTGAATTAAATATCACTTGGCCCACATGATTTATTTTTATTAATTTATATTTTCATTCAACCAATGAATTAATGCCACGTCAGTTTGTACAAAATAAGTTTGTACAAGAGTTTGTGGTTGTATCATTACTCATAAATAAATGTCTTTTCTGGCCTTTATGAGTAGATCTTGATTATTTCTTATTAATTATTTCTTGGAGCAAATTCCTAATTTCAGTTCTATTCTTATTATTTCTCGATATTATGTGAAATTAATAAATTTTAACACTTTAGATTCGTCGGTATTTTTAGAATTAATATAAAATTATTTTTTTTTAATTATGTGATTCTTAAAAATCAATAGAGTATTGAAAATATCTATATCTATCTACCTCCCCACACTTTTAATATAGAATGTTCTTTTATAAAATTACTTTTCATCTCTTTCTCTCAGTGAAATTTTTTACTCAATCCCCTGATTACATTTATAAGCATGATAGTATTATTTTAATTTATTTACCGGTAGAACTTGCTTTTGGAACTAACCTGCTTTTTGTCTTTTAACTACTTCTGTCTTTAACATTTGGTTATTTATGTGATTATGTAAATATTTTCAAAGTTTGAAAGAAGATCAACTCTTTGTAAGCTTTGACTTCAGCGAGTGCACCACACGCAAGGAGGCGCGTGAGCCGGCCCTCCAATTCTCCCGATGAAATAGAAATTAATACTTAATTGATAATATTATATAAATAATTTGTATTTAGAAAGGTGACACGATGGTGAGAGGCATGATGATGAAGGGTCAATCCAAAATTATGTTCGTGAGTGGCCACTTTGTCCCCATCAATTTGGAAAGAGCACCCCCCAAAACATTCAACACTTTATACATAAATTAAAATTTTTATTTACTTATAAGACTTTTAAACTTTGTAGTATACCCATAATAATATTAAATATTAATTGCTTTATACAATTAACCATCATTGGAATCATATATTATAATTAATATAACAATTTGGGCGGTTCCAAACCGAGCATGCTCTAGGGCATGACCAATCAAATTGGTGGCCTAACAATTTTTTAACCCCTAAATTTCATGATAATATTTGCCACGTGGGCTATCCAAGTACCACTACTAGACATTTATTTTTTTAAAAATTCTTTTTCTCTATGTATGTATAAAAATATGTCGTCTTCAATTTGCATCAGCATCGGCATTATTGATGACTCCAGACAATTAAAAAATTTCATATCTTACTCGGGAAAAAAAATAATTGAAATTATTTAGCCAACATTTTGAGATTATTGAATAAATAAGTTGGTCTTATGATAATAGGACCCATGTTTTGATGTGAACTTTATTCGAAACCGACGGGCGATGGCCATTACGGGCTCACAAGTCACAATTTGGATATTTATATTATGCACTATATTTTATTTTTAAATCAAAAAATAAAGGAAGAAGAAAGATAGCATTATGATTTTGATGATAACGTTTCCAAAGCGGCAATAATAATAATAATAATAATAATCTTCTAGAAAACAAGAAAACATTGTGAATTATCTAGCATTTGGATTTAGAACTCAAGATTTGGATAACAAAATGTATCATCTAATAGTTTTAAATTTGATTTAAAAAATTATTTATTGGAAAATGTTATGGACCAATTTAGTAATGCGGTAACTTTAAAATAATTACCAGCAATTATATTATATAAATAATCAGCTGTGAAAAAAATTTGGTAAACGTTTAGTAAAAAAATTTTGCTTTGTTATCTCAAAATAATTGGTAATAATAATAATCTCTTTGATAATAATTATTTTAAATTTTTATAATATATGTGAGGATAAATATGAAATTGTATTAATTATAAGATTGATTTTCAAAATTAGATTTTGACAAGTTATCATTTCAAAATCTACTTATAGGATGAGTGATTTTTTCAAAATTAGTTCTTAACTTTTCAAAATTACTTTTAAATATTTCAAAAGTAATTTCAAACAGACCATACTCTTGAAAGATTTTGGTTAGAAATTCAGCATTGATAATATTTCATGAGGATATTTATTGACGTGGCAGTGGGATGATCCTAACAACCCTTATTATGTTTTTTTCTTGTTTAGCTAGGCTATAAAAAATTAAGTGTAACAAAGACATTCAAAACTTGGAACGAATGTTTTTATTACAATTATTGTGTGTTGAGTTATTAGTCTCACTTTTCAAATTAATCTATATCTCAAAAAGATTATCTCATAGGTTTGACCTCTCTTGCAATGCCAGCAATAAGTTAAAAGATCGATTCCCTGATCACACCAACCTAAAATCAAAGGTGTAATTGTTTTTGAGTTAAACAAGATGGGTGTGCAAAATGTATATCAAAAGAAGAACATCTATGCACGTCTATTGTTTGCCATCTCATGAATTCAAAGAAACTGAAACTGCATAAAACTTTTTTCATCTAATCTTTAAAAGCAAAACAAATATAAAATCACCATGTATATAATTTCAATCTGAGGCCACTTGGCTCCCAGAATCATTGCCTGTGGACTCTATCTTTGGTGCTTTTCTTTTGCGGCGAACCTCTGATGATAGCCTGTCTCTCACACACACACGCATGCACACCAAAAGATTTCTATTAAGATTTATTGTATCTGCAAATCATTCTAATAAAATTCAAATATAAACCAATTTCGTATATATTAACCCTAAAGTTTTCCAAGAAGACTTAAGGGTTATTTACTGTACTTGACAGCGATTGTATTGTGAGAATATTGTTATTCGTAGCTAAAAAAAAAAAATTATAATTAGATTATTACCTATCAATTTAAACTTCAAGAATTGATATATGATGGGATACATATATAAAAAGAACGTGAATATTAAAGTTAATTACCCCAAGTGTAAGGAAGTATCCGAATGATCATCTTCATTTTCATTCGAAGTGCAACCGCAATGATCAGCTTTCAATTTTGTGAAGGAAAATCTCCTTTCGAGAGGATCAAATTCAACCAATGGTGACCTTGACGACGACCTTCGAAGCTCCTCCATCTATATATTATTTTTATCCACATGCATTTTGAAGAAAATTTTAAAATAAAAAATGAGTATTTTCAAACTAAAAAATGAATATTTTTATTTGCTAAAAACGTCAAGCATATTTTGGCTCACCTGTTTTCTTAAAGTCTCATTCTCTAGCATGGCTTTTTGCTCCTGCATATTAAAAATTCTCAAAAATAAATACAAAAAATTCATCATTTTATTTCAACAATAAAAAAAAAGGAGTATTGGAGGAGCATTGGAAACGTTTAAAAGTGCCTTTTTTTTTTTTAACTTTTTTTTGGGGCAGCCGATAAGCACTTTATGTTAGGTGGACTGTGTAGCTAATCACGGATGATTATATGTGCCACATGTCTAATTTTTATTGCCCAAACGAATCCAAAATCCAAAATTATCCCAAAAAAAAAAAAAGAAGAAAAAATAATCCCCAGTACTTTACCATTAATCTAGATCTCCGAATTTGCTCCAACAAAACTTGTTCCTGCAGCATTAAAGATTCAATTCAATTAGGCCTACACAGCAAAACCTAATTACAGTGTCAAGAGATGATTAAAATTCTAGTCAAACCAAATTACCTTCATGTCCTTGACAGATAACATGCCTTCACTCAATTGATGTTCCAATTGTTGTAGCTCTTTGAAGCTCAAGCCATCTAGCTCCTGTCCATTCATCCGCCTGTAATGTGATGTACTAATTTGTGTTAGAATAATCAATTGGTTCAGGTCATAATAATAATAATAATAATGGAAATGGCATTACTCACATGTATGCCAAACGTAGCCTTGCATACTCATCTTTCAAAGCATTCAATTCTGCTGATTTTGGTGGAAGCTGCTTATTCATTGAAAATTGAAATAAGGATCATAAATTTTAAGACCACTGGTAAATCATAAACGAACAGTGTGCTGATAGAAATACAACACAGGCAAAAAATAACTTCGTTTTCTTCCCACCTCTTTGTCTTTAAAGAGATAAAACAACGTCGTTTTGCTTGTGTTTCTATCAAGCGTATATTGTTCCTTTTAACATTTTTCGAATTTTTAATTGAGTGCAAATATGAAATATGTGTACGTACACCACATTTTAATTTCTGTATAAATACATATGAATGTGCAGTGATTGATACCTCTGGGACTCCATGCTCTTCATTACGATTTGTTTGGCATTCCAAATCAATGCCTTTGCTGTATCTTGAAAGAATGTGTTCCATGCTACAATACATACGGATACGGTAAATTATACAGTCAATAAATAAATATAAAATTTTTTAAACTAATGACTAATTATTTCCTACTATAACTGTCAAAATAAAAAATTCCTACTGTAAATAATAATATCATCAAAGGGATAAACTGGACCCACTATGGGTTTAGCCCGTTTTGTTTGTTGAGGGTTTAGTAAGCCCGTCATATGGGTCAAGCCCGCCTAGTTTTTGAGCTCCAGAAAGCTTTGATTGAGAATTAACCAAATATATATATATATATATAAGGGAGTAGTGCACTCTCTCTATTATCAGAATTGTAATTAGAGTTACCCAAAAAAAACACAAAAAAGTGGGACTTTTTCAGGATAAACTGGGCCTAAAGTTAGGTCCATGTAGGGTTTTGCATGGATTTGGGGCCCGGCCCAACACACCATTTGCACTATTTCCTTGTTAGGCAAGTTCTTTACCTTTTTTCTCTCTTTGCCCAATGATCTTTTACCCCTTTTTTTTTTCTTCCTCAATATAAAATTTTCTTACTTAAATTAGTTATTTACTGTTAGTACCAATTTTCCCTTCAAAAAAGAATTAAAACTTTTAATTTATTACATCATTACTCTGTTCTTCTTCTTCTACATATTTTCAAACTCTATATGAACTTTTCTTTTTTTCTTTTAGCAATTAAACAAACTTTTTTTTTTTTTGGTTTTTCGGTTAAAGGGTTTATCACAATTCAACAACACTAATCTAAAGGCGCTATGAAATAGAGCCATGCATACATAGACCAAACCAACCAACCAACCAACCAAAAAATTGGAAAAAAAAAGTCTAATTTTATCAAAGATAAAGATTTAGAGATCTCTCAAAAATGGCTTTTAGAAAGAAGAAAAAAGAAAAGAAAAAAAAAAGAACCTTGAACTTGAAAACTCATAAAGCTTGCCGGTGCTGGAGAAGACAATGACACCAACATCTGCATCACACAAAACTGACAACTCCTTAGCCTTTTTCAGCAACCCATTACGCCGCTTTGAGAAGGTCACCTGCCGGCTGTTCAAGTTCTCAATTTTCTTGATCTCAATTTTGCCTCTCCCCATTTTGTTGTTGCTGCTTCCTTTTAACAACACACAGAGAGATTATAAGAAGAAGAGGAAGAGAGAGAGAGAGCAGGAAGCAAATGAAATGAGATGAAATGAAAGGAAAATTAGTGTCTAATGTGTAGAAAAGAAGACTAAATATAAGGAAAAAAAACTTCGAAATGACAGGGGGACTAATGAAGGAAAGTGTGACCAAAATTAGAATGTAACATGGAAAGGTGACAGATGGGATACTATATGTAGCAAATTCTCCGAATATGGGCATATTTCTATTTACTTGACGACTAGTCTTTCCCACTTTTGGAACTTCTCCTTAGGCTTTGTTTGGTATTACGTTCAATTGTTTCGAGATTTTGTTTTTGGTAATTAATCCATTTTTGTCCTTAGTTTTGATATACTACCATAAGTGCTCTTGGTGTTGGATATGAAAATATGCTATTTTCTCCCTAATTTTTCCTTCTTTTTCTTTGGAATTTACCATTTACTCCTTACATAGTTTGTAACACCCCTTGCAAGGGTCTGATCGGGTGCGCAACTGTATCAAACTTCCATTGGGAAAGTCGTGAGTCCCACAACTTGCCACGCATGCAGTCACGCACCTAATCAAACTTTTTATAATATCCCTTATATATTCTCTTGTTACTAAACTTTTAACTAAAAAGTTTGAGAAAAACATCACAACCCTTAATGTTTGCTTACATTTACACATTGAGTTACTTAATTTTATAAATGGTCACATACTGTACTTTTTTTTAGTAGCATAACCTACTTTTTAATAAATCTTGAGAGTTTGGATGACGATTTTTTAAAAAAAAAAAAAATTATGTGTGACCATTTAAAAAAGTAAAGAGTACTCGTATATTAAGTATATTTGGCAATATAATGGGTTTTCCCTTAAAAAAAAAAGTAAAGATAAATAAGAGTAGGGTTGGCAATGGGATGAGATGGGATGGGATGAGATTTACCAATTCCAATCTCGCCCCATATATGCAAATGAAATGAAAAAATGTCTCACTCTCGTCTCTATATTTTTTTTGGGACAAAAATATATCTCGATTCCGTCCCAAAAGATATGGGATCCTGCGAGATCACATCACAATTGGAAAAATTCTCATTCTTAGTCGGTAATCAAACGGGATGGGATGAAATTTGCCAATCTCACTTCCGTCCCATATATGCAAGTGGGATAAAAAAAAGGTCATATTTCTGTTCCTAAATTTTTTTATGGGACAAAAATATGTCTCAATTCCATCCCAAATGGGATGAGATCCCGCAGGATCCCATCCCATCGGGAAAAATTGTCATCCCTAAATAAGAGCTACTATTTCAAGATAAGGAACAATTGGTTAAAGAAATATATTGGCATAAATAATTAAATATACTACAAGTGCTTTCATAGAAACCTATTTTATTCAAAGTGTTTTGCACATAGCATTCCAAAACAAACCCTAAGAAACGTATTCACAACATTTAAATTTTCATTGAGGTTCCAATTAAAATGAAACCCTTTATTACCGTAAATATAAAATTGAATCCATCATGCTTTCTGAAATTTCCATAGAAGATTTGATGTTATATTCTCTCCTCTAATAGCATGAAAAATTGGATATTAACAAAAGTAAATAATGGAAAGTTCAATACTTTGATTCCAAACACATCCTTACCATACTTGGTCAATTAAACGTGGGGCCGCCTATTAATAGTAAGTCTAAAGTGGGAACGTTTTCAATGAATATTTGAGTAGATACAGAAGCAATTATTACATAAACTTAGAAGTAATGATACCCCACTTAATGGAATTACTTGCAAATTAGTCATTGTGTACAAGTCCTTCAACCACAAACTAAGGTACAAGTAGAAGAAACACAAATTTTCAGAAAGTGTTTTGCTTGTATGTCATAATTAAGATATTCACGTGAACCTTGTCCAGTTGGCTCTTGGACTACTAATTATGCTTATTACTTCAAAATTCTTAGCTATACTACTGACATTACCCAAATCATCACTGCAGATTCGGTATCAAAATCAATGAGTTTGGGAAAGACGTCGCTTTGTTACGTCTAAGGAAAAGTCTTTTTTACCCTTTACTCACAGGATAGGCTAGAATGATCATTTATCTTATATTTAAGGAAAAATTATCAATTGTCCACCTTAAGCTTACCTAATTATTAGAAATATTGTAAAAGTTTGAATTTATTCAATTTTGAATCCAATGTATGCAATTTGTATCAACCATCCACTAAAAAGACATAATTATCCTTATAAAATGATAAAACAAAAACAAACACAAATTATAGTAATAGTTATTTTACAAGGGTAATTTCAAAATAATGGGTGGAAAATAGAATAAATTTAAAATATTATAGTATTTTTTATAATAGGTTAGTTTTCGAGTGAATCGCTGATAATTTCCCTATATTTAAAGAAAATTGACATTATCATAATGCTTTATCACCTCTTCATCTTTGAGTTTCTTATAGTGTTGTGGCTCACATTTTCTTCTCATTTGAGAATACTACTCTCCTTCTTTGGATTTTAAACAGGCTTTAAATAGACTATATCAAGGAAGGCTTTAAATGGACCATATCAAGGTAGATTATCGACATACTTCTGATTTTTGGGTTGAGTTTCAAATGGATAATATAAAGATTTGAACTATTGGCACCCTTCTAAAGTCTTTATAAAATCCCTCACCTATTACAATTACATTAAGGAACAAAATAAAATTTGATTACTCATATATTTCTCTTATCTATAAGTTTCTCTTTCTAACTTTTTATACCAACACAGCTACACCAAAGTTTTTTACATTTTTTGTTTTCTCACAAGCGCTTTGCATTCTAAACTTTTTCATTCATTTAAAAAATTACATAATAGCTATTTGATTATGCTTGTAATTCCATTTAATTCATACATATAGATGATTTTTTTTTCAATTAAATAGATATGCTTTAATCATTCAAAAAAATTTATTAAAAAAATTGTAATTGAAATTTTGTCGAAGAGACTGAAATTTTCTTTTTAATAAGAAAGAAACCTGAAAAAATTAGAAAATGACATTTTGTAAATTAAAGTGGGTTCTGACCAAAAAAAAAAATTGAAAAGAAAATTACAAGGGTAATAGTCCCATTTTTATATAAAGACATGTTTTGATACACACATACATACACACACACACATTTCAATGAACTATACAATAAGCTAGATTTTTTTAGTAATGCTATATTTTTGAACTAGAATCACAGTCATTACAATCTTAAATAAGGTAAAATTCATTTGTTGGATGATATAACAAAATAAAAAATAATTTGACAAGTTATAAAACTAATATTTTAATACATGAGTGTCGCATAAACACTTGGGATTATACTTGAAATGTCTATTATTATTTTTAAAAATAAAAATACCAATAATAATAAAATGATAATACAATCTTCTAGCGAATAAATACGTGTAAAAATATATCTTTTATTAAAACTATTTATTAACATGTTAAAAGACAGGGTCCAGCTATGGTACTAATGTGGTACCATAATTTTGCCCTAAAACACAACACATTTTATTGAAAATAAGAAGAAGAAGAAGGAGAATTCACATCACAGAGGATCTCACCCTTTGTTAAATATGGCAACAAATCAAAACAATTTATGCACCTTACCTCAATTTTTTGCCACTGAAAATCTAATCAAATATCCAATCAATCGTATCATTAATCTAGGCCCAAACTTAGCCCAACCCAAATATATCAACAATGAATCTCATCCGTTAACTAATACCACCCACGTGGCAAATCATACGGCTCCGATCATCCTTCACTGACTCCAAAACCCAAACCGCGTGTGACCTCACTGTACAGATTTTGAATTCAAACTATACAAGTTAACGTTACGATTTTCCATAGCCTTAGCTTCGGATCCGAATCTGAAACCGAACCAAAATGTGTCTAAAATGAACAACCCCAAAAACAAAAGCATAACACTGACACATTATTCCATTGTACAAGAAAATAGCAAGCCCAATCAACTGAAGAAACAAAAGAATCAAGAACTATCACTGAAAAGAGAATTACACAAATCTTTTCTTTGTTTTTTAGCTTTCTGGGTCCTTTAGGGTTTCTTGTTTTTATTCATTCTGTTAAAGGAAAGAAAAGAAACCCAGTATGTTCTTGAATCTTTACTTTCTTTCCATTGTTTTGAATTTGTAAATTGTGCGAGTAAATGCATTTGCATGTGAAATGACTTGTTGGGTATTTTTTGTTTGATTGTTTTAATTGATATAATTGAGTTTTTTGTTTCTTTGGTTAATTATATGGGGACATTAAGATGGAAGATAGTAGAAGAAGAAGTGGGCTACATGACTTCAATTTGGCGTCAAGAAAAGCTGAAGAATCAGGTTGGTGAATGCTGATGCTATCTTTATTTCTTTCTATATGTGTGTGTGTGTGTAGATGTAGATTTTTCAATGTGTTTGTTCTTAATTTTGTTTTTTGTTTTGTTTTCTTGTGTGCCAGATAATGAATAGTGAGTCTTTTTTTTTAAAAAAAAAACGTTTCTTTTATCAAATTTGTGGGTTATTTTGTAGCTTGGAGGCGATTTGAAGCAGCAGAGTGGCTTGAAAACTTAGTGGGCCCTCTTGGAGTATCAAGCGAGCCATCAGAGAGAGAATTCATTTCTTGCTTGAGAAATGGTCTCATTCTGTGTAATGCCATTAACAAGATTAACCCAGGGACTGTAACCAAGGTACTCCATTCTTTAATTTAAATACCTAAGTCCAAAATTGATGAATAACGTAGTATGTTTGTTTGTTTCATGGAAATGCAGAATGTGATTATTGGTGGGTTTTTATCACTCTAATTATCTAATTGATGATTTGCTTTTGGAAATTTCTCAAGGTTGTGGAGAATAGTTCATATATACAATCATTCAGCCGGGAATCTCAGCCGCCTCCTGCTTATCAATACTTTGAGAATGTACGGAACTTTTTGGTGGCTGTTGAGGAGTTGAAATTGCCAGCTTTTGAAGCTTCTGATCTTGAAAGGGTAATATAACTCATCTAATGTTTTTTGTGTGTGCAATAAAACTAGATGAATAGAATGTCTCTCTCTCTCTCTCTCCTTCCCCCCCACTCTCTCTCTCTCTATATATATTTGTTTGTTGTTAGTATTGACCTGTGACTAATTGACTCATTTGTTTATGTTATTTTAAGGATACTTTGGAGGCAGGGTCAGCAGCCAAGATTGTCGATTGCATATTATCCCTGAAATCATACCATGAGTGGAAGCAGATGAGCTGTGAAAATGGATTTTATAAGCCTGCAAAAACTCTGTTGGTTCTGCAATCTGCCAGTAGGCCTTCACGAGCCTCAACAGTTATCACTTCAGGCTCTTCTAGGCATTTGGACATGTCTGCATTATCTGAGAAACAGCTACCTGCCAATGGTGAAAATCTGAAGCTTGAAGGTAGGTTGGTCTTTTCCACAGGTGTTTTTCATGTATGTTAACCTTAGATTTGTATACGAGTTTATTCACATCCCATAAGAACTCTTTAAGAAACCTTCTAAGCCTGACATCTAGATTGTGTAATTATTGTCAGTGTAATGTTAATAAATGATTTAATAATACTTTCTGGTACCTACCTAATGCGCTTGTCACTGTAAAGATAATAAATGGTTGTCAAAATTGCTCACTGGTTTATAATGTACCTAATATGCCATTGTCACATTTCATAACTAAGGTATTACAAATATTCATCCTTGTTAAATGATAGAAAATAATTTATTTTGTTTTTGGTTATGTAGAATTTAGTAGCAACAGCCATATACTTGAAAGAGATTTTTCGTTTTAAATAGCATTTATCTTGATAGATGATCCAGATGCTACTTATTTTTGCCTTGGTGTGTTATCGTATCTTACTTTATACAATGCATTGTATCTTGTAGATTTAATTGTTAAGGTGATTGCTGAATGCATGATTGGCGCAAAGGAAAACCTTGATGAGAACCTTTTAGCTTCCTTTCATAACAGAAGTCTGGTAATTTTTAATTCTTTTGCTTACTGAATTTAGATTCACCAAGTGTAAAAATTGGAACTAGAATGGAGAGCTAAAGTGGAGTAGATAATTTTCTTTGTTAATGGATTTTCTTTTTTCTCTGATTTGATCCAGGATTCATTTAAGCTGTTGACCAAGGTCCTCTCTAGTTGCTCAAAACAACTCCAGACAGAGTACCCTGAGGTCAGTCTGGTTTCAGTCAAAGATTACTCCAAAAATTTCCTGGTTGAATTTCTCAATATAAGATATACCAAAGAAAAATTAACAAAATATAAACTGGTTTTGTTGGTACATATTCTTTTTCCTTTTATGTCCATTGGTAGAGACAGAATGCAGGATAATGGTGGAAGTGTGATCATAGCTATCTATAGACATTGACTAAGGCACCCCCTGGCTTGCTACCTATGTTTCAACCAGCAGGATCTTGTCTTATCAAGCCTGAAAAATATATCCACTAGCAAATTTCTTGATATTTATATGTATGTTCTCTTAGTTTGATTGAATGTAGGAATTGGGATAAGATGGGACTGGAACTGGATTTGGATAGAGTGGATTCTATAGTACTGTTCTTTGTCTAGTGCAGTTCCGGACTAAACTGCATTCTGATTAAACATCTTATATTTATGTTTTAAAAGATTTATTGTCCTATATTCATGGAACTAAAGTTTCGAGCCACACCATTTGTCCAGTCCAATTTTAGAGTTTAATTGTGTGCTATTAGACTATGACAACAAGAAATATTGCTTAATCCCCTGTATTGCGCAATCAAGACGTGGCCTAGAGTCCTCGCTTTAAATTAATTTACACTTGTTATCCTGCTACGCCATAAAACATACTGTTATCGAAATCTAATTTTTTAAGGGAATGTTAATATTTGCCCTAAAGGAACTAGATGAGGGAGACTACTGGCAATGAACGTGTGCAAAAAGCAACTTGACTACAAATAATACATCTAAAAAGTAAATTATGCATCTTTTTGAGACTTTCAATGCCAAAAGGCTCCCTTGGTATGCACAGATTAAGAGGACTCTTGAAGTAACTAAAAGGCGAAAAATCTCCCTTGCTTTATCTTATTTGAACAACTTTTGTTTTTACTTTTTTAAGCCAATGCTTTTGCTTCATAAAGCTCTCTGTAATATAGTTATTCCTGTTCAAATGCAGCTGAAATCAATGTTTGAAGCATTTCTAAAAGGAAGCAGGTTGCAAACCCATGTAACTTCTTCTCCAGAGGATTTACCTGTACTTGGAATTTCTCAGGTAATTTTTTAAAATTTCAAATGGATGTGGCTTTATAAGCATGTACCTTTAAAGAAACATGTTAAACATAACTGCTTCGATTTCTTAGATGTCATCTTTCTCATTAATATAAAATTCTACTGCAATTATTTCTCATTAATATTTTGTGATTCATAGCACTTACCTGAATGGTCACCATTATTGTTTTACTGTTTCCCTGATATGATTTTCTTCTTCATAAAAAAAAAAACACCTTTCGACCTTGTCAGATCATTAATGTTGACAATCTCAGTGATCTAAATAAGTAGATGTGCTTGGAGCAGCATCAATCCTGCTTCCCTAGATGTACTTTTGAGCACTTTCTTTCTTAACCCAATTAATGCCACCGAGAATTTAATAAATACACTATTCCTATTAAGGGAAAAAACATCATGTTTCCTGCACTAAAAGGTGATGCTTGTACATACACATTTGTCCATGCATCTGTTTCTTGGATACAGAACCTGAATTCTTTCACAGTGTTGCAGAGCTTGCTTGATGAAAGGTAACTGCAAGCACCGGCAGTTACTTCAAATGCAAGAAAAAGAACTTGTGGTAAGTAGTTCTGCCATGAACTTCATTTTTTGCTTGAATTGTCACAGTCTAGGTTAATCTGTATGAAATTGTACTTTCATAGAAAATAACATCGGGAAGATAAAAAAGTTGGCGCATATTTTTTGCTTGTAATCAATTTTAGAATGCTTTACATATATTTTCTTGCTTGTTCAGCATAAACTTACATTCATTAGATTGCCCTTATAACGAACTGTTTTCAGAAATATGATTCACCTGTATAAGCATTCTTGTCATGAGACCTTATTTAGGAAAGAAAGCTGTTTTTAACAGCGAAGAACATGGTCTCTGTGGTGGCTGATTTTTTGTTTTAATTTATTTCACTTTTTCCCTGCTATTAGAGTAAGAAAAATAATGCACATCCCTTTTTCATTTTTAGCAAGAGATCTATGCTCAAAGCTTGCTGTTTGGCTTATAACGTGCTGCACCTTAATGAACATAAAGCTTTCTTCTTTCTTCAATTATTTTGTGTATCTTTTGCTTGTTTATCTGATCATTTCTTCTTTTGAAAGAAATTCTTGGCCAAACACACATTGATGATAAAGGAAGATGTTAAATATTGAATGATATAAATAACCGCCTCAATTTTCTATTAAATGAGAACTTCTTCTATAATTTTGTCATTTTGTTCTTAATTATTTCAGGATCTTAAGGACTTGTTATCAAGAACGAAGAAAGAGTTCAAAGACTTGGAGTTGCAGCTGCATAGTGATTTAGAAGACCTCGGTCTGTTCTATACTAAAAGGACCTTAAGTTTAAAATGAAACATACTTTCCTAATTTTTATTATTTATCACATTCTCGTAATCTTTACCAAACATTTATATATACAATGAATTTAGGCTGGACTCCTTTAGTACTGTTGTCCAGATAATGCTACAAGTATGTTTTGAGCTTTTGCAGCTGATATCTTTGTCCTGTGTATCTGAGACCAGAATTTCTTCTGATTTTGTTTCCATAATTCCTTATTTATGAAAAAGATGAATTCATAATCAGAAGCCATTTTTTTTTTTTTATGATGGTTTCCTGTCTTTATATGCACATCAAGTTTTGAAGTTTTTGAAGTTTTTTGGAAGTTAAAATGTGCTCCTATCTGGCAATTTGCATGATTTCAGGAAATCAGGTGCAGGAGATGTCCTCTGCTGCTCTTGGGTATCACAGGGTGGTGAATGAAAACAGGAAGCTATACAATATGGTTCAAGACTTGAAAGGTACCAAAAACTATCCTTATGTTACCCTTCTGATTATTTTAATGAAATATTGCTTTACTTAGAAGCATTGATGATGTAATGTCAATTTCAGAAAAAAACAAAAAAAGGAAATGATGTAATGTCAAATCTATTCATTATGTACTGGGTTGAGATTTTCTTCAGGCAATATACGAGTTTACTGCAGAGTCAGGCCTTCTTTCAGGGCTGAAACAAAAAATGTGATAGAATTTATCGGTGAGGATGGCTCACTAGTGATTTTGGACCCATTAAAGGCCCGAAAGGAAGGAAGAAAAGTGTTTCAGTTCAATCATGTGTTTGGTCCAACTGCCACGCAAGGTAAAGCTCAGTATTAATCTATTACTGAAATTTATTGGGGAGGATGGTTTATTAGAGAGGGTGGCTTACTGCAATTTAATATTGCATTGATTCGTATGTGCCTCTGATTGCTTCGGAATAGCAATTTAATATTGCATTGATTCGTATGTGCCTCTGATTGCTTCGGAATACCAATCTTTGTTTTCAGATGATGTATTTAAGGACACTCAACCATTAATAAGATCAGTGATGGATGGTTATAATGTATGCATTTTTGCATATGGCCAAACTGGATCTGGGAAAACGCATACCATGGTAAGATCCTTGTCAAAATTGTTTCAGCAGTTCAAATTTTCTAAAACTCCATTAAGTTCATTTGATTTGTTTTGAATATCTAATGATTTGGCAATGCATTTTCCATCTGCACAATACAAATTATTGTCTTAGTTTCTCTACATCTTCCCAAGATATTTTCAGCTAATGTATGGCTTTTGTGACAGAGTGGTCCTTCAGGAGGAATGCAAAAGGATAGGGGGATTAATTATTTGGCTCTGGAAGATCTATTTCATATATCTAGTACAAGGAAGGACATCATCAATTATGACATTTATGTTCAAATGATCGAGATATATAATGAACAAGTACGAGACCTTCTCATAGAGGATTCATCAAATACCAAATATCCTTTATATTTCATCTTCTACCTTGTAGAAATATTTTTGTTCTATTAAATATGTTCATATATAAAACTTTAGATAGGAAAGTTTGTTTCTCACTTTTTTTTTTTTAAAATGCAAATGCAAACATCCGGTATCCTTAATTGTGCTCAAATTAGAGATAAGGAGTTGTGCTAGTGAAAATGGGTTGAATCTTCCAGATGCTACGATGCATTCAGTGAAGTCCACAGCTGATGTTCTTCGGCTGATGAAACTTGGTGAGGTGAATCGTGCTGTCAGTTCTACAGCAATCAACAACAGAAGCAGCCGCTCCCACAGGTCAGTTTTGGGATTGTGCTGATTGTTTAGCCCATCTTATTGTATTTATTGAAAAAGTCGGTTTTGTTTAGAATATATGAAACGTTGAGTTTACATTTGAAGATTTCTCTGAAAATTGATGGAGTTGTATCTGCAGTGTCTTGACAATACACGTCCATGGTAAAGATACATCCGGAAGCATTCTTCGTAGTTGCCTGCATCTAGTAGATCTTGCAGGCAGCGAAAGGGTGGACAAATCAGAAGTTACAGGTGATCGGCTAAAGGAGGCTCAATATATCAACAAGTCCCTTTCTTGTTTAGGAGATGTGATCACAGCCTTGGCTCAGAAGAACTCTCACATTCCTTACCGTAACAGCAAGCTCACTCTTCTCTTGCAAGACTCTTTAGGTAATTAAATGCTGTTACATGTCACCTTTTCATAAAGCCTCTACTTCCTTCTCCTTAGAATAGTGTGTAATTTGTAACTTGTCGCTTGGACTTGCTGCATCTGTTAGGGTGAGGGGGTATGGTGTGTATCCAAAATGGTGAAAAAGAACTGAATGCACATCTGTAGGTTTTTTACCCTTTTGTTTATTCATTTATGTTGAAAGCTCCTCTGTAAATTGTGAGGCAGCCAAATGTGATTGATAACTTTACAAAAAAAAAAAAAAGATCTTATTCTTGTGTGTAGACATTTCCTTGAATACATTCGAAATGAGGCGTATATTTACCAAATTCTCCTTATGGAAAAATTGTATTTCAGGTGGACGTGCTAAAACATTAATGTTTGCACATGTGAGTCCAGAAGTGGATTCTTTTGGGGAAACAGTCAGTACATTGAAGTTTGCTCAAAGGGTTTCAACTGTTGAGCTTGGTGCTGCACGAGTGAACAAAGAGAGTAATGAGGTTATGCAACTCAAGGAACAGGTGAACATATCGATTTAATTGACTGTTTTTTTAATCTTTATATTCATCTAAAATTGTTCATTTTTACATTTTTGAATGCCCATGCACTAGATTCTTGATACGTTGTTCTTTTTATTTTCCGTAATTTCTGGAATTTCGTACCAAATATCTAAACAAATGAATACTTTCTGAAAAGTTTTGTTTTAGGTAGAAATTGCATGGTTTCGTGTCATATTATCTCTAATTTACTAATTGATTCGTGTTCATGAGCCAGACAGTTGCATACGAGTACACAAATTTATTTATTGTTTTTTATGTTTTAAAATCTGTCAGATTGAGAGCCTCAAAAAAGCGTTGGCAAATAAGGAAGCTCAGAAAGCAATAGCAGTGACTGAGCGAACTCCTCCTCGTACCCGAAGACTGAGCATTGAGAGTCTTAGTGCAGTGAAGACTGAGAAAGTGATAAATAGTCAAGAGAAAAAGGGGACAAAAACCCCTTCAGTCCCAACTCGTGCACGAAGATTAAGTTTGGAAGGTCCAAGATATGGTATCAAGGAGAACATTCAGGTAAAAGTATCTGATAGTGTAAGCAAGCCCCTACAACTTGGGTCTGCTTCGAGACAGAAATTTGATCAGTTCCAAGCAGTTTCTACGCCATACGAGCATTGGAGCAGCAATGATGTTTCCATTATCGATGCTAATCATCATAATAACGTTCCCAAAAGTCCTAATTTTTCCTATAGAAAACGGGCAGTGAAATCTGACAATAGACCCCTGATTTCATCTCATCAGCTGCCAAATACACCTGAGCCACAGATATCTGCCAGAAATGAGGTTCAGATTGAGAAGCAAAGTGAACTAACTCTTTCCACAGAACCTCGGACTACAAATGGAAAAGGATCCCAAATAAGGAAATCCCTTCGAACCATTGGAAAACTGATCAATGGCTCTGAAAAGAGGTATGTGAAATCTGGTACTTAATTTCTAAACTAAACTTGTGGCAATGTTAGGTAAATTTTACATCTTATCATAATTTCCATTTGGTTGATGAACATTTCTAAAGGATGAACAGTCTCTGGGCACTGGATTACTATGTAAATATTTGTTTATGCCATCTTTCCAGCAAATCATATATTTTAAAAGTTTATCCCAAAAAAGTATTTGTAATCATAATTTGTGGCCTTATAAATTACAGGAACCAACAAAACTTGATTTTACCCACCAAGGGTGCTGGCAAAATCAATGATGGAAACTCCCCAGTTAGAACCAGTACAAGGTCCCTGAGGCGGCAATCACTTACTGGAACTGAAGCTTCGGGGTCAGATAGGTCTCGCAGATCATCTCTTGGAGGGAAGCCAACTGAATCAAGTAAGCAACACCTGCACAGAACTGATGCAGGTTTTTTGCCTCATTTTATGCAACTGTTTCATGATTTGAGTTCTTCGTAGTATTATCTTTTGCAGATGCAAATGACTATAGGAATGCCAAGACACCGCCTCCAATCCGCCCATCAGCACAGACTACAAAGCGCTGGATGTAGATCTACCCTTGCACTTAAAGGACTCCAGTAGTGCTTCAACTCGAAGCATACTGCTTTGCTGACATTTGAGCTGGACACACTCCAAAATAGACAAACCCAGAGTTAGCAGGCTCGCAGATCGAACAAGAAGAAAATCTTCATGTAGATAGAAGTAGAATGTAAGATTGTAAATTGATTCATATTCCACCTTCTTAAAAAACTATCTTTTCTAATGAAATTATTTCACAATCGTGTAATAAAATGGCCGCATTTGGCACGCTGTTTGAGTTCAACTTGTGACATTGAGAGTTACTATCAGCTCCCGGCAACTAAGAAATGGGTGTGATGAGATCAACTTTGAGGGTTGAATAGCTCTCTGCTCTGTAACAATGCACTTCTGGTTTCATCACATTCATTTCTTGCTGAAACATTAGTTACTTACGTTTGCCAATTTGCCAACACCACAACGTCAGGGCCACTAAAACTGCAACTAGAAATCCGTAACATAAACCAAAAAAAAAAACAAATCCCCTATTGAAATTTATCTTGGAAATCAATGCTTTACTTCATATATAGAAATAAATTCTTCCAATATCTCAGAGAATTTGCAGTTAAGTTTTGCAAGATTTTTCAAGGCCCACCAATAAAGTGGGTGATAAGATCTTCCCCATACTTTCCTGAATTATTTGTACAAAAATAATAGTTCTAGCTATTGAGCTTCTTCACATGGAAAATGACAATCTCTTGGCAGGGGCAGTCATAATTATTAGGACCACTTGAATTCCTTATGGATTCTGAAACTTGCAGCAAAGAGGACACAAAGTTCCCATTTAAAACACTATAAATGCAATTAAATTTTTCAAATGAAAAGTGAGAAAATCACAAGTTTGCATGTCAAAGTACCATCTAGCCGAAAGTAATTTTGCTTCCCCCCCCCCAAAAAAAAAGGAGCCTTCAAAGCAATGTATGTCTTCACACTTGCAAAAACTGAAGTAATAAAAGATGTTAAAGGGTTAAATGATTGAGAAATGTCACATGAAAACAACAAATCCAGATCAATTAACTTGAGCAAGTAAAAAATGTTAAAGCCTAGCACATGCTAACCGCCAACCATGCCTCCATCTGCACCTTAAAAGGCACTTCAATAATACTGTTGCCAATTCAAAAAGACCCAGAATCCATGTTTTAGTTTGGCGTCACAAGAAATTACAATCAGTAGACACGAGGGACAAGAAATTCGGAACACAAAACCTCAAGTTTCCAACAAAAGACTACAAAACATCTAACATACAGAGTACAAAATGAAAAAGCTTGCTAAGCAAAAGCACAACATACAAAATTCACATAATGAATACGAGTTCAACTCAATGCAGTTTATATATGAAAAATTCTGGAAAACCAATAAGAAAGGGCAGGTAATCCCTGAATTAGCATAAAAATTACAAGAGTTAAAAGGGCAAAGAATTGAAGATTGTATCTTCTTCTAGAAATGCTAACATTACAAACAGTACACACAAGAGTAGCTTATTACTTCCTGACACAAAGGACTTTTGATCAAGACTGCCAAGAACATCAGCATATAGATATCTGCATCTTATCTCATGATAACAAAGAAATATCAACACTTTGGATTAAGAATCAAGATGAGAGATAACTCATGGATATCAGGAGATTGTAAGAAAGATCTGAAGTACAGTAAAAGGATTTATTACAGTCAAAATGTTGTATGTCAATCTAAGTCTTACAAGTATGAAAGAGCAGCTGCTTCAAGCATCCTAAGTATTTACCAAATCGAAGTGCCTTTTTTTATTTTTTTTCCCTCCAATACTTTTTACTGCTAAATGTACAAATCAAGAAGCAACATCACTAGCTTTTACACAAAAATGTAACTGGTTACAGTGTTCCCACCAATCTACGACCATCGAATTAACCAGTGATAAAGGAGATATTAACATCTAACCACATTTGGAGTCAGAGATCCACAGAAATGCATTTAAATTACTGTGATTGGTGATGACAGTTCTGGTTGATTCTTTTGATAGAATAATCATAAGCACGAACCAACCGCTTCTGAAATCTTCGGAGTTTTAATCTCACATTTTGGCCATCGAGATAGATTGTTTTTGTGTATTGCCATCCCTTTTCGTTCACACTTGAAGGATCTCTAAGAACAGGATCATTTTTATCATATTGGTCATACAATGAGCTTTCTCTAGGAAGAATGGTGTAGCCAATATACTTCAAACCAAGTTTTCTTGCCGGTTCTCCATAGTACGTCTCTGCTGCCCAATCAGTTCCAAGGGGAATAACCTGAATAAACACAGAGCCAGGCTTCATGAAGAGAAAATGAGTCATGGCAGCACCATGGACTCCAACCATGACATCACTTGAGTTAAGTGCCCGATAAATCTTTGCCAACTCAGATGTTCGATCAGGCCTTACAACTTGAACTTGAAATCCAATGTCCTCTGCCATTTTCACCAACGAATTCTCATTAGTTATTGCTCTAGACCCATTTCTAGACAAAATAACCAATTTTGGTTTCTTGGATTGATCTCCTTGCACTTCCTTGACATTTTTGAACAAGGGATCTGATGATGGAGAAAGAGAGAGTTTCTCTCGTGCTTCTCTTTCCTCATCCTGTATCAAACCTCTTATTCTAGGCCAGTAAGCTTGATCTAGAACATTTCTGAAGTCAATTGCATTCTTATTTCCCCTCATTAACAAAGGATCCACTGTGAGCTCATCATGGATTCTTAGACCAACAATCGCTTCTGGAAAGCAATGAGTTCTCTTGTCTCCGCTAAAATCTATAGGTGGATAATCTGATAGACGTGATAGAATATCGCCATACTTCATAATCCACCAATTATGATATTCAAGAATGACAAACACGACCTTCTTCTTCAAATGCTGAGAAGTAATATACAATGGCAGAATTCCATCATTAAATTCGTGATAAACATTACCCGTATAGCCGCCGGTTGAGAAAAACACAGCTGGGACATCATGTACAACATCACAATGATGGTTGGCTGTTTCATTTTCTTTCTTCACAACAAGGTCTAATTCGTCAATGGTGTCCATTACACTTGTTTCCCATTTTCGTGTATATGGTCTGATCTTTTCATGCTGCAGTTCCTTCTCTTCAACCATGCTTGAAACATAGTTGATGAAGCCATTGGTGTTTTTGTAGAGAAAGATTGAAGAGGAAGCAGAGTTTGTTCTCACATCCCCTTTCATGATACATACATCAGTACGAATACTGCTTCTATCACAACATATAGTCCCTGTAAAACCCACAACAAAATAAAATAAATAAATCATTCACCAAATATATACCCAAAAAAAAGGGGGGGGGGGGGGGATACCAATATCAATATCAATTATTTTATAGTAGAAACACATACCCAAAACAAAGATATTCCCTTCCAAGTATAAACAAGACAAAAATCTAACATTTTTCAGGTACCAAATAGACCCAAGTGGGAAAATTCACAAAACATTGACCAAACTACACAAAAAATTAATTATTTTTACTTTCAAAGATAGAGAGAGACAGAGAATATGAAGGACAAACCATTAGAGATTGAAGAACAAAAAGGAGCATTTACAGCAGCAGCAACAAGTCCTTCATCTTCAGCACCAAAAGAATCTGCAAAAGCTTTTAATAAACAAAGAAACAACAACAAAAATCAAGAAACAAACAAAAAAAGAAAAAAAAAACAGAGAAAACAGAACAAAACAAAAAGAAAAAAGAAAAGAACTCAAGATAGACAGAGAGAGAGAGTGAGAGAAAGCTGGCTTACAGAAGAGAGACAAAGCATGAGGAGTCAAGATGAAGGTGCAAGAAAGAAGGGAAAGAAGGAGAAGGGAAAGAAGCTTCGTCCTGCTGGTGGTACTGCTGCTTCTCTTGTTGTGGTAACTAGGCGGTGCACAAACAAAAACAAGAGCGGCCGCCCCAGCTCGAGACTCCTCATCATCATCACCATCACCATCACCATCATTAACAAAATGTTCTCGAAAGGGTATCTGTTGCATCGCTTTCTTCAACTTGAGGTAACGCTGGTAGTAGTAGCGCCCCATAAATATTTTTTTTCAGCTTCTGCTTTTGTGATAAGCTCTCAAAGGAACGTCCCCAACTGGCCAACTCCTCCAAGAAAGAGAGAAAGAGAGATGGTTTGGCTAAGTTTACGAGGAAGACAGAAAGAAAAGAAAGAAAAAGAAGGAAACTTTGAACTCAGGGAGAAGCAAAGCCAAGGCAACTTTATAGTAAATAGTATCTATATATGTATGTATGATATGTTCTATTATTATTATTATTATTATTATTATTATTATTATTAAAATGTGCAACTGTGCGTGTTGTTGTGCGCGTGAGAGGCTGTCAAAACGAGGCTAAATCAGAAGCAGCCTAACAATTTTCATTCAGCCAGTCAAATAATTGGGGGTTGCGTCGCGTTTGGTGTTTATTTTGCTCGTTTAAACGACGTAGTGTTGGGCACTCCACGCGTCTTTGAATGTGCCGAATGTGTAAGCAAGTTGTCAAAGTTCTCTTCTTCCCCAAGCCACAGAGACGCCAACTGTACTTTGATAATTTACATGGATGTCCCTCAAGTTTTTGTTAATAAAAAAAATCGCCATCTGGATTCTGAAACTCGCTGTCAATGTCCTTGTTGTTGGTAGCTAGCTCAATCAGTCAAAATGTATGTCACCACTTATACCCTTAAAAGTAGAGTGCGAGTAATGATCCATCGACACTTTGAAAGCAAATTACAAAGATTTTAGACTTGGGGAGGGATAAAGCAAATTTATTAGAATTCTCGATATATTTGGATTAAATGCATAAACAATGATCAGGCAACGCTACTGAATCACGAAAAATTATTCTGTTTACTTTTTTATTTACTTATACTTTGATGATATATTATTTTAACCCATGCTTAGATTTATGGGTTGCAAGCAAAATTTTCACTGTACATTCAAATCGTATGAGTCTCATAGAAAATAACAAGATCATTATCTTAGATTATATACATACGGATGTATCACTCTATTTAGTAATTTTTCATAATATACTACTATACATATGTACGTTGTTTTGATTCTCTAGTGTTATTTTAAAAATAAGCTAGTATTTAATGCTGAAAGATTCAAATGGAAGACACTATTTTTATTCTCTAAAACAAATATCTTATTAAAAACTAAATCACGATAGTTATCTTTATCTTGACTAAATTTGGTTTCTTTTCTATATGTAAAAGTCATTATTGAGAATGTGTTGAGGTCAAACACAATCAATGGACTTGTTTGACAAACTCAAAACCAAGAGATGCAAATGATAAAAACTCTGCAAATCATTCACTAGTTTATTTGATTTGAGGGGAACAACAAATACTCTTACCAAAAATTACCCCAAATACACTCCACCCAATAGATCTTGTACAAAAACAATGGACCAGATTACCGCCCAATTGGGGAAGGCCAGGGTTCTTCTTCAGTCTCAGGTCACGTGACTGAAAGAGGGGGAATATTTTAATATTATTTTTTTGGGTGGGTTATCCGAAAATATTGATCCACGCGCGGTGGAAGCGCGTGGGAGAGATGAAATGATCCATTCTGTTTGCCAGCAGCTGACGAGGTTGGTGGTGTGGCTGTCTTCAATGTCGAACAAGCCTCCCCCCCAAAGCTTTGATCAAAATTTAATTAATTGTTCGATTGTCTTTTCTGGGACGAGGTTCCAATGCCTTTGACAAAAAATAAATAAATAAATAACAAGTAATTTATTAAATACAAGTTGAACTGAATAAAGAAAGCATAAACGAAAAATAAATAAATAAATCAGAGATTGGTCAAATTGTTTAACCATGGAACATTAATTCTTTTATACACACACACACACACAACAAGTTTGTGAACTGTGATACGGTGGCATATGGCATCTATAAAGCACCAGCAAATGATGCATCTTTTATATATGTATATATAGTTTTTCAATAAAGAATTTCTGACTTTAATAAAGTCAGATATCAGTTTAAAGATAAAAAAAATTTAGATTTTAATACACTACATGATAAAATACAATACATTAAAATTTGTATTTTTTTATCTTTTAACTAATTCATGACTTTATTAAAGTTGGGGATCCCTCATTGAAAAATTAATATATATATATATATATTGTTGTTGTAATTCATGTACACATTACAATCTAAAATTTATATTTTATAATAATTCAGTCTACAGGTCTGTCGAGCATTAACTCATAAATTTATTTTTACACATAACGTATACCTCAGTCAAATTTTAATTCAATAATCTACTTCCATAAATATATGAAAAAATTACCATTCATTATGAAAATTTAGAAAAATAAATTCTTCTAATAGGTTGAATCTACGTCAACGTAGGTGTGGATTATCGGTTACCACAAATTTAAATGTAGTTTTGCTTTTTCTACACTTCGAAAAGGAGGATTTATTTTGTTGGTGGTGCGAGAATGATAATTTTATTTGAATGATATACATTACATGAATGTTATTTTCAGAGCCTTAAGAGTCAATTAACTATGCGCCACACGCTACGATGTGGAGTTAGTCAATAATTTACGCATCAATTTTCTTCTTAGAATTGATTTTTCGGATAACAATGGGAGCCTAATGAAGGAACGCGACATGTCTCCACCAAAGATGTTGCAATTACAGCTGCCACGTCATCATCTCTCTATGTTTTGATCACCCTCCTTTTTCATTTAATAATAAAATTAGGGATCATGTATCTTACATGCATGTAAGATAGAGTTTGCCATAAAATTAATATGTTCCACCAACAAAAAAAAAACTTAAAATTACAATTTTCAAAGCATTGTAATCAAATTAAGAGGTCACGTGTGTGTGATTAATTGATAGACTGTCTGGGGCCAAGGTATAGGGAACCGATTGGTGGTATAAATAAATAAAAGATTGAGCAAAAGAAAACAATTGGCGGTAATCAAGGTCTCGAAGCTCGCATCGGCGGCGAAATTTTCTACTTCAAATTTGTACGAAGACATTTTTGTCCGCGGATTTTGATGATACATTCTTGGTTCACAAATGACTTTTTTTAATTTCATATAATTTAAGAATTTTCCTAATATTCGCTTCTCTTTAATTTTTTTCCTCTTTTTAGATTATGGAAATAGGAAAGGGAATAAAAAATTGAAAAGTACCCAATTACATACACGGGAAAAGGGTCTTTACGAATTAGGATTTTTAGTGAGGTAAAAAAATAAATATGTATTTTACAAAATGTAATGTCAGTCTTACGTACGACTCATACAAAAGATTGTGATTTAATTTATACTTCAATATATATTCTTTTTTTTTACAACATTAATATTTAACTCGAAATTCTATCTACCAAAATTATTAAAATTAGTATTTTCGGTTAAAATAATATAAAAATCAGGAGATATTCCATCATCCATTGTCAAACAAAATAGAATTGGAATAAATTCCGGTTCAATGAAATTGCGGGCGTAAATATCATTTTCTTTTTTTCTGGTAGAATTTGGGATCGAAATGCACATGTCAGGCACGTGATTATTTGTCAGAAAAGTTTTTCAATGGCTTTATGGGCAACTGGGCATGTTATTGAAAAATTGGACCGTTGGAGCGAACAGAACAAAATTGGGGAATGGGATTGGACAGGGATGCTGACAATATTTTTATGTAATTAGTGAGTCAGTTTCGTTAATTTGTTATTTGCCCCTCAAAAAAAAAAAAAAAAAAAAAAAAAGGTGTCACGTGACTAGCAGGCATACGGCCAAATATCATAACACTCCCAAGTTTTCACGTTCTGTGACTTTCTCTGCAAATCAAAATGATATATTGAAGCTTCTGAAAATAATAATAATAATAATAATAATGAAGCCACTCATACATGAGAAAGCTATTATATATATAAGTAGAAAAATTAAAAAAAAAACTAATAAATGGTAAAATAAAATTTCAACTCGTGTATGCTAATGTTAGTGGAGATCCTTCTCAGAAAGTCTGAAAAGGTGACCACGGCATGAAGGAATCAAGATTTATTTATTTATTAATTTATTTTACTTTTTGCCACAGCCTTTTACAATAAGAATAATTGTGCGTGGCATAGCATACGCCTTGCCACCTGCAATTTTATTGGTGGGCGGAATAATTCATACAGAATGACACCCCACGATTTCGGCCTTTGGTTTGGGCTTTTGTTTTAACCTTTCTTTCTTTTCTTTTTTTTTCCTCTCTTTTTAAAAAGTGTTTTTGGTCACTAAGAATTTCCAAAATTATTGCTCCAACGATTTTCACATCAATAAAATTTGTATTTTAACTAATGTGATAAACACATAACTCGTAATAATTTTCATAAAACAATGAAATAACTAAGTCTATAATCACTCGATGCTATTCTTTAATTTGAACAGTTGTTTAGTAATTATATTCATTGTCGTAAAATATTTGGTAAAATACTGGCGACTGCAGTTTGAAAGTTTAGAGGATGGCACTCTACAATTATTTGGTAAAAAATCTAAAATAAAACACCACGTAAAAGCCAAAGTCACCTCAGACCTCGCACATGTTTCTTTCTGACTCAATCATCATCATATCTAGCAGCAAAGAAACCTAATCCATGAAGAAAACTACCATGAGAAATCAAAGCTCTTGTAACTTTTCGGCGCATTATGTTACTTTCAATCCCCGCTGTATCCGAAAATGCTTCTTCCTAACGTTGGGCATCACCAGAAAAGAAAGCTCTTGTAGCACCACCATTGCAGTCTGTTTTTGCTAAATTGCTTAATTTGTTGTTATTCATAAACCAAACCATGCAAGCGTAAAGAAGCTTTGAGTTTCAACATCAAGTGGAAACACCCAGTAAATTCAGTAAACAAGAAAAAAGAATCCAATCAGCTCTCAGCACAAACTGGTGAACAACTTTTATATACAAAGATAAGCACAGAATTAAAAGCGCATGGAATTAATCACAGGATCAGCTCAACACTGTAAATTTAATCATCCACAGCAATCCCATACATATTCATTCTCATTCCACAAGAGAAGAGGACACCTCTCCTATGTATTCAATTCAAATCCAGACATTATTATCGTAATCTACTTCTCTTTTGCTACTTTTCATTGATACCAGCACGATAGGTCTCCAATGAAAAAAATATTCATCAAGCAACATCAAACATGTAAGGTAATGGCTAATAATATCAAAATTTCATTTATGAGTATCTAATGTATAACACTCATAAATAATTTCAACATCAAATCATCTAACTTCTCTACCAGAAAATAAGTAGACCTAAAGTATAAATTTAACTAATTGTATTGTGTTACATCAGCTGCATGAATAAGAAATGGGTCAACATAATAAATAAGAATTGACTATTATGTTTGCTGAAAAAAAAAAAATATCAAATACACTATGCAAAATGAGTTGGAAGGTAGTTCCTCTGAGCAGAAGGCGGCTAAATGACCAAAGTACCAATAACTGGAATTTACTTAAAACCCAGAATTAATCAGTTTTCACCTCTGTAAAGATGTTAATTAAGTGTTAGTTCAATGATATTTCACTAGCATTTTAAAATTTTAAACAAACCCATCAAGTTTCTGTGGGCACTTATATTCTCGACCAATGTAATGGCATTATGATAAGGTTCAAGCTGCAAAACAATTTTGCAACATCTGAGGTTTTTTACAGTTAGAGAAATTGAAACCCTCAAGGTAATGACTGCTTAAACAACGTAATGGAATAATGAATAACACGTGGATAATTATTCGGCGGATTGTCCATGAAATGACTTCAAATAGACAGCACATGGAATGAAACCAAAATTATCTTTTTCTTTTAAAAAAATAAAAGAAAAAAATAATAACACATAAATGTGAACCAAATACCTATCAACACTTGTAAGCCGTTTGAAACCTTCTACAACATCTCCCAATATCTTGCTAGTTGAGCCAAGTAGCACCCGCCCAAAATCATGCTAACTTCATTAAGGCTATCTTTTTCTTATAGTTGAAGTTGAGGTGTTAAACTTACAAGGGGAAGGGTGGTCCTGAAGTCAGGAGATTCACTGACCTTACGAAATTAGACCTCGAGGTTGGAAAAGATGAGTCATCCAATTCGAGTATATAGATGTCTTCAATAGAAAGATATACTATACAAGAGCTTTCGCCGGTGCCGTTTCTCAAATGCAGCTATAATGTCATCAATAGACTCCTCCCATGATTCAGCTGCTTCGATCTATACATAAACCAGTAAAAGTACAGTGATGTTTTAAATGATAGACTAGTGATACTATGAAAAATAACAAGAGACAGACCTCCTGGCACAGATCAAAAGTTAGTCGTCCTCCAATGGCTGCCTCCTCATGGTTATCTTTCACCTCCAAGTTGATCACCAGAACAGTTTTCATAAAAGGCTGTTCTCGAGTATTGAGATCTGCATTATATAACACAAAAATCAAACAACTATACAAGAATATGGAAATAAAAATAAGATATTTTTAAGAAATGAGTCAGCATTTATGACTCTTTAAGGAGAAAACTGCTTTACAATCTGGCTCTCTCAGCTTTCATCAAACTCATATATGAACACTGTCTCAGATGTCTAAAACTACTAAGAAAAAAGCTCTTCTGATTAATTTGAACAACAAGCTTCAAAAGTCTCCATGAAAAGGTCTACGAAAGCCAAAATAGTCATGGGATGAGTTGGAAAGCATCTTTGAAAAAATGCTGTTCCCACAAATTACTAAAAAATATTACTTATTAAACATGAGAGTTTGTAAAGGTAGACGGATTGGCAACTCTCACTGGATTCAGCAATTTTGGTGTGGTAGATATTTAAAAATGCAAAGAGCAGTAAGACAGAATGCTCAGGTATAGACTTCAGAGAAGCTTCTTCAGTTGTCACTCAAATGTAGGAATATCCTAGTTTGTTATCATGATCAAAACATGATTGGTTAGAATAAGTAAGCGCTAAATAACTTTCTTAAACTCATTCGGAATTCTTTCATGCCAAGTCAATTACATTATATAGGTCCAACTGATTGCAAAGCTTCTAAGATAAATGTCAAGCTCCTACATCAATGTTGATCAAATGATAACATGAACTGCTGCCAGAATCACAGACCAAGCAACTGATAAACATTCCAGGAATATATGGTATTGTTGAGGTCAGAGATTCACTCAGAGACTGCAGGATTCACAGATGAGGAGAAGAATTCTGCAGCAGTTATGTAGAAGTGAAACTAAATGTACTTAAGTAGTTATTACAATTAAGCAACATGCTAAAAGTAGTGAGAAAATCAAAGTTACGGATCAATGCAGCGTCCATAAGTACAAAAGACACTGACACTCCAACCTCTTCTTAGTAAGACAGTCTATCCAATAAGCAGGGGTGGATAAACAGTGGTTCATTTGTTTTCTCAGCAAGCCGAGCTGAACAGAAAGCCGAATGCTTCATGCTTTCTTGAACCACTTTACAGAAATATCAACCGGTCGGTTTATAAGCTGGTTTGCAGCCAGTTATACCTATTTTAAGTTTTGGTTGGAGTTCGAGGGAACCAACATTAGCTGACCCAAAAAGAACTGAACGTTCCACTAAAACCCAACTGTTCAGTCATTTCAGTTCTGATAATTTTTTTGCAGCTCTTGAAAGGTTCCTTTCATATAGTTTTGCAAAGAGCTAGAAGCTATAAAAAAGAACCAATGGATATTATGGAAATGCTGCAAGAAAAGCAATGGAAAATGGAATTTTCAATCAGTTCTTTTAGATGATTGACTGAACTCATTAATTTATGCTTACTCTGAGTTAAAATGGAATTCTCAATCAGTTCTTTTAGATGATTGACCAACTCAATAATGATATGATTGCCTATTGTGTAGAGATTAAAAGAGAGCTAAATATTTCCTGGATTTAGTTATAGCTTCCATTCTGAAGAAGTCAGCTCAATTAAAAAACTTCAAGAACATCCTGCTGGATCTAGATTCAATGATCCAGCCTGGTAACGATCCCCCTGGCAGAGTTAAAAAGGACAAATGGAGTGAAGTCTTAATACACTCTTGAAAATCCTCAGGCTCAGCCTTGTTTTAGAATTATTGATTTGGCTATCTATATAAACCCCAAACCTGCTTAGCAAGTTGAGTTCAAAGTTATGGCCCACTAAACCTTACAATCCTAAGGAAACAATAAACTGTTGCTTTTTTCCAGTACTCTAGTATTCCGTCAGATATATCCCAGAGGCTTAAGTATTCTACATCTGCCATATACACTTGTAGACAAAAGACCCAAATATAATCTGGCTTTTCAATTTAAAGGACCAAAAATCAATCAATTTCACATTAGTCTGTTTTCTAAACTGACTCATGTTGTTTTCTGATCCTAACACGTAATTGTTCCCATGCTAGAGGCAAAGTATATACCTATACCTCCAAATTTGATGCTTATAACCCACCTTCGCAACCCAAAATCATAACCAATACCATTTCCCCAAAAAAACTATTGTTCCTCTAGTTCTTGGGCTAGAGAATTACTTTTGCAGTCAACTATAAACCCATTTTAATTCTTTGATTTTAAAGTTTACCACAAAACTAAGATTATTCATTATATTTTGACTTAATGATGGACAGGCCAAAAGGCACTGGGATGCGCTTCAATGAGTACGCATTACACATTACATAGATTTTTGTTCACATATTTTACTAAGAAATCTTGTTGACAAACGTCAACTAAAACAAACAACAGCAACATCAAGTACAGAAATCCATTCAGTTGATCCATACAGTGCGTTAAATTATCAATATAACCAGAGATGATGAAAAGAGAGGAAAGGAAAATTGTAAGTGTCAACCTTCAACAACCGTGTCAAAAACCTTTTCTTCAAAAGTAAAAACAATATCAAAGGAACCATCAAGAGCATTATCTTGCCAACGTTGAGGTGCCGCTTTCACACCTATATTCCTTTTAAGCATTGGCAAAATACCATTACGCTTGTACCTAGGACAATTAACTAACCAAAGTAAGTTCCATTTCTCCAATAAAATATATAATAAATTAAAAACTTGAATTGAGTTAAGGCAGAAAGAAGATACAGTTCGGGGTCTTTGCGGCGGAGATCATCAAACATCTGTTTGTAGGGAGTACCAAATTCGTAGACATTAGGTTCTCTCAGTGATGGTCCAGGGAGCTTAACGTGAGCTCCAGTGCCATAGGATGAAACGTCGAAGCCATGTCTCTTGAGGAGATAATGTGCCTCCATACTTCGGTTCTGGTTGGACGAGCATACCATGGCATACCGGTATTTCATGGTGATTGCCTACTCCCAGTCTTCTTGATCCAATTCCAACTCGAGTAGAGTCTCTACAAAAAATGTTAGTACCTGCAGATTTCAACTCCTCATTAGCTTATTCCAACCGCTTGAGGAAAAAAAAAAAAAAAATCAGCGGTTATACCCCTATATCACCAAGAGAAACTATCTCATCCTTAGAAATGGGAAACAAAATGGAAACCAGCCAACAAAATAATTTTAAATTAGATTTTCAAAAATCGATTGCACACAAACTATCAGAAGAAGAAAAAGAAAAAAAAAAAAAAGACAAATTCAAGCTTAAAAACAACACCCTTTCAAAAAAAAAAAAAAACAGCACAATCAGTTCCAACAATTTAAACTCAAAAACAGATTAAACTTCCACAAAAGCTACAAAAAAGAATCAAGAAACGCACTCTTTTCTCTAACAGATTTATCTTGCGCCTTTATCTACAGATTTTGTGCTTAATTACTTTTTGACAGTTCATTTACACTCTAAAAGCATACATGCCAGTGAGAAACAAAAAAAAAAAATTAATTAGCATTTGTTTCCAGATTTTTTTTTAGAAAAAAGCAATTAAATAATTTGATGTTATAATCATAAAAAATTTATTTAGTTAGATTATTATTCCAACCATCCATTTATACATAAATGTATTAAAAACTGATTACCCAAAACCCAAATATAAGAATAAAAAACTTAAAAAAAAAGAACAATTACTAACTCACAGTCGACGGTGACTGCTTGCGGCAGTGTGCTGGTGGCGACCGGAGTGCGATGAGGCGGGATTTCAGCGGCGTTGTTGATTTGGTTCTCTTTGGTGCTCGACGCCACTGTTTTGGGCTTTGGGTCTATTTCGAGATTTCGACTCTGAGGAAATTGCACCAGATACACCGTGATACTTCAAAAATTATCTCTATACTCACAAATCAGATTTTGTTAAAATTTTCATCAATACATTTTAAAAATTAACATAAAATTATTAAATTATCCTTTTTTTTTTTTTTGAAAGAAAGAAAATTATCCTTATTTTAAAACACTTTAATTCAACCGGTATCACTTCTGCAGTTCTGCTCAACAAACATTCGAGATTTTTAATTAAATACTTTTTAATAGTTATAAATTATTTAAATACCCTTTTTTTTCATAGATACCTTAACAAATACATATAATGAATACATCAAATTCACTCCAATTCCTTGTCTTCATAGTTCTTTCACTTCTTTCACTCAAATCTCTTCTCACCGAAATTCTCTCCAAATCTCCCAAAATCTCTCATAATTCTTACACAAATACATGTATGTATTCTCTTCTTCAACTCTCACTATTTTTTTTAATTAAAAAGAGGTGCATTGCTTATTAAATAATCCAATAAGGTATGTTAATATTGTTGGGTGTTAAATTTTTTATTTTTTTAGGAAAAATTTTCCTCACATTATAATGTTTCATTTTCAATTATTTTCACTATTTTTCATTATATGTAGAAATATATGCAATGTAGGGTGTTTAATTAGTTTTTTTAGCAATATAATTTATTTATGGCAAAAATATTTCGCGTTGTGCATTCATTTTGACATTGTGTACGTCATGTAGTCAGTCGCGTAGGTAGGGTTGGCAAAACCCCGAGCTGGGTCCGGGTATCGCAATGATTGGACCCGACCTGGATGCAATAGATGCTCGGGCCAGATTGTGCCGGGCTTTGATCCGGGTACCCGGATTTTATATATTTCAATATTATATGTGTATATTTTTTTAATTTTTTGGTAATTTTATAAGTTTTAAATTTATTTTAATAAAATTTGACATGAAAATATGAACTTTAAGTGTTTAAAACTTTATATATGTGTAATAAATGAGTCAAATAAATATAAATATTTAAAATAATATATATTTTATAATAATTTTTAATAAAATTTGGATTCCGGGTTTATCAAGTGATGCCCAAGACCGGCTCGGCTTCATACCGGGGCCAGGTATTACCCGGCCCACAACGCCTAAGCGCGGTCCGAGTCCGGACCAGACGGGTATTTTTGCCACCCCTACGCGTAGGTCATGTAGTCATCTAGATCGTGTAAGTAATATAATTGTGTATGTCAAGAAAGTAATATAGTCATTAGGTCGTGTAGGTCATGTAAGTAATGTAGCCTTGTAGATCATGTAAGTAATGTAGCCTTGTAGGTCGTGTAATTACTTATATATGAAATTTGATATTCTTGTTTTTATTGTATCAACAGATATGGTTTTGGCACGTGTGCCTATTCTCTTCAATGGTGAATGAATTGAACAAAATGTCGAATACAAGTTCAAAGGTTCTAAGGCTAAAGGGATAATGATACTATGATCGAAAACATATGCCAAATTGGTGGAGAAGATAGCTCAAGTTATTAATATAGATACTTCAGAATTTAAAATCATAATGAAGTTCAAGCTTAAGACATCTGGTCCTATGCCACCAGTTACAATTCAAACCAATAATGATGTGGAGTTTTTCTTAGAAGAAGTAGATATTGGAATGAAGTTTAAAAATCCGTTATGCGTTACTTTTGAACGTAAATCAATTTCGACAATTCTAGTAGATAGACAACCTTCACCTCGTCCTTCATGGGACGGGAGTCATGCTTTCTCTAGCCACGTGCCTTCATCATTTCATATTCTCAGTTTGAACAATTTTACTGTTACAGATGAATCACCAATTGAGTGTTTGCCTACTACGCAATTGACTAACGAACAAAAAGCAGTTAATGAATTTGTGAATGACGCTGATTGTTTAGATAAGCCACCATTAGATGCTGATTCAGCATTAGGAGATAATGCTCTAGCTACTGTAAGTTCAAGAACCTTAAACAATGCATATGTGCCCAGAATAAATTTAGTTGCTACTAGAAGTAATTTATTGTCACAGAAGTTAGTGGTGATAGTGATATGTCGATGGTGAAAGAGGTGTTTAAGTCAAAAGAGGCATTGCAAGAAAAGCTTAAAGCACTAGCTGTGAAAACAATGTCCAATTTAAAACCCCAAAGTCAGACAAGGACTTACTTCTTGTTGTTTGTGTAGATGACAACTGCAAATAGCGCATTCGCACAATTAAACTTAAAGGTTGCAACATGTTTGAAATTAGAAAGTATTACAATGTTCATACTTGCTCCCTTGATTCACACGAAAAAGATCACCGCCAAACTTTATCCAAGGTAGTTGGGCAAAATTTTCGACACAAGTTTGATAGTGTTTCATCTTCTTATAAGCCTGCTGATATAAGGCAAGATTTTCAAAAGGAGTTTGGTTATTAAATAAGTTATCATAAGGCATGGATAGTAAGGGAGTTTGCAATGGAGATGGTTAGGGGCACTCCGGAAGATTCATACAATTTATTACCCTCGTACACGTCAATACTTGAAAAGAAAAATCCTGGAAGTTAAACATTCATTAAAAAAGACAGTGCAAACAATTTTAAGTATTGTTTCATGGCCTTTAGAAGTTCTTTGAGAGGATTCACTTCATGTATTAGGCCTGTTATTGCAGTTGATAGTACGTTCATAAAGGGCAAGTATAAAGGAACATTATTCATTGCAACATCTCTTGATGGCAACAATCAACTCCACCCTGTTACATTTAATGTAGGTGACAGTGAGAATGATGCTTCATGAGAATGGTTTTTTATGAAGTTAAGAGAGTCCATTGGTGATGTTCCTAATTTAGTATTTATTTCTGACCGCCATTGAAGCATTAAGAAAGGAATTGATAAATTATTTCCTGATGCAGGGTATGACATATGTACGCATCATCTAAAACGAAATGTAAATGCTCATTTTAAGGAAGTTGATGCGGGTGCTTTATTTGAATTGACTACAAACGCATATCGACCCATCAAATTTACTCAATATATGAATGCCATTCGCAATGTTAGTTTGAATGTACACTAGTACCTTACTGATGCTGGATATGAGAAATGGGGTCGTTCTCACTTTGAGGCGAGGCATTATGGTATTATGACGACTAACATCGCAGAAAGTATGAATTCTGTGTTAAAAAAAGCATGAAGCTTGGCTATTTATAAGTTAATGGATTCTATCATTGACAAATTATAAGAATGGTTTGCAAAAATGCGAGAAATGGCAATGGATACATGTACTCCAAAGAGTACTTGGGCTAAGAAACAGTTGAAAGGAAAATTGAAAAAATCACACACATATCCAGTAATACATACTAATTTCCATGAGTTTATAATTAAAGATAATGACCTTGATGGTCATGTTGACATTCTACAAAAGACTTGCAGTTGTTATGAATTTCAAATTGACCAACTTCCTTGTGAACATGTGGTAGCTGTATGTAAGCATATGCGTAACTATTCTGTTTATTATTTATGTTCTCACTATTACTCTGTCAATCCATGGGTTACAGCATATGCAGAGAGCATTTATTTTGTGGGTCCACAAAAGGAATGAGATGTTTCAAAAGAAGTGCGTGCATATATGCTGTCACCACCAGTGAAAAAGCGAGAGGCAGAACGACCACGAAATACTAGAATACCTTTTCAAGGGGAAGACATTGTGCACCGTAAATATGGTAGGTGCGGATTGCGGGGATATAATCGACTAACATGCACTACAGAAGTTCCATTTTCAGAGCAAGAGCATGGTCCTAAGGCTAACCAAACTGAAAATAAATAGTTGTAATACATGCAATATTAAATAATTGCATTTGCAGAATTTTAGTCTTGGATGTGTTGTGTTTGGAAAATGTTATTTGTTGCATACGAAAGAACTTAGTTTTTCTATATTCTAATTTACTGATCATGTTAATGTGAATTGTCCTCATTTTCACTAAAGAGAACGCAACTTATGTGATTTCATTTAAAAACCATCTTTGTTTAGTCAGTTGACAAGTACTATTTTTGGGCAAGCATGTAAATATTTCCTATTTCTTGAGTTTTACCCCAATTAAGAATAATTTCAATTGTATAGCAAAATTTGATTTAAGGAAACATTTGCAATATAAATTGATCATGTTCGAATAAATTAATAAATTAATGAATTGATTATTAATGGGTTAATGTATGGTGTCATGACTTGGATGTAATAAAAATTAATGAATTGATTGTAATTTTCTAATCACTCCAATTGTACATGAAATTGAATCTACAGTTGCAGCAAATCCACTAAATTTGCATGTCCAACATTTCGAGAAATGATTAGAATAATTAGTATATACAAACAAAGTTCTCTTGATCTTTAATAAATCTCTAGATATGGTACACTAATGAACATTGCAGTTGAAAAGATTACAGCCATTATATTCTTTTTTTTATTATTTTGAAAGTGTTTTCTTCTTCTGCCTAAGCATATATGTATACATAGGACTGCCTGCATATGATAATTCCATGAAATCAATTAGTCAACTATATATCAATGCGAGGAAATTGACTAGAATAAAATACACAGAAAAACACTGTTTTGATAGAAAGAACAATCTAAGCAAGAAGGTTCCACATGGTAAAGGCATCTGAACCACACAATTTATTGTCAGGGGAACAATTTTGAGCCTAGTTAAAGTAAATGTAATGTGTATATTCTATTGACAGGAAACATAAAATGAAATTATAGAAATGATGTTAAAAGAGATATATCACAAAAGACACACCTGGAGAAAGCCATAATTTTTTACCCCTCAAGCTGGAAAAAAAATCCTTTCATGCTCAAAAAATTAAAGTTGTCAAAATCTCATAAAAATAACCTAGATTCATTCCGATTAAAGCCTATAAAATTTCAAAAAACAATACTCAACTATTTAGAAATAATAAAAATAAATTAAACCTCAAGAAACAACACTTAATCAATTCAAAAATTTCATGGGAAACATATCAAAGGTTACTTGAAAAATAACATTGCAATTAATTCTTTCTATTAACAGCCTAGGCTCACTGACAGTAATGGGAACATAAACTTCATTTTACTACACCAAACTATGAATTTAATTGAATTTTAAAGTTGCAAACATTTGCCTAATAAGTTCAAGAACATTGCCCATACAAGCCATTTCTAATTAAAGAGAAAATCTGAAAGAAGTGAAACCAAGAACTCACCTGTTAGTTATTCTCCAAAAGTAATGACTTATCATAGGAAAGTCTTTTAGCTATTTGCTTTCGATAAATCGAGACATGTGCCTAAGTACAATAAGTTTGAATAACTTCACCTCGTGCTAGTCTCTCTAAGAAACACAAAACAAACACACCGCAGTCTCCGTTGAGAATTTTAGAAAATAGTCAACCACATACTGAATAAATAACTATTACAATATAATAAAGAATTTGGAAATGTAGTTTTGCTCACCGAGATTCTTTCTGTGGGGTATTCTCTGCATGCAAAGCTGTCTAAACTTTTTTTTTTGGGTAGTTCCCGGGTGCAAATTATACCATACAATCTTTTCTAATACAAGAGGAATGATAACAACATAAGGCAATAATTCTTTCAAAAAGGTAGATTCATTCATTAAAGAAACCATGGAGTCATATACATAAATAGTCTCCCTTACAATGTCAACCTCAGCAAGAATCAATGACATTCAAGGACATTAATTGGGCATAAATCTACAATAATTTAAGCAAACTTAAATAGGAAAATTTAAACTTTAGAGCAACACTAAGAAATAATTATAACTGTAATTGCTTACCTTATAAACATCTCTCCATGGAATAGCAAATGGAAGGTCTTCACAATTTGCTTGTTTCATTGTCAAATCATGTTTTTTATCTTCATCCCGTATTGTAGTTAGATCATTCTTAAACAATTTACACTTCAATAGAAGCTTTTGCTGAAAAAGAATGAATTTCGCTAGTTGTTGGTGCACACATCTCACTATCTCATTTGTTTCTTAATATAGATTACCAACTACCTGAAATACATTGTCCATGATTGCACATCGATGCAAATGTGATGTAGTCAGCTTGGCCAAATTATGTCGTATCACATAACCAATGTCTATATGCTGTTTGTATTCAACATATGTAAATTAATATTTATAACATGAATTATTGCAATAATTTACAAGCTAATTAAAAATTAAACAATACCCTGCCATTTAACCACGCGTCTGCCTCATACAAGCCACGAAATAAGTTCTTTGTTGCTTCATGCGTAAGCTGCAATATTATTTTACTGTACAGTTATGAGGAATATGAGAAATATTTATTGCTCGTTATAGTCCAAAAAGAAACATTGTTTGAAATAAAAGTAATATAAAGCGAAATAAGGAATTATGATTCCATATTATCCTCTTTCAGCCAATGCTCGAATTGGATTCGAACTGGACTTGCTGTTTTACTTCATCAACATTGACATGCCGTGGTTTTCTAAATGGGTTAGTGTATGGCGTGCGTAAAACAACTGTGTCCTTTCGAGATTGCCTTTTTCTTTCATATGTTTTTTAGATCGCCTTTTTCTTTCATATTTTTTCACCTCCTGCTCTGTAGACGGAATAATTATTGGATCATCTTTCAATATACCAAGATTTGTGGTCAAACTTGGTTCAACAGTCGCAGGTGTGGTAATACTCGGCTCATTATCAAATGTTGTCTGAATCACAAAAAAAACAAATATTATTAACATCACACAATTTTTAATGCCAAAATTTATACTTAGTTAAAAATAATAACATAATGAACCTTCAAATTGTAGTACACTGAATTTAAGAACTCCCCTAAGTCTACAATTTTATTGATCTGTCCATTCATCTCCCTCACATCACTCGTATTATCCTCTAATGCGTCAATTTTCTATACCTTTGCTTCGATCTTTTTGAGACGTTTATCCAAACAATTGAATTTGTCCTCGATGAAGGAAATTAAATTATCAATGTAACCAGGACTTTTACCCTTGAAAAAAAATGCAATTGTTATTAAAAGATAAAAATGTCTTTCAGATTTTTCCTCAACTTAATTTGCATGTTCATCATCCTTTTTACATTTCATGGACATAACCTCACAATCTGCATGTTTGTTAGTCTCTTTAACTTCCATGACCATAGACTCTTGCTGCACAACGCCACAACTTTTCTGTTTTGAGAGTGGGGTGGCTGATTTTGTATTCTTTGAGTCAATAAGAAAATCATTTTCAGGTTCATTTATCCAATTTGTTTGCCAAAACCACTGTAGATAAGGTTGCGATGCCTATTTTTCATTGGTGGCATCCAACTTCTCTTCTACCTTAAGCTAAAAAAAGCAAGCAAATTACTAAATGTCAAAGAGAAATTAAAAACAAAATATTGAAGGTCTAGATTGTTTGCTATGTACCTTTCTCTTATTAAATATAGAAGAGCCAAGGGCATTAGAGCTAACATGTTTAGTAATTATCCAATTTAGGATTTTTGGATATTGGACATGCTTACTTTTTGAAGCAAAAGCTTCACACACTTCATGAAAAATTTCAAGGGACCATAACTGTGCAAGTAAAAGATCTAATTAATTTTCGTATTCTTAACAATTTGTATGAAAATAATATTGATACTTTGTTACCTAAATTGCAAATGGACAACCATGAAGGTTGTATGCCTCTTTTTTCAGGGACATAGTCAGATTTAGCCTTTCTTTATTCTATCTAATTGCAATCTTATTCTTCATACTTTCTAATAGGGGTGGGCAAATGGTTCAGTTCGGTTTGGTTCTATGAGCAAAAACTGAATGGTTTAAAAAATACTGAACCGATTGGTTTTTGTTCGGTTCAGTTTAAAACCGAACTGAACTGAAAAATCGATCGGTTCGGTTCAATTTAATTACAAAATATTTAAACTAAAATAATAAATTTAAAATCAAATTTCAATCACAAAAATTCAAAACCCTAAAATCTAAATCATGATTTCAACTTGCCCTTGCCTCTCTCGCTTGCGCATCTCCCTCGCGTCTCTCTCTCCTTATGGTGCAGCTCCTGAACGGCGGCACCATCCATCGGCAGTATCTTCCCCCTTTGCGCGTGCATGGTGCGGTTCGGCTCAACCCTTCTTGGTATCTTCCTCTCGCCTCACAACACGGTCAGCGCCTAGCATAACCCCTCAATAGTAGCACAACCCCTCCCCTCAAGCACAGTGACGCCGTCGTTAAGCCTCATCTTGGTTACTGCAGCATCTGGAAGGTACATATGCTCCCTGGTCCAAACCTCCTACCATTAGCCCGCGTCTTTAATCTTCACTAATGCAGGTTATTTTGTTTTGTTAATCTATGTTGTGGCCTCTGTGTTTGAATTGAAGCTTATGTGGGGTTACATTTGTTGAGGTGTTGGTGTATATCAGTTGCTGGCAGTGTGAAATTGTACAAGTAAAATAGTGTGGAATTACTGGCAGTGTGGAATTGTATAATTGTATATTTGTGGAATTGTACAAGTAAATTAGTGTGGAATTGCTAGCAGTGTGGAATTGTATAATTGTATATTGTGAGAATATTGATATGAATTCGGAATTTGGATACAGAGATGTGAGAATGTTTCCTTTTATCTGGTGTAAAGCAAACATTTTGCTTAGCATGACTTACCATTTTATATTTTTATGTACTGTTTTTTTTTTATTGACTTGGTTGCCTAAACATTATGATCTTCATCGCAATGGCATCATAGATTTTTAAATTAGCTTGTTACTATGAGTTGATATGCAACAGTGAACACTTACAATGTCACAATAAGATCCTTACATGTATTTAATTAATACATGACCTCAAATATAATTAACAGAATCTGGATGTCTCCTCTTATGTAACTAAAAGATAACTAATTTTCCCTGGAATGCACCTATTGCACCATATATCATAACATCTCTAGGCATGTATGTAACTAATAGTGATATGTTTAGCATCTCTGTAATGGCTTGGGAAAGTAGATTGAGATTATCCAAATGTGCTTAATTCAGTTCAATACTTCAAATTATTAAATAAATCATTATTGCTTATTTCTTTTTATTTAATTTATTTTAGATGTCTAATTATTCAAGAGTTCAAGACAACCTTAATTGTGTAGCCGATGATGAAGTTGAAGTAAATGATAATGAAAATGATTCGGCAACAATTGTCACTGGTGGAAACAAGCGGAAAAAGTCATCCTCATCCAAACCAGCACTACCAAGGAAAAAAATGGCTCCAAGATCACCAGTGTGGCAACATTTCACTAGAATTCCAAATGATCATACAAAGTGTAAATGCAACTACTGTGGTCAAGAATTTGAATGTGGGACGGTCGGGTACGGGACTAGCACTTTGAGAACTCATAACCGTGAAAGATGTCAAAAGTTCAAGGACTTGCAAAATGACCAAACAATATTAACTTAAGATGTTGGTAGTGATGAAGTTGTAGCAAGAGGATTTAGTCAAGAAGCTTGTAGACGGGCAACCGTGAAAATGATTGTTCTTGATGAATTTCCTTTTTCTGTTGTGGAGAATTCGGGTTTTAGACATTTTTGTAGTGTTGCAGCTCCGAGATATCTTCTCCCATCACAAAGAACCATTAGTAGGGATACTCTTGAGATGTATTTAGAGGACAAGGCTAAGTTGAAGAGTTTATTGGCTGGGAATAAGCAGAGAGTATCTTTGACCATGGATATTTGGACTTCCATTACAACAGCTAGCTACATGGTCATCACCGCTCACTTTATTGATAGAGATTGGAACTTACATAGGAAGATTATCAATTTTAACACTGTTAATGATCATTCATCAGAGACCATTGGTAAGCAACTTGAAAAATGTTTAATTGACTGGGGTATCGAGCGAGTGTTTACTGTAACTGTTGACAATGCAAGTCCAAATGAGGGTGCTCTTAGGTACTTGATTGATAGAGTGAGACTTGGAGGGATGATGGCTTAGTGTTGAATAAAGATTATTTGCATGTTCGTTGATGTGCACACATATTGAATTTGATCGTTACTGAAGGGTTGAAGGAATTAGAGCAGAGTATAGTTAGTGTTCGGAATGCGGTGAAGTATGTGAGATCTTCCATTGCTAGGATGCAAGCATTTCAAATTCGTGTGCAACAAGAGAAGATTAAATGTCGAGGAAGTGTGATTTTGGATTGTCTCACTAGGTGGAATTCTACATATTCCATGTTGAATACGACATTAAAATTTAAGCCAGCATTTGATCGAATGGCACTTGAAGATAAGCTTTATGATGCTTATTTCAATGAAAAAGATGGTGGGAAGAAGAAAAGGGAGGGACCCCCATTGTACAGTGATTAGGAAAATACTCGACACAGGCAAGTTTTTAAAGACGTTTTATGATGCGACTTTGCAGTTTTCTTCATCTTTGAAGGTAACATCAAATCTTTATTAAATTTTTTTAATTTTTGATATATAATAATATGATGAAGTGTATTTTAGCTTTATTAACATTGTTTTTATTTATAAAATAGAATACAAAAGACAATTAAAAAAAAAGAAATTCTATAAGCTATATTATATTTTCTATGAGCTATATTTTTTTTAATTTTTGATATATAATAATATGATGAAGTTTATTTTAGCTTTATTAACATTATTATTTTTAGGTGACATCAAATCTTTGTTACAATTTGATATGTCGAATTGAACAATCTTTGGGATCATTGTCCACTAGTAACGATAGTCTTTTGAGTTTCATGGCAATTAAAATGAAGGAAAAATTTAAGGGTTATTATCAGAAACCTCCCCTGAGGTTTAGCGTATTCTCAGTTTGAGAGATTGTATTCGCGTATTATCAGTCACCTTCCCTGACGTTAGTATACCGTTTAGTATAATTTGAGTTGGTGAGGATAAAATGGTAATAGAACTCATTAATAATAAAAAATTCTAACAAACTTTAAATTATCACATTGGATTCCGAGAATGATTTGAAGTTTGTTCAAATCCATTGGGTTTAAAATCGAATCAAGCATTTAACTAAAAGATATTACCACTCCACCAAAAAAAAAAAAAATGGTTTGATGTTCGTTCATATCCATTGAGTAAAAACCAGAAGCAAGCATTTAACCAAAAGATACTATCAATCCACCCAAAAAGAAAGAGAAATGGGCATCTCCCTGCTCAACTCAAACCAACGCTACCGAGAACAACATTCCATCCATTTTCTCCATCTCTGTTATGCTTTAGTAGAGAAAGAGTGCCATAAGCAAGAAACAATGACGACAAACCCAAAGACGCCAACACCAGGAACGACTGAATCACGACCGCCAGGTGGAAGAAGACTGACCAGTGAGTTTTTTCGTCGACCCACAAACAACCCCAACTCGTCTGAGCCACGAAAAAGGTATGAAAATAAGCACACCTTTTATAAAAGCAAAACCCATAACCTCACTTGTTCATGCTCTGAAATGATGATGTAATGGTTATTGCTTCGTATGTGTACTGTTAAAGTGGCCAAATTTTTTTTTTGAACTCATTTAGAACATTTAGTAACGAGATTATGGTTTCAGATCCCCAATTGAGCAATTCCATATTTCGTTGGATAAAGAGGCTGAATTTGAGTGGTTTGACCTTGCTGAAGTGAATGAAATTATAGTGCCTGACTTGAATGAAGCCGTAATAACTTCAGAATTTGAGAGCAGTAGTGTTATTGTAGAAGATTCATTCAAAAAGCGGCAGCCAATTAAGATTGTACGAGATGGGTCAGCTAAGAATATAACTATTGATGACTGTGTAGGGTGTGAAGAAATGGTGGACAGTGATAGTGGGGATGATGTTGGAAATAATAATACTTGGGATGCTGGTTTAGATGACTACGAATCAGCAGACGATAGTGGTTTAAACTCAGATATGTTGTCAGATGATGAAGTTCAGGATGCATGTAATAGATATGAGGCCAATTCAGGGGGTATTGAGTTCAATATAGATGGGGAAAGGATTATGTTGAGAGTTGGAGCAGTGTATAGGAACGTGGATGAGTTTAAGAATGTGGTGAAAGTTTTTGCAATAGAAAATGGTTTTAGGCTGAAAAGGGTAAAAAATGAAAAGAGTATAATCACACTGGCATGTGTAGCAGTAGGTTGTACTTGGAGGGTTCACGCAAGTCCAAATTGGAATGGTAAACACTTTCAAATCAAAACATTCCAGCCTAAACACATTTGTGCTAGAGGTAATGATAACTACGAAGCAAATTCAACTTGGATTGCTGCAACATTTCTTCATCTATTTAGAGCCAACCCTCAACTAAATATTGAAGTAATAATAAGTGAGCTGCTTAGGAGATTTGGTATTAAATGTAGTAATCAGCGGTTGTATAGGGCTAAGAACAAGGCATTGGAGCTGTTAGGGCAGGACCATAAGGCCAACTATACCAAACTATACAGGTATATGCATGCAATTCTCATCTCTAATCCTGGTTCAACTGTAACTATAGATAGAGATTGGTTAGGTGGTGGGCAAAACCCTCATTTTCAAAGGTTCTTTGTTATGTTTGATGCAAATAGGAGGGGGTTCTTTGAGGGGTGTAGACAGTTTATAGGGCTTGATGATTGTCATCTAAAGGGGTTATATAAAGGTGTATTGTTGTCTGCAGTTAGTATAGATCCTAATAATGGTATCTACCCACTAGCAATGTGTGTTGTTGAGAGTGAAAATACTAACTCTTGGGTGTACTTTATGAATAAATTATATGAGCAGATAGGCTGTAATAATGGTAGTGGGTTGTGTTTCATGAGTGATAGGCAGAGGGGAATTTTAAATGCTTTGGAGATAGTGTTTCCTAAATCTTTGAAAAGGTATTGTTGTAGGCATATATATGCTAACTTCAAGCAGAACTTTCCTAGTGTACTATTACGTAATTCATTCTGGAAAGCTTGTAGAAGTTCAAACCTAGCAGACTTCAACACTCACATGTTTGAGTTGAATAATATTCATTCTGCAACACATGATTGGCTGATACAGATTCCAGTTTGTTGTTGGGCTAAGCATAAATTTCCAATGCACACAAAATGCTCCCATATGACTAACAACATGTCAAAGTCATTCAACAACTGGATCAATAATTTTAGGGGATTGCCTATTGTTAGGATGGTAGAAGAGATAAGAAAAAAGGTGATGAATCTAATTCATAGAAGGTATGAGCAGGTTGTCATGTGTCAAGATGAACTGCCACCACAAGTTAGGAGGAGAATACTAGATGGAATGGTGAAGTCCAGGTCCATGTCAGTTATATTTGGGCATAATGATACCTTTGAAGTTATGGAGGATGTTTCCAAAAGAAAATTTGTCAATTTAAAGGCCAAGGAGTGTGATTGTGTGGAGTGGCAATTGTCTGGTTTGCCTTATGCTCATGCACTATATTTCATTGATGCTATGAGGTACAACGTCAATGATTTTGTGCATCCTTTATTGAAGAATGAAGCATTGAAGAAGACTTATAAGCATCAGTACTATCCAATGCCTGATGAAAGTAGGTGGCCTTTTGAATTGCATGATAACATGCTTCCACCTATAATCATTAGAACTGCTGGCAGGCCTCAAACGAAGAGGAGAAGAGAGGCGGATGAAAACATGGCATTCAAGAGGAGTTCCAGTGTTAGGTGCAGTAATTACGAAGAGTGGGGGCATAATGTGAGGACATGCAAAGTTGATAAGGGTTCAAAAAAATGACAAAAATGAAAAATTTAAAGTCAACACAGGTTACTTTGTGTAATTATAAGTTTTGAAGTTCTCTTTATTTAAATTTCCAGCTTATATATCTGTTTAATAATCTCATGATCTGTTTACACTTCAACTCAAGGGAAATGGATCGGGGATCAATAATGAAAGAGGACAGAGCTCAGGAGCCCAGAATCAACGTGAGGCAGCAGCTGTCATTAAATCTGGAACGTAAGAATTTGTCCATGATAATGGTTTGAATTTACTGATTCAACAACTCACTTTTCTTAATTTATTTGTTTATAAACTATTTCATACTTGCTAATACAATTTTTATTATTGAAGGACAATTAACCCAATCATAGAGAGCTTGTAGATGATAAATCCTGCAGCAACAGCTTTGGTGGTAAGAAAATTTTTTGTATAGTAATGACAGAGCCCAGACTAATCCCATACTACAAATTTTTTGGAGGGATGAGATGATACTTCACCTTACCTGTATAAGCTTTAAATTGTATAGATGTTGTATCATCTTTTTGTTTTTTTTTTGTGAACTGTGTGATAGTGAAAATACTCACACCATTAACAAAGCATTTCAGTTAAGTCAAAACTTAACAAACTGTTGAAAGTTGATTTTTTTTTGTAAATATGGGTTGTTGATGATGTTGTATTGGCTGATTGTCCATTGGTGACAGTTAACACTTGTGTTGTTGCTGGATTTTATTAATATGGAAATATCATATTACTACATTTGGTTGCTTGATATTTTTAAGTTCAGTTTTATTTGTTGATGGATTGGTTACAAGTGATATTGGAATATCACATGATTAGATGTGTGAATGTTCTTTGACAGATGCTCAGAAATTGTTATTGTTTACTTTGTAGTTACAATTTCTTTTTTGCTCGAACACATTTGGATGCTGATAATAGGTCAACTCAGTTAGTTTTTTTTTAAAAATATATGAGTGGCATGATTGACTTTGTGTTTCATTGCAAATTAGAGTTATAAATATATTTCACTTAAAAAACACTATTGCATTTGAGTTATAAAGCAGCAAAAAAAAATTTAGTCATCACTGGAACATTTAGTTTAGAAAGCATTAGACTTGGTGACATATTACATAAGGTACATCACAACATTGAAAAGAAAGAATAACACATTGAATACAACCATAACCTTAGCAACAGTTGCAACTTTCGTAGATTTTCGTGATTTCTCCACTATGGTCTTCATTGTCTTCACGTCATTTTCAGTTCTAGATAGTACCATATAACATACATCTGTTGACACACATCCTTCAAATAAAGCTCCATTGTTAAAATCATCTCTATTTGGTGCCCACCACTTAAAATATCCACAACATTTTTTTTTGGCACAACGGTAGTAAAGCATATGTGGATTGTCATCAGATTCTGAAATCTTCAAATCAGCTCTCATATAGCATTTGCATATCTTGTTTGAGAACTTAATGAGCTTGCCATTGACTGTATTCCTCCAAGCAGGCTCATAAAATGTGCTTGATAGAATATAATTGTTTGAACTTTGTGACTCCATTGATGTGCAAGAATGTTCCAGCTTTGAATAATGCTGAGTTTTTTAATTGAATATATCAGAGATGGTTGATAAGGAGATGAAGTGATATTGGTAGTGTTGGGTTGGTGCCTTTGAAGTGAAATGAAAGCTAATTTTTCTCTTTAGTTTGAGTTCAAAGTGTATGCTGCTTATTTAGCTTGCTTATGGCAGGTTATATAGCCACTGGTATTGGCAATATAACTGTTAAAGGCAACGGTAATAATGTCAGTAACAACTGCAGTTCAATTTCAAGTATTAACTTCAATATTTCACATCCTGTCCAATAATTAAAAAAAATTATAATTGCTTGTTTAATTTATCCAAGTCATTTTAGAAAGTCCAAAGGATGATTTGGTATTTTTATTGACCATTTTGGCGCCAAAACATACATGTTATTATCAACGCACAATTATTTAGTTTGTGTACAGAAAGATATTTTCCCACGATAGGGGTATTTTCATCATTTTATCAGTCAATAAACGGTCAAACAAACCGGTTATTAACGTTAGGGGAGGTGGCCGATAATATGCGAATACAATCTCTCAAACTGAGAATACGCTAAACCTCAGGGGAGGTTTCTGATAATAACCCAAAAATTTGGATGGTTGTTTCAAGATAAATAAGTTGTTGATTGTTGCTTCCGTACTTGATCCAAGAGGAAAAATAAAATTCGCAACACATTGCTTTGAGAAATTATATGGCAAGGATAGTGCTAAATATGTTGAGATGAAGGAAATGGTCAAGAATTTATTGATTAAGCTTTACGAGTCTTGTAAAGCACAATACAAATCGGGTGGAAGTGGGCGTGCAAGTGGAAGTGCAAGCGGAAGCAAAAGCGGGAGCCAAAATTTAACTATTGAAAGTGGAAGTGGTTCGAATTTTTGGGATTTAGGTGATGATGATGATGTTATGATTGAGGATCCTTTCTCCGAATTTAGTAAAGTGGTTGCGGTTAGTAAAGGTAGCCTGGAGTTATCAAATGAGTTGGATCTTTACTTGATGGAGAAGACTGAAAAATTGCAAAAAGTAATTTGGGCACTAAATTTGATATTTTATTATGGTGGAGGGTGAATAGTGCCAATTACCCAATCTTATCAAGTATAGCAAGGGATGTTCTTGCGATTCTGGTGTCTACTATTGCCTCTGAGTCTGCCTTTAGTACTGGAGGTGGTATATTATATCAGTATAGAAGCTCTTTGACTCCAGACATGGTGGAAGCATTGGTACTGTTACAAAATTGGTTGCGGACTTCTCTTTTCGTGGATACAACGGCGGACCTAAATAAATTAGTTGAAGACAATGAGTTTATGGATCAACTTGCGGAAGGTATATTTTGTAAAACTTTAATTTAAATTTACTTTTTAAGTATTACCAACATTATATAATTTGTTTAATTTTAATCTAAGTTTATTTTTTAAGTATTACTAACCTTGTTCAATTTGTCCAATTTTTGTATGTAGAACTTCGCAAATCAACAACGGCTGACCAACTTTGTAGGTCAACATGAAAATTGCGGTTGAACATAAACCATTTTAGGTAATTAAATTGATATATATTTATTAATTAATTACTAAATCACTTTATTTTATTTAGTTTAATTATTGAGTGCTTTGGCTCACTTTGAAAGTTTGAATTTTGATGTAGGTGATGTGGGTGGCGGATGAAATTGTTGCTTGTGTATTGAAGTTGAAGGCTTCTCTTATTTTGTTTTGTTTAGAGTATGGGATTTTCATGTAGATGATGTGGGTGGTGGATGAAATTGTTGCTTCTCTTATTTTGTTATTTACTTGATGGCTTTGTATTTGAAGTTGTTGCTTGTGTATTGTAGACTTGTTGTGTTTTATTTTTCTTGCTATGAACTTATAATTTGTAATAGATTTTAAATCTAGGTGTGTTTTTGAATTATCACTATTTTGTATTAGTACTTTTGTTATTTTATTTTTTACCTGAAGGTTTTGTATTTGAAGTTGTTGATTGTGTATTATAGACTTATTGTGTTTTATTTTTCTTATTGTGAACTTATATTCGGTAAAATGCAGGTGAAAATTATAAAATACAGTAAGATTTGGTTAAAACTGTAAAATACAGGAATATGTGCGGACCAAACCAAACCAAAACAAACCGAACCGAAATTTAGAACCGAAACGAAATATTTCGTTTCGGTTCGGTTCGGTTTGGTTCTAAAATTATGTTCAGTTTGGTTTGAGTGTTCGGAGAATCAAACCGAACCGAACCAGAAAATGCCCACCCCTACTTTCTAATATGGCCTCAAAGTAGACGCGACCCTAAAGATAGTTTTTGAAATCTTCAAAGTTATCAATATGGAGAATGCAATCCATAATTATACATAATCTATACTCTTTTCCAAGTAATACAACCTTCAAAAAGTACAACATGGCAAATTTAACCATTTTCATATCAAAGTTGTCAATGTGGAAAATGAGTGTTTGTTGAGCATAGGTGAAAATTACTAACTTGTCATCGTTAGATCCAATAAGAATAATTAAAAAGAACCTTAATGATGAATAATTAGGGATTTTTCACAAATTATGTTTTGGGCACTTTTTGAACTTGAATAAGTTTCAGTTTTGTGCCCAGTTGTTGCACAAGTTGGTATTAAGGCACGTGCATTCATTCGATAAGGCAATGTATTTTAAGATAGGGAAGAAAGTTTGCTGATTTTCAATGTTTGAATTTGCAGTAGTTACTGGATTGAATTGTGAAGAAATTTATAAACCTAACTTAGATATTGTCAATGATGATAGTCGTGTATGTGATGTTTTGTTGGATAGTTAGCACAAAGTTCACCAACATAACTCTAGGTCAGACATTTGAAGCAACTAAGTCTAAGGATTATATGAAAATGGTTACATTTTTCATATCGTACTTTTGGAGGTTGTATTACTTCGAAAAGAGTATAGATCATCTATAATTATGGATCACATTCTCCACATTGACAACTTCAAAAATTTAAATAAATATCCTTAGGGCCATGTCTACTTTGAGGAAAATTAGAAAGTATGAAGAATGCGATTGCAATTAGATAGAATAAAGAAAGGCTAAATCCAGACTATGTCCCTGAAAAAAAGACATACAACCTTCATGGTTGTCCATTTGCAGTTCAGGTAACAAATTGTCAATATTGTTTTCATAGAAATTGTTAAGAATATGAATATTAATTTGTTCTTTTACTTGTACAGGTATGGGTACTTGAAATTTTTCATGAAGTGTGTCAAACTTTTGCTTTGAAAAGTAAGCGTGTCCAATATCCAAGAATCCTAAATTGGATAATCACTAAACATGTTAGTTTTAATGCCTTTAACTCTTTCATATTTGATAAGAAAAAGGTATATAGCAAACAATCTAAACCTTTAATATCTTTCTTTTTTTTTAATTTCTCTTTGACATTTAGTAATTGGCTTACTTTTTATAACTTAAGGTAAAAGAGAAATTGGATGCCACCAATGAAAAAGAGGCATTACAACCTCATCTACAGTGGTTTTGGCAAAAAAATTGGGAAAATCAACTTGAAAAGGGAAAATATCCATCGTCCACCTATTTTTTCAAACTTTATAAAAAATACACAATTCTTTTTTTTTTTTTGCTGGAATCCACCTAAACTTACGTTTTGTTTCATTTCTCCACTTCCATTTGCTGCCCGTTATGAAAACTAATGGATTCTTAGTCAAATGTCTATTTTGCCCCCAGAACAAAAATAACAATTTCACCCTAAAAAAAAGCAAAAAATGGCAGTTTGTTATTGTAGCCGTTAGCTGCCAACGGCTTCAATTTGGGGCATATAAACACAAGAATCAGCATGCATGAAGAGGCCATTCAACCATGCAAGCTGCTCCCAACCAGGCATACAAACCTCCTCATACAACCAGGCATATAAACCTCCTCATACAACCATAATCCATAACACATCATAATTGTACCATTCATCATAACACATTGAAACATTACAGCTACTCAACCATTCATTCATTCAAACTCAAGACCTACTCAACTATCATCCACACATCACTTGATTAACCATTCATTGAAACACATCATCTACACATTTAAAATGGCATCAAGTTATAGTTCAAGTTCTGCAGCAAGTGGACAGTCACATAAAAAAATTAAATGCATTCCCAAGTACTGCTGGTGTGGCATGCAGGCGTGTGCTATGGTTTCCACTACACCACAAAATCCTAATGCAATGTTTTGGTCATGCAGGTTGAACAAATGCAAGTTTTGGCAATGGTTTACTACTGAAGCTCTCATATACCCTAGTAGAAGTGATCAAATAGTAGATAATCAAAATTTGGAGCCAAATGCAGTAAACTTTGGAGCTGATGAGATGGTGAAGATAAAGAAAAGGCTTAGGCTGATTGAAGGAAAGCAACTGCTAGTGTGCCTCTGTGCAATTGTATTTATTAAAATGTAATGTATCCTATAAAACATGCATTACTGAAATAAAAGCTTATTGTTGACAGTCCTAGTATCTATCTTTGCAATTGCATTTAAATACACCCTAAATAACATTTTGTTAACCACAATAATTGGAAAATATTATCATATCATAGTTATCCAAAAGTACAACCAAAATAACCATTAATCATATTATCAAAATAAATTATAAATGACCTTTGATAGCCACATAATTATCCAAAATAACCAGTAATATGCCAAAATAACAACAAAAATGGCAAGTTAACAAGTTTAGATTGTTTAAACAAGTTTAGTTTGTTCCCATTACAAAGAACCTGTGATAATTGAAGCTTGAGATGGATTTTGGGATTGGTTCAGTCTTGGACTTGATTGTCTTTCCCTTATTCCAGCACCTCGAAGAGCCCTTCTTTTCTTTATTCCAGCATTCGAACTTTGACCTGGGCCACTAGGTATCTAAATTATATATTATGTTAGTTTAAGAACTTGAACAAAAAATAGAAAAATATACAAATATTGAACCAAGATAACACCTTTCTTGCTGGTTCAGATGCAGTAGCTGCTGGCTGGCCTGAACCAATTGACTTTGCTACTGCCGCCTATAAAATATGTTGATTTGTAAATGAATTTTATATTATACATAAAACAAACTATTAAGGCACAAACGAACTGCTAGCAGCACCTTTTTTCTTCTCAATCTTGACTGCTGTGAAGCATTTAATGGCTGGCTTGATGTTGTTGATGCCTACAAACCATTATAATAGTAGACATAACGACAGTATAAATATATTAAACATAATAAATAGTAATAGTATATTAAATATACCTGAAAATGATTGTTTCTCGCTCTATTTGACCTTGCAACAGATGGCCTCAACGGACAGCTTCTCACGTTGTGATTAGAACCACCACAAAATGAGCAAATGACAAAGAATTTTATTTTCTCTTTCTGAGGCTCATTTGCTGCTCTTTTTCTGGATTTTTTGGGCCTGCCAATCTTTCTTTCAACAATTGGTGGGTCAATCAACGGCCTTCCTGTAGGCTCCCATGTACACTGATCTGGAAAGGGGCTAAACATCACTGAATAAGTGCTAAGGTAAGCTTGTCTGCTAAAGCAAGTTGGAACATATTCCTGAACTTGATGTCTTACATATCCCATGGCAGCCATAGCATGTTGACAAGGGAGGCCAGCAATTTCCCAATAACCGCAATCACATGTTCTAGATTCTAGCTTCACAACAAACCTCCTAGGTAGATTATAACCTCTATCCATGACTTGAAAATTAAGATCACCAGAAGCTTGTACAATCATCTTCTGTGCAATCTTATTTTTTTTGTCCAAGTCTTTCAAAACCTTAGGGGTCAGCTGTTTTTTCCAAGTGGCTGCCTCATTTCTTCTTCTTGTAAACCGTTTCATAAGTCTACATCTTATTTCTTCAAGCATTGTCAAGCAAGGTCTGTCTCGGTAAGCTAATATCCAGCTGTTGAAGCACTCCGATGCATTGTTATCGGTACAATCTACCATGCAATTTCTGTCATATGTGTGCATTGACCAATTATAACTATGTAGTTCTCATTCCAACCACTCAAATGCACCTTCTTTTTCAGCCTTGATCTGTGCCATTGCCTCGTCAAAATCATGCTTGTTACTGCTCTTGGCAGCTTTCCAAAATAATTGTTTCAACTGTGCACCAGCAAACGACTTGGAAAAATTAGCATAAACATGCCTAGAACACGCCCTATGATAGGCAGTAGGCCAAGTGGTTGAAATTGCATTAATCAACCCCTTTTGTCTATCACTAATGAAAGTGACCTGCCTTCCATCATCCAAATAATTATTCAAGTTCTCCATAAACCATCCCCATGTCTCTGTATTGTCAATCTCACAAACACATAGCGCTAAAGAGACAATCCCATTATTACCATCTATGCCAACAGCGGCTAACAATACTCCACCGTACTTACCTTTCAAGTGACATCCATCTACTCCAATAAAAGGTCTACAGCCGTTAAGATATGCATTTTTTTATGCTGGAAAGGCAACAAAAAACCTCTGGAATAATACCTTAGTAGGAATAGAAATAGCATCACATAACACCTTGCATATTGCTCCTGGATCAGCCTTGTGAATGGCAGCAGCATAGTGAAATAATTTCTGATATCCCCTCGAATGATCCCCAAATACTTCAAGTCTTGCCTTTGCTCTAGCCCTATACAGTGTCAGCTTCCCAATCTTTAAACCATATGTCTCTTGCACATGATTCTTCAGAATATCAATCTTGACATTAGGGTCAACAGCAACCTGACCCTTTATTTTAGAAGCAACCCAAGTAGATGTAACTTTCACAGTCTTGTTAGTAAGCCTACACTCGTGGTTTTTATTGTATTCTCGCAATATAAAACCAGTCCCATCATTCATCTTTGCACCAGCCACGTACCATGGACAGTTAGCTTTTTTACAAGTACCTACTGGCTCACTATATACTGTTTTAATGGCAAACCTTTTTCTGGCCATTACCTCATGCAATATCTCCCTAAAATGACCAACATCTCTAAATACATGCCCTAATTTAAGCCTATGTTTCCCATCGGCACCTACTTTGTACTCATGTTGCTGTAAGTAATTAGTTAATTGGACAGTGCCTAACTCAACATCATCATCAGAAGAATCAACTAGTCTTCTTACCTCTTTATTAGCATCAAACAGATTGTCATTTGAATCGGATTCCAATTCGCTGCTTTCACCCCTCTGATGATCTCCACTGTCCTCACTACCCTCGTCAATAATAGGTTTAGGTTCAACAGCACCATCAAATTCAGTTTCCATGAATTCCATATTAACATCATCATCATCACTGTCAGCTCTTCTGTCTGAATAGTCAGATAGCCATGCATCCTCATCAGATTTATCAGCCTCAATAGCAACTTGTTCCCCAACAGCAACTTGTTCCCCAGCAACTGCTTGTCTCCCGACAACAATTTGTCCCCCAACAGAAGCATTTCCATCAACAGATTCATTCAGCTGAGTAATTAATTCATCAAGCAACATAACTCCCATGTTCGTTAATAATGCTTGCAGTAAGGAGGAATCTTAAAACTGAGGGTGAAGAACTGGTACAACTTCAACAGTTAAAGTACTGACACCCACAATCTGATGAATTTTACGCAAAATTCAAGTGCAAATTCTGAATCCAGTGCAACTTTCATCTTATTCTCCGGGTTCGTGGCATTCAACATTATTTTTGAAGTGGAGTCTAATCCATATGGACTTGTAATGTTTACAGTAGCCTCTTTTATCTTCATAACAGTACAGTCAGGTTCAACCAACCCTAAATTTTGCCTCGTACCTCGAAAGAATATCACTAACTCTAGAGGTGGCATTCTGAATGTCCAAAACAAACAATCAGATTCACCAAAGGAACAAACATCCTGGAGGACTTTGCTAGATTAAAAATTATAATCTTTGAGAGATTCAAATTTCACATGCATATGCCAAACCTTCACCAAGGGGGCTAGGGCATATAGATAAAAATTTTCTAAAAATCACGACCCATAGTGTAGCAACTACAAATTTTCAAAAACCCCAAATTTTGTAAACCACGTGCACAAGTACATGAGTATGCAGGGAATAAACATGCATTCAACCATGCTAGCAATAATCTTTCATGCATGTGCTTCTCACCAGCCTTAAAACAACATATTACTTCTCAATTTATCATTACCATAAAAAAACGGACTCAATTTACTATAAATCAACTTAATCTGTATTCTAGGGTTCCAAGAAACAACGATTAACAACGTTCTCGATACAAATCTTAAATAACATTATTTCATACGAAAAATAAATGAAAATTAATAAATAAAACTAAACTTACTTGATACTAGCCTCAAACCCCAAAAAACATAAGTGTCGAGATTTCTAAACCGCACACAGCTTCCCTCAATACCTCTGAATCTTTGACTTAACAAAAGTTTTGATACTCAAGCGTTGTTTGTTAATGAAAATTGATGGAAATTGCAGAAAGAATGGTGGGAATTTGTTGGTTCTTCATGTAGGGTGGTGGTGGGTCACTCGTGAATAAACATGGTTGTTCTCGTTTGCTTCTCTGGACCACTTTGTCTTTTTTTTGTCCAATTAAAGTTGCAAACGACGTCGTTTTTGGCTGCTATGCTGAAATGACTGATTTACCCCTACGACAACAGTAATGTTATAACGGGCAGCAAACGGAAGTGGAGAAATGAAACAAAATGTAAGTTTAGCTGGATTCCAGCAAAAAAAAAAAAGAATTGTGTATTTTTTATAAAGTTTGAAAAAATAGGTGGACGGTGGATATTTTCTCACTTGAAAATGATTTTCGTATTCACTCAAAGAATACAAAATCAGTCACCCCACTCTCAAAACAGAAAATTTGTGGCGTTGTGCAGCAAGAGTCTATGGTCATAGAAGTTAAAGAGACTAAAAAACATGCAGATGGTGAGGCTATGTCCATGAAATGTAAAAAGGATTATGTACATGCAAATTATGTTGAGGAAAAAATTGCAAGTCATTTTTATCTTTTAATAACAATTGCATTTTTTTTCAAGGGTAAACGTCTTGGTTACATTGATAATTTAATTTCCTTCATCGAGAACAACTTTAATTGTTTGGATAAATGTCTCAAAAAGATCGAAGCAAAGGTACAGAAAATTCACTCATTAGAGGATAATACGAGTGATGTAAGGGAGATGAGTGGACAGATCAATAAAATTGTAGACTTAGGGGAGTTCTTAAATTCAACGGACTACAAGTTGAAGGTTTATTAAGTTATTATTTTTAACTAAGTACAAATTTTTGCATTAAAAATTGTGTGATGTTAATAATATTTACTTTTTGGTAATTCAAATAACATTTGATAATGACCCGAGTATTGCCACACCTGCGACTGTTAAACCAAGCTTGACCACAAATCTTAGTATACTGAAAGAGGATCCAATAATTATTCCGTCTACACAACAAAAGGTAAAAAAATATGAAAGAAAAAGGCGATCTCGAAAAGACGCCGCTGTTTTACGCACGTCATACTCTAACCCATTTAGAAAACTACAACATGTCAATGTTAATGAACTAAAACAGCAAGTCCAATTCGAGTATTGGCTAAAGGAGGATAATATGGAACTGTAATTCCCTGATTTACTTTATATTACTTTTATTTCAAACAATGTTTCTTTCTTGACTATAACAAGCAATAAATATTCCTCATATTTCTCGTAACTATATAGCAAAATAATATCGCGGCCTATGCATGAAGTAATGAAGAACTTCTTTCATGGCTTGTAAGAGGCAGACGCGTAGTTAAATGGCGGGTTATTGTTTAATTTTAATTAGCTTGTAAATTATTGCAATAATTCATGTTATAAATATTAATTTACATATGTTGAATACAAACAGCATATAGACATTGGTTATGTGATACGACATAATTTGGCCAAGCTGACTACATCACATTTGCACCGATATGCAATCATGGACAGTGTATTTCAAGTACTTGGTAATCTATATTAAGAAACAAATGAGATAGTGAGATGTGTGCACTGACAACTAGCAATTCATTCTTTTTCAGCAAAAGCTTCTGTTGAAGTATAAATTGTTTAATAATGATCTAACTACAATACGAGATGGAGATGAAAAAACATGATTTAACAATCAAACAAGCAGATGGTGAAGACCTTCCATTTGCTATTCCATGGAGAGATGTTTATAAGGTAAGCAATTACAGTTATAATTATTTCTTAGTGTTGCTCTAAAGTTTAAATTCTCCTATTTAAGTTTGCTCAAATTATTGTAGGCTTACATGCCCCAATTAATGTCCTTGAGTGCCATTGATTCTTGCTGAGGTTGACATTGTAAGAGAGACTATTTATGTATATGACTCCATGATTTCTTTAATGAATAAATCTACTAAAAAATAGTGCTTGTAAACTGACTAAACAAAGAAGTTTTTTAAATGAAATCATATAAGTTTGCATTCTCTTTAGTGAAAATAAGGACAATTCACATTAACATGATCAGTAAATTAGAATATAGAAAAACTAAGTTCTTTCATAATGCAACAAATAACATTTTCCAGACACAATACGTCCAAAACTAAAATTTTGCAAATGCAATATTTAATATTGCATGTATTACAATTATTTATTTTAAGTTTGGTTAGCCCTAAGGTCATGCTCTTACTCTGAAAGTGAAATTGATGTAGTGCATGTTAGTCAATTATGTCCCTGCAATCTGCACCTACCATATTTACAGTGCACAGTGCCTTCCCCTTGAGAAGGTATTCTAGTACTTCGTGGACGTCCTACCTCTCGCTTTTTCACTGATGGTGACAGCATATATGCACGCACTTCTTTTAAAACATTTCATTCCTCCTGTGGACCCACAGGATAAATGCTCTCTGCATATGCTGTAACCCATGAATTGACAGAGTAATAGTGAGAACATAAATCATAAACAGAATAGTTATGCATATGCTTACATACAGCTACCACATGTTCACAATGAAGTTGATCAATTTGAAATTCATAGCAACTGCAAGTCTTTTGTAGAATGTCAACATGACCATCAAGGTCGCCATTTTTTACTATAAACTCATGGAAATTAGTATGTATTACTGGATATGTGTGTGATTTTTCTAATTTCCCTTTCAACTGTTTCTTATCCCAAGTACTTATTAGAGAACATGCATCCATGTCATTTCTTGCCTTTTTGCAAACCATTCTTGCAATTTGTCAGTGATAGAATCCATTAACTTATGAATAGGCAAGCTTCGTGCTTCTTTTAAGACATAATTCATATTTTCTGCGATGTTAGTTGTCATAATACCATAATGCCTCCCCTAAAAGTGAATAATGTTCCTTTATACTTGCCCTTCATGAACGTATTATCAACTGCAATAACAAGCCTAATACATGAAGTGAATCCTCTCAAAGAACTTCTAATGGCCATGAAACAGTACTTAAAGTTATTTGCACTATCTTTTTCAATCAGTGTTCAACTTCCAGGATTTTTCTTTTCGAGCATTGCCATGTACGAGGGTAATAAATAGTATGAATCTTCCAGAGTGCCCCTAACCCTCTACATTGCAAACCCCCTTGCTCTCCATGCCTTGTGATAACTTATTTCATAACTAAACTCTTTTTGAAAATTTTGTCTTATATCAACGGACTTATGAGAAGATGAAGCACCATTAAACTTGTGTCGAAAATTTTGCCCAACTATCTTGGATGAAGCTTGGCGGTGATCTTTTTCTTGTAAAATCAAGGGAGCAACATTGTAATAATTTTTAATTTCAAATATGTTGCAACATTTAAGTTTAGTTGTGCGACTGTGTTGAATGTTAGAAAGTGTATATTTATAAAAGAGAAAAACGTCATTTTACATTTCAAGTTTTACTAACATCCTTATTTTCATGTATTTAAGCTTCTAGTGATTTAATTATGTGTGTTTTATTTTAATTAAGTATTTTATGTATTTTAGAGGCATCATAGTCATTTTACAATGAACGAGAGTCTAGACAGTAAAATGGACATCACTTTTGGACTCAGGACAGTCGAAAACCTTTGCAGGAGCATAAAAGGAAAAATGGCATTATTCACATGTACGGTACTATTCACATGTACGTTACTGTCTACGTCACTGTTCACATAGACGGATCGATGACGTGGCATTGACCGATGATGTGGCATTGACTAATGAGGTGTCACGATTCTATTGGACTAAAATTCTTATATACTGTTGATCGGTGATGTGGCAGCATATCAGTGGACCAAAAATTATGCGTACGGTACATGGATATACACAGGATAACTTACAACCAAACCGTGTAACTGTTTAAACCATGTGGTCAAACCGCGTACTGTTGACTGATGACATGGTACAATCTTAAGCGTCCGAAATGTTTTTAATCCGATGGCCATGATTTACTCAATATATCTATAAAAATGAGGCTCTCCCCCCCTAATTTGGCATCTTTGAATTCATTTTTTAGTTTAATTTTCTGTAATTTCTTCTTTATCTTGTATTTTCTATGTATTCTAATAAATTCTCATTTTGCCCATAATTTAATTATGACTATCTAATTTTCTTTCAAGCTTGGGTTGGAGGTAAAGTTTCAACATGTGCCATGGATTTTATTTGGTAAATTTACTTTCTCTTTCCCTCTAATTATTTTGGATGTTTTGACTTTTCGTCGACAAACAGTAATAATCTTGTCTAGATACCGCCCTGCTTTCACCGACTCCCTAGTACAAGGTTATTATTATTTGACACGATAAACCCTTAGCACCATATTGATTAGAGTGTGGTTCATGAGGAGTGGAAATCCCTCTCATGATTTAATTGACAATAATAAGGGATATTTAGCCCATATTGCATGTTGATGCAGATCCAGATACCCAAGCACTTCAATTATAATAGTTACCACTTTAATTTAATTCCGCCATTCCAATTTAAATTTTAAGATAGTTTAAATCACTTTCACCACAAATCTAACTACCCTCATAGAAAATTAATTCTACATATAATTAATTTCCACCTGCTCGTGGGATTGACACTCATCACCATTGATCTATTATACAATAAATACGTGCACTTGCAAGTTCAATAAAATTTGCACAACAGACTGCGCCATTTGCAGTTGTCATCTACACAAACAACAAGAAGTAAGTCCTTGTCTGACTTTGGGTTTTAAATTGGACCTTTTTTTTACAACTAGTGCTTTAAGCTTTTCTTGCAATGCCTCTTTTAACTTAAACACCTCTTTCACCATCGACACATCACTATCACCACTAACTTCTGTGACAATAAATTACTTTTAGTAGCAAGTAAATTTATTCTGGGCACATATGCATTGTTTGAGGTTCTTAAACTACACGACCTACAAGACTACATTACTTACATGACCTACACAACCTACATGATTATATTACTTACATGATAAGTGCATATTTTCTATATATTTTGCTATTAATTTCTCCAACTTTTTCTTGGTTTTTAAGTACTCTAATTATTTTAGTTAATTTTTAATTTAGTTATTTCACTATGTTAAGTTTTGTCTTAATTTTTTATTGTCTATTTTATCCTTAATTTAATATTTGCTAGTTAATTATATTATTTTATATGATAGGGAATTAATTGGAGATTATGGATAAAAATGGTATGATTAAATTGAAAATCAATTGAAAGATAAGGGAAAATAAATTTAAGAAGCCGTGGCCAACAAGAATTTGAAGATAAAATATTGGAATTCAATTTCCTCAAGCTTCGAATGGACATGCATTATTGGAAAATAAACGATTTACTTTGGCAATTGCACGTGCATGGATTCACTTGACCAAGTTAAAAAGATTGCATGTATGTCTTGCCAAAGTTAAAGTTCACGTGCATGGGATTAAATTATGAAGAGCAAATTGAAGAAAAAGGAAATTGTCAAAGTGGCCAGCACATGAAAGGAAGTAAAATAAAGTCTTTTGGCTTTAGAAAATCATTGCCAATCACAAAAGCTTGTGCATGAGGACGAAAAAGGAAAACAAAAGTTCAAACCTTAATTAACAAGGTTGTTGGCTTAAGCATTATAAAAGCCAACCTTTGACTTTTTAAAAAGAGAATTGGCAGCCAAAAGGGTTTGAAGAGGGAGTAGCCACAAGAAGGAAAAATAAGGGAGAAACTGAAAGGAATTAAATTGAAAGAGAGTTAGCCGTTTGAATTAATTTCCATAATTGGTTTTATCAAATCTCTTTTATTCCCAATTTAATTATGTTAGACTAGATTTTTTATTTGGTTGAGGGTGAATTCAAAACCCCAAACATGTCATATGATTAATGTTCAATTTCTAACTTTCAATTTATTTAATTGAGATTGTTTATGTTCTTCTAGAATTAAGGTTTATGATTTTATTCTTCTCTTATTTGAGTGGCCAATTAGATAAGATTTGAATAATTTCTATTGCTGGATTAAAATTCTTCATCCATAATTATCATGATATTTTAATCATTAGTAGTAGGCTATAATAAGTGATTTCAATTGGAGAACATAATATATGTTAAATAATCTGAGCTTGTGTGTTTATTATTTAGATCAATATAATATCTTTCTCTACTCAATGCTTCCATTATCTTAAATTTAAAGAGTTTGTTTTAAATTATTTAATGGTTAGAGATTAGGTGAAGAGCTTGTTTTGTTTAACGACACACTAAGGAAATATTAAGACTAACAATGCTTATTGTTGTCTACGGTTGATAGTTTCAATAGAAATTGATGATAGAATTGAAATATTATGTGCATGTTTGATGGTGACGAATGATCATTTAACCAAAGTTTTCATCATTATTATTTTTTTCTCCTTTAATTAGAGTTTTTATTAAATTATTATTGGTAGTTTTAATTTCTTTATTTCTTACTATTATTTAAAAATTCATAAAACCCTCCTTTTTATTTATAATTGGCATTTTCTTTAGTTAGATTAATTTATATTATTATTATTACTACTATTATTTTGTTTTAAATCCTGCCTTAGAGTTGATAATAAATACAACTAGTATAATTTTCGTGGGATCGATCCTTACTCTATGCTAGTTATTTATATTAGTAGTAAGGTTTTAAATTTGGTGCACCCTAACAACACTATCATTACACGACCTACATGACTGATTACATGACGTACACGATGTCAAAAGGAATGCACGAGGAGAAATATTTTCGCCATAAATAAATTATATTGCTGAAAAAACTAATTAAGCAACCTACAATGCATATATTTCTACATATAACAAAAAATGGAGAAAATAATTAAAAATGAAACATTATAATGTGAGGAAAATTTCTAAATTTTCCTAAAAAATAAAAAATTCAAAACCCAACAACATTAACATATCTTATTGGGTTATTTAATGAGCAATGCACCTCCTTTCATTTAGAAAAAGAGTGGGAGTTAAAGAAGTGAATACATACTTGTATTTGTGTAAGAAGTTATGAGATATTTTGAGAGATTTTACGAGATTTTGAGAGAATTTCAGTGGGAAGAGATTTAAGTGAAAGAAGTGAAAGAACTATGAAGACAATGAAGTGGAGTGAATTTGATGCATTTATTAAGAGTATTTGAGACTTTACATGCATTTGTTAGGGTATCTATAAAAATAAAAAAGGAAATGAGTATTTAAATAATTTTATAACTATTAAAGTGTATTTAATTAAAAACCCCCACTTGAGTCGACAGAAAATCGACTCTATAAGTTTACTGAAATTATCATTTGCCGCCCCAAGGTTTAAGCTATTACCATTTAGATGGAATCCTTCCTTGAAGAGCTACTTATTACCCTCTCAGATTGTTAACACTTTTTTTAAAAAAGAAAATCTACACTCCCAAAATTTAGAAAAATAGTCACAAAAACTCTCAAATTTTTAATAAAAGTTACCAAAGCCTCTTTTTTACTAAAACACCATTTGACTCTATAAATCCAAAAAAGAAGCCTAAAATTTTATAATAAATAAAAATATGACATTAAATAAAGGTAATAATATATGCATTTTAAAATAAATTTAATATTTAAAAAATATTTTTATATTTTGCAATCTATTAGACCTGTTTTATTACATTAAAGTAATTTCTAATAAGAAATAGAAACATATATGAAAATAAATTAATTAATTAAAATAAAAATAATTTTTTAATATTATGTGAAAATAATTTTAATATTATTAATGGGGATATATTTTGTTAATTATGAAATTTATTTAACCCAAATATTTATTTAAAATCTTTATAATAAATACAAATATATTAATAAAAAATTATAATGATTTAAAATTTTAATATTATTTTAAATGTTAAAAATAATTTAACATTATCAGTCTACCAAACAAATTATATTATTTATATTAAATTTGTTTTAATTAAAAAAAATTTAAAGTCAAGTTTTTAATTATTAAATTCAAAGGGTATTATGATCAAAAATAAATTTTAGTGTCTTTTTTATAAATATTTGTGATTAATTCTCTAAATTTTGAGGGTGTAAATGCTTCTTTCCCTTTTTTTAAGACAATTTCATAGAAGACTATTATAAGCCATTGAACTCAAAGCTCTTTCACATCTTCCAATTCAATCTCCTTCACCAGAAAGATTGGGTAAGGAGTGTGACATTTTGTGTATAAAGAAAAATTGTTGGGTTCAAAATGTCTCTTTTTCTTTTTCTTTTTAGCTTTCCTTAATTTATCGATACTTACAATTAAAAATTAATTAAAATTATTTTATATCAATCTTGTTATTATATAATTTAAATTTTTACTTTTACTAATATTAGAGAAATATTTATTCTATCCACATTAGTCACAAAGATGTCTACCGTTATCTAATTATGTAATTAGAAGAAGAATTGAAATCTGTTGAAGTTGCACTGCAGGATTTGCTTGCAAAGGAAGTTAAATTGTTAAAACCAAAAAAAAAGAGAAAGAAAAAACTTAGTTTTTCCGATTAATGAATTCAATAACTCGTGTTTAATAAACAAATTGTATTCAAATATATTAAATTTTAACCCAATTTATTTAAGATTCATCACAAATTTAATTTGTGAATTTATTTTGCCACCCACTCACAATCTCATCCTCAAGAGTACCGACAAAATCCTCACAACAGGGAAAGTAATCACTGTAAGTGGAAAGATCTAAAAAAACGTCAAAATATTGAAGATAGAGACGATCTAGTGGACGATGAGATGCATTATAACCCAATCAAGACCATTTTGAGTTTTGTGCCAGACTCCTCGAGTCTTGACAACGCATGAAACTTCGAGCCGCCACGACCAGCCGACGGTCTTGACTCGCGACACAAAGTTCCGTAATTGCGAACCAACATTTCCTCTAATCTCCCACCTAATTGGTACCAAATGAAATGACAGTTTCCATTCACCGATTTCGTGGTATTCTAATTCTTACATCTATCAGTTAAAAGAAAAAAAAAAAATCTTGTTAAGTTACATATCAATCTAAATCTTTATAAATAAGTTGTTGCTTATCAATCAAACAATTAAGGGGTTATCGAACAACATATTTAGGTCAAATGTAATGTAACTTAGTAACTATGTTTTTAAAAAAATCAAATTATAAATAAATAAGAGCAAAATTGGATTCCTAATCTTTTAAATTTCTTTTAAGTAAGAACATTATCTAACCAGACTCAATGATATAAATAAATAGATCCTAGAGTCCAAGAATTTATATCAACAAATATATCCTAATATAAATAAGAATTAATAGGACAAATAAATTTTAATTCTCGCTAAAATTCTACAAGCTAAGAAATAAATTTTTCTAACTTAATTATTTTTCTAATTACTTCTCTTATATAAAGAGGTCGTCACTCAAAATAAAGACTATGGAAAAAAATATACAGTTGAGGAAACATAATATCCTCAAAAAATTTTCTCTTCATCAATCTTCTTCTCACATTAGGATCTTTATTGGTAACGACCTTAACTATCTCTGATACACAACTTCATTTTCAACCATTGCAGTCTCTTACAACCCATTCTCTAAGTAAACAACTCTTTCACAACTCTCATTGATTGGCCAAATTTTTAAATTCAACGGAATCATTCAACACCGTCTTAAAACAATTCAATTGACTGAGAATATGCTATGGGAATGCACCAATAGTCGCCTAAATTTAACTCTTCAAGTAATAGTAAGGGATAAAAGTACGTATTTACTGGACGAAGTTGGGTGAGGTTTGTCGTCTCGTCTCTATGCATGTTTCTTTTATTAAGTTCGTGATTGGCTGACACTACTAAATATCTAATGTAAATAAATTGAAAGTTTCGTAGAAAAAAAATAAATTAATTAAGGACCCGTACGTTATTACTCCGTCTATAAATATCGCTACGGAATACGGACCTCTTTCTCACAATTCAATTCCCCCTTCCTCTTTCTTCCTCTCTTCATTTCTTCACCTAAAAAGTTTCGCACAACAATTCCACCGGAATCCCAAAGAACAGGGCTATAATATTAAATTAAAATTAAAAATTTAAATAATTTTAAAAAATTAAAAGAGGAAACGGAAATACGTAGGGGATTAAATTAAATCGAAGGGGAAATGACGGACGCCTTTTGCTCGGACTGCAAGAAGCACACGGAGGTGGTGTTCGACCACTCGGCGGGGGACACGGTGTGCTCGGAGTGCGGCCTCGTGTTGGAGTCGCACTCCATCGACGAGACCTCCGAGTGGCGTACCTTCGCCAACGAATCCGGCGACAACGACCCCGTCCGTGTCGGCGGCCCCACCAACCCGCTCCTGGCCGACGGCGGCCTCTCCACCGTCATCGCCAAGCCTAATGGAGCTTCCGGAGAATTCTTGTCGTCGTCGCTCGGACGCTGGCAGAATCGCGGCTCGAATCCGGATCGCGGCTTGATTTTGGCTTTTAAAACAATTGCTACCATGTCTGATAGGTATGCGTAGGCGGATGGATCGAATTTTTTTAATATGGATCTTGGATCGGTTATTAATTTTGTTAGTTGATTTTATGATCGTCATATTTTGAGCTAAAAGTTTGAATCTTTAGCTAATTCTGCAACTGCGAATGTTAGTTCTTTCCGTACGGAAGTGTTTTTTTTTTTTAATAATCAGCTTAGTTTGTATACGCATGTGGGAGCTTGGAATTTGAAAATAACAATAGGCAATGAGAAGTATGTGATTTTTTGATTGATGCAATGTTGTTCCTTTTTGCTGACGTGGTGTGGACTTTATGTTTCAGGTTAGGCCTCGTTGCAACCATTAAGGTACGATACTCATTATCTTGATAATTATGTGATCATAGATGTTTTGATACTCTCTTAAGGGCAAACTTTTATTAGGAATAGCTCATCAACTTATGTATGTTTATGGTGATAGGACTTAACTTATTATTCAGATTTTTTTCAATGTTTAGTAAAGTATATATGTGAATTCAAGGATGAAGCTAGAGAATTTGATCGGTGGTGATGACTATGGGTACAAAAATAATAAGTATAACAGGGGCATCTAGTACTGCAATTTAAATACATTCTTATAATTGTTAGCACACATACATAATAACTTCATTTCCTGTGATTTTTTTGGGACATAAACATACAAAACAAGGAAGCAACTTAGTATTTGTCTCATTTTGAAGATTAGTTAGGTTGGAAATTGTATATTTGAAATGACACGAAATATTTCCTTTTGTACGAGGTTACAGAAGTTCAACATGCAGCAGATAAATGAATAACTATAATGTTCTTGATAAAAGTGATTGCAAGTAGAATATTCTAGAGTGTGTTTCTGCCTGAGGTTTGAGCTAGTTAAAGTAACTGGGTTGACTATAATATCAAAGAGGAGGGAGATTATAGCAAGTTAGAACTGAAAGTGTAAAAAAGTTGGAGACATATGTGGACAAAGCATAACCTCTAACAATGGTAGTCAAATATTCAGCACCATTTGTATATTTGTTAACATGTCAAAGGATCACTGGGCATTATTAATTATCCCAGTCCCTGTGTGTATTTAATGCACTCAAGAGAGAGACTTCTATTATCTAGTAATAGATGACATTTGATTCTGACATGATCGTCAGATGTTAATTAAAGAATCTATTCGTAATTTTTTTTTTAAAATTTATTTCTGTTATGCTTGAATCCATCTGTGCTTTCTGCAACTAAGAATCACAAATTGGTTATCGAGCTCCATCATTGGATGTAATAGTTCTATTAATGGTAATTTCAATTGTGGAAGGAAAATTTTCGGTTATGATAGAAAAATTTGGAAAAGAATTCAATACTCATGTTGTACCTTCACTGTTTTCCTTATGTCTGCGCATAGATTGTGTAATCATGGCAAGAGCATCGAAAATTCTTACTATGATGAGACTGAGAAGCCTTGGAAATAATCTTACTATCAGTAGCATATGTGAATAAGTGTGCCTACGAATGTGCCTTAATGTGTTGTAGTATCCTGTGAACTTATTTCTTCATGCAAAACTAGTTGCCCAGGTATTATCAGTGCAGACTTACTGCAGATCTTATAGATGACTGGCAAAAACAATCATATGTATGAGATGTTATGCTGTTTCATTAATGTAACCTGTCGTGCCCTTTCAGAGGTCAGAAATAAAGATATCAGAGGGCTATTGTGAAATTGAATATATACACAGAAGTGGTGAAAATAGTGTAATTGAACACCCAATCTTTTAAAAGAAATGAAAATCACCTGATGATTTTCAGTGATCTAGCTTTCATTGATTTTTTCCTTTTTGGAAAGGATGGGTTGGGATCGGAGGAGAGTGCAAATTGCCTCCCAGCATCATATGATGTTTCCTGGAAGAAAATATTATGAAAGTGGAATAACTATTCAATAATTTCTTTTCTTCTGTGAAAGCAATGACAAAGGAAAAGAAATTTGCTATACTTTCCACTTATGTCAAAAATGTTTGATTGGTGGCTTTTTTGTCATTTCTTCCTCTTTTTAGCTTTGACGTGCTTGAGATTCAAATGTTTGATCTTCTCTGATACTATCTTTCTAATTGTATTGAAGGATCGGGCAAATGAGATATATAAGAAGGTGGAAGATCAAAAGTCTAGTAGAGGCAGAAATCAAGACGCATTATTGGCTGCTTGCCTGTACATTGCTTGTCGACAAGAAGACAAGCCACGCACTGTTAAGGGTACAGCCTAAGATTCTCTTAACATCTGGATGCTTCCTCATTTATCTTTCCATTTGTGTATGAGCTTCATTGAACCTATGGATTTCAACTAGAAATCTGCTCTGTCGCCAATGGAGCTACAAAGAAGGAAATTGGCCGAGCAAAAGAATACATTGTGAAACAGCTGGGTTTGGAGACTGGTCAGTCAGTGGAGATGGGAACTATACATGCTGGGGACTTTATGGTGGGAATTTTTTCTTTTTATCTGTCTAGAAATAAACTTTTTGGAGTAATTACTTTATTGTTTTTCATCGAAAACAATAGCATTTAATTTGCTTGTTTCTAACTATATATTCTGGCTACTGATATCAATTTCTGATTGAATGTTTAGAGGCGCTTCTGTTCCAATTTGGGTATGAATAATCAAGCTGTTAAAGCTGCCCAAGAAGCTGTTCAGAAGTCCGAGGAGTTTGATATAAGGTATTCATAACTTATCCTTGCATTATCATGGTAAATATAAAAGTTAAAGTATTGTTTTGCTTGAATATTACCAATTCCATTCAAGTTTTAAATTTTCTTTTGGATATCAGATGGTTTAGTTTTACTTTTGGTTCACAGGCTAGAATTGAATTGTCTAGAATGAATCAGATATATTTTTTGTAAAACGAAGAAGAAATTTGATTAGAAGAAGCAGCCTTAGAAGTTGATTGGATATTTAGTGTTTTTTATTTCAATGGTTTTGAGGTTTTCAAAAATTTCCTGGTGATATCTTTAGCTGTCAGGATGTTAACGAGGATTTTGATGGGATTTCTATAATAGAGAAATAATGTCAGGAGTTGTTAACACGATTGCAAAGTACTCCCTGTTCTTGTAGTGTTGACTCAGTTTTGTGGTTGAGCTTCTGCATGTATCTAAAATTTGCCTTGATTTGCTCTTGTTATTCTCATTTACCCAAGTTAACTGGGTTGTCCCAGTTTACAGTATAGAAGATGGTTTATCTTCAGATTTTACACAAGGAAGCTTTAGTTTATTGAAAAAGAACAAGTTATTTTGACTTGTAACTCTCAGGTATTTGTGTTTCCAATATCATAAATCAATTGGCTTGCTCATCGTGATGATACTGTTTGCGTGTACTTTGGAAAGGCTCAAGGAATTAAATGATTGAGAATTTTTTTATTAAATGACTTTGCAGCCTATGATAGGTTTCATATGTCAATATTTAATGTGCCTGAACTCACTGGCACATCCTTGTACCATATGCAGCATAATATACATAGCTTCGTGGTTCATAATCTTTTATGTGACTGATGTAGCTAATCCCATGTAAGGAGCCTCATCTTAGAGGAAAAGAAGTTTTTCAAATTCATTAGCGAGTTTCGTATTACTATTAAATTAATTTGATAGATGCAACTGATAGTGTATCCTTTATGGTATTTGCTATATTTTTCCCTAACTTCTTAAGTTGATTGATCATTCTTTGCAGGAGGAGCCCAATATCAATTGCAGCTGCAGTTATTTATATTATAACTCAGCTTTCAGATGACAAGAAGCCGCTCAAAGGTTTGATACATTTTCATTTTAGTTGTTTAATGGGAAATTATCCTGCAATCACCTAAAGAATTTCGAAAGTACAAGTAACCACATAAGTTCCTGAAAATATCTTTGCACCAACTCAATTTTTAAGTTTATATCAACCAACCACTTTTTCGTTAACTCTGTTATTCACTGTTAAAGTTAACTCAGTTAGTCACTGTTAAATAATCAAACATAAAAGACTATTTTGTCCCTGAAATGAAAAACGGTTAAAATCGTCTTTTTACTTTCTTAACTGAATCTAGGGTCAAAATAGTCTTTTAATGTGGATTATTTAATGGTGGCTAACGGCGTTAACGGAAAAGAGGTTGGTTGATATAAAAGTAGAACTTGAGGTTGTGCAGAGACATTTTGTCAGAAACTCGTCGGCTTGCACTTTCGGCTAGAGGATAATTTCCCTTTGTTTAATTTAAAGTAGATGTTTCCTAAACAATTTTAGGTGCTAACATGAGGTCCGACTGTATCTTTTAGAATTGATGGGACTGGTAATATTACTGAAAACACACGACTTGTAGTCATATAACTCTATTTGTTTCACAAGTTAATGTTTGATGTCACAACTCTAATGGTTTACTTCACATGTCTGACCTTTCATGTCACTAGTAACATGCTCTGATTAAAACCCTACTGGTACTCTGATTCATCGTGGTGTTTTTGGGTCTTCTTTGTGCATATATTTAAATGGAAGTTGCATAAATGCAGATATTTCTGTTGCTACTGGAGTTGCTGAGGGGACAATCAGAAATTCGTACAAGGATCTTTATCCTCATGTCTCAAAGATAATACCAAACTGGTATGCCAAGGAAGAGGATCTTAAAAACCTTTGCAGCCCGTAAAATGTAGAGCGCATGAATAACAACACCGTGAAACAAGCATCTTGAGTGGTTTGAACTGCCCTCACGTTGATGTATTCAGAATCTGTCAGCATCCTATTTACGAGGATTTTCGTACTTATTTTCTTGACTGTTTTGTCTTTGTGCAGTTGACTGCATTGCAACCTTTAATTTACAAATATTGACAAAAAGTCAAAAAAAGTGAAGAGAGAGAGAGACAGAGAGACAGAGAGAAGGGGGAGAGAGACAGAGAGGAGCTAATACAAGTTTATTTTTCAATTTATGCTTAATTTATTTACATTGTTTTACCTAATAAAGTTTAAAATAATGATCTTGTACAGTAACCTAGGAAAGTTGGATTGCTGTTTGTAGTTCATTACCCTTTTTCAGTTTTTAACTGTTATTGCTTCTACTTGTTGCGTCCTTTGTGAAATATTTTAATTTGTGTGTGTTACTCTGATAATTAAGTTGTTAGGCATAATCCTAAAGAAGCAAGTTGGGCATAGTCTATTTGATCATTTGATCCCTTACTATTCCTGTTGTGTTAGGTTTCTGCCTTTCTGGCTTCCTCTTTCTTTCTTTCTTTTTTTCCTTTTTTTTTTCCCAAACTTAATAATATTTATATAAGACAAAATTTGAGGAAAATTTAATTCTAATAATTAAGGAGATGACTTGAAGCAAAAAAATAGAAATTAATTAATTAATCGTTCATGCTTTGGTGGTGGACCGTTGAGTGCTTTGTGCTTAGAATTTGAGCCCAGCATGAATCAATTCGGGCTCTCTTGTTTGGCCAGTCCAAAATTTATCAATGCGAGTCGTGCAGAGGAGTTGTTATGCGCTATGCCAGAGCGGTCCTATTTATACATCTCCGGTCCTATCATAAATTCATAATCGCAATAAAATTATGTCCACAAGTTTTGGTTTCAAGCAATTGAATGCTCCATAAATCTTTAGTAAATGCGTGAATTGAGGCAGCGTCTAAGTTCAGTTGATTGTAACTGTCAGTTGACTTAAAATCAGTTTCTTACAACTCCTAAAATTATTTGAGTGGTAACGATTAAGAGATGCAAGGATAAACCCCACAGAGCTTGAACCTTCACGCATTGTATTATAGTCATCAGAATTATTACAAGAAACCAAATAAATGGAATTTTCATGTGGCTAGCCGGCTAGCAGCCGTCCCCCATTTATGCTTTTTAATTTGTTTGATGCTGGTTAAATTTAGATCGATGATGAATTATGCATCTTGCCAACTGCGGCAGGCGAGCAAAGATGCTTAATTCAACATCACACTTGCTGGTCCATTTCACATTAATCGAAATTTTAATGTTCTTGAAAACGATCGTTATATGTTAATCTTAATTAAGTTGAGTATTTCAATGACTCTTGAAGCAAATTGGAAGGGGGGGGGGGGGGGGAATAAAGAAAGAAAGAGATGGGAAAAAAAATTAAAGATGCATAGTAGCAAAAAGATTTGAAGTAATACAAACAAACATTACAAAGTAAGGATACAACATTTTCGTAAATGTATGGTATGTGAAATTTCTGAATTTAATTTTAAGAGCGTAGCACTAGAAACATAAGCTCTCTGTGATGTCTGTGGCCTAGCATAAAAAAACATTATTATTCTCGCTAATTCCATTGACTTCTATATCTTTACTCAACCAATAATTTTATATCGCTTTAGTTCTGTAGGAGCAACTACCTAGAAAGCCTGCATTTAATGATATTTTGTTTTGAATGGATAATATGTCCCCTTCATTTACTTTCATTGGGTAAAGGATTTACCACCAAATTAGGGAATTGATCTGATTCTATCACTCTTCATTTTGTTTGAAGAACCCTTATTTTTTATTATGAAAGTTAAATTTTCTTTTAGATATTAAATATAGAAACTAGGGATGGCAATGGGCACCGCCCGCAGCGGGTTTGCCATTACCAAACCCAAACCCGCACAAAATTTAAATTACCAAATCCACCTGCAACCCGCAGCGGGTTTTAATTTTTTTACAAAAACCCACCCGCAATGGGTTTTAACAATTACCAAACCCGCAATGGTATCCGGCGGATTTTTTGCGGGTTTCCGTATTTAAAATCACAAATGTTTAATATATAAATTTATAATAATAACCTCAAATTCCATATAACATACTCAATTTTATATTTAAATAATGTAAATGAAAAATTAAAATTTCCACATCAATTCAACACAAATTCTCAATTTTAAGTATAAATTACACAAATCCATTTAAAAAACACAAACTAGTATCTAAAAATAATAATTACATTTCATATTATCATTTAAAACAAGCTCCAACAGAAGATATTCATTTCATTCACCACCATAAGCACTCATCCAACACAATGCCTATAATAATAATTAAGATTAATATTTTCAAATACTAATTCGAAGGAAAATACCTTTGGTTTTCTTTAGATTATGACTTTAGAATAGAATATAGGCCACATACACACATACACAACTTTGAGCCTTTGGCTATTTGGTAATTTAATTAATGACATTATTTTCTTTATACATTTTTAGATTAAAATTAAATTAAAAATATTTGAAAAAAATATTGCGGGTTTAGTGGATATCCATGCGGGTATCCACCGGATATAAGGTTAATACCAAACCCACCCGCATCCATGTGCGGGTTTTAATTTATAATACTAAATCCGCCCGCAACGGGTAAAATTACCCGCAACGGGCGGGTTTTGGCGGGTGGGTTTGGGCGGGTTTGCGGGTTTGCGGGTACAATTGTCATCCCTAATAGAAACCCATGAATTTAAGATTCCTTAATTTTTATATATTCAGCTCACGATTTATTATTAACCAATATAAAATTTTGTTCTTAACATTAAGAAATAACCACTCGGCCTTTGGGCGAGTGATTGAGTTGTTGCACCCACAAAAGTATTGTGGGGGCTAAAATAAAAAAATAAAAAATAAAATATTTATAAAAATTTTCTCCCTTACGAAATGCGAGTGGAGTAGAGATATCCTTCGTCTGTGAGGGTTATTTGTCTGGACATATACTTTATAAAATTTAATGTAATAATGTGAGGGTTATTTGTCTGCGCATATACTTCATAGAATTTAATGTAATAATGTAAGTCCCGGTTATGTATAACAGTTGTAAATATCTATGTAATATAATAAATTAATGTATAATCAGTATTAAAAAAAATTAAGAAATAGATTTGATGAGCTCTAAATCTACATAAAACTGATTTAGAATGGTTTGAACAAGGATGGCAAAATCTAGATTTAGAGTCGGATGTAAGTGCATCCTGATCCAAATCCGCATTGAAACTTTGAGATTCAGATCATTTGGATTCCCAAAAAAAAAAAAAAAGTGGATTCAGATGCAGTAATACCCATGCGAATTGCGGGCAGATTTTTCAGATATTTAGATCCACATAATACTAAATTTGAATATAATTTAAAATTCAACAAATTTACCTAATAATTAATAAAATCTAACTATAATTCAACAATCAACAAGACAATACTTAGAATAACATACATCAACACTATAAATCCACAAATAAAAATGCCATAGCATAAATCAAACATAAAAAATAACATAAATTCAAGTTTAAAACCACTACAAATCCACAAATAAAAACACCATAAATTCACATAAATTTTTTTAAAACCACCACAAATCCACATAGGTCTGTTTCTTAATTTTTAATATCCGAATCCATATTTTCTAATGTACAGGTCCACATTTTTTCAAATCCTAATTTTTTTCAAACTTTTACGGATCCGAAACCGACCCAAATCAACCGCTGTGGCCCTGTCCATATCATTAAGATGGTCTGGTCAGACGCAACGGGGGCCCATGTGAACTCCCATGCGGACTCCCATAATGTTGATTTTGCATGCCCCCCACGGTACTGCACTTCGCAGCTACCATCCTCACAAATTAAATTTTCAGTCTATTCCTAAAGAAATTTCAAGAATCTTTTCACGACCAGTTGTTACTTGTTAGCGCACTTATCTCTCGCTCTACATAGTAATCTGATCTCAAAATTGTTAACTTATTACAGTAAGAGATAAGCTGAAAAAAATAAGTAAAATACACATTCTTATGCAATATATTTTATCATATAGTGTATTTAAGAGATTTTTTAATAAAAAAATTATAAAAGCACATTTGAAAAAATACAGATATACACACTAGAGAAAAACTATAACTATACATACATACATACATACATACATATATGTATGTATATGTATGAGTACTAATCTGGTCTAGGATTATGGACTTCATATGGTTTAAGAATTCTTTCGAAATTTAATAAATTTAGAATCTTTTATTGAAACATCTTCCTACATAAATATTTCTTAGATGGGGCTACTTGAGCCCACTGAATCTCTTTCTACACTTGATACAAAAAAATATTTATTTTAAAATTTTAAACCGTCAAAATTATTCTTTATTTTTTCACCTTTCTTTTACGGATGCATATTCTCTCTCTATCTTAACATCATGCAAACTAAATTCTCACCCACAGTCTGTGATGGACGTTGATTCTTAATCTTTCTTATTAAATTATAATTGAATTTTCAATAAATCATTACTGCATTTCTTGAATTATTAACATAAAACTCTCATCGAGCGCAGCCTTATGCATATCTCCGGGTCCATCAGTATCTTTTAGGTAAGGCTTACAATTCATGTCATCACAATCAATGTTCTTTTTTCAATAAGGTCAAAGAATGTCGATGTCATTTGAATCATGACTTTTCTTTTCAAAGAGTTTACGTAAAAAGAAAACGTAGTGGCTTTCAATTTTCATGGCCTGTCAATTTTGCTTGAAATTTATTTTTTGAGAGTGAGTTTTGTTTTGTTTGTAATTGATGATGGCCTATAGAAAACCTAAATCTATCAATTTTTGATGGACAAACATTAACATTCACTTGCAATTGAACATTGAAATAAGAACATATGTGAAACGGTGTGTACGAAACTGAGCAATAGCAAGAGAAAGAGAAAACAGTGTTCAATTAATTAGTTAATTCCATAAAAAAAAATACTTTAGCAAATTAATAAGAGAACATTTAAACCAAAAATGGGTATAAAAATACAATTTAATAGAATGAAATAGCCTCGCCCACATTTCTTCTCAAATAAAAATATCCATATTTTATTCATTTTTTATTTAGATGTCTGTAACATCTAAAAACTTTACCCATGAAAGCACAAGAGTAAAATTGGAATGAAATCTCACATCGTTTATTCTTATTAATAAACCTCAAGATAGACAATCATTATTCATACTCCAACTGAATCTTTACGTAAAACATTTGAAATAAAGTCTCTAAAGAAAAGTCTTTAATCTAAAATAAAAAACCTAGCCAAATTTAATCTTTAAAGCAACTCCAAAGATTCACTAAAAAAAAATCTCCATCTAAATACCCAAGTCACATCTCTAATCAATCTACAAAATACTAGAGACGAGGGGTGAGCCGTCAACTCGGTAAGTAAATCCATGCACAATATTTGACTTAAAACAATTTAACAAAAGCTTTCATTTTTAAGACAATTTATAAAACAAGTTTTTTTATAAATAATTTTAAAAAAATGATTTTACTTAACAAAATATTGTAATAAACTAAACAAATCAATTTCATATACTATTTTTTCAACATAATACATACATTGAATCAAAAGTAAATGAATAATAGAGTACATGTACCATGTATGAATCTACTTATCTCAATCTGCAGCAATCAACTCAATACCTCAAGAACAAACCAACGAGCTCACCCACATTCTATAATAATCATAAAAATATCATTATCAATAGTATCTCTAACCTTAAACATAATCCCAATCATCCTTAAATCATAGGCACTTATACTAGCTCAATACTTAAACATATTCTAGACATAAACATGAGTATCTTGCACATGCTAGTTTTTAATAACCTATACACATGTCAGAAAACCATGAAAATTTACAGAGGTACTATGAACATGCATGGCATTGCATACAAAATTTCACAAAAATAAGCATAAGTGAAAATCAAGTCAGAATATTGACCTTTCACCAAAGTAACAAAAATGTCTGTCATTGACTAAAACAGACCTTTATCACTTAAGAAAGGGTGAGGCTATTTGAACTCACCAACCTACTCACTAAACTCATTTACTAAATAAGCCCACCTTCACATTTTTAAATTTTAAATTTTACTCAATAAACCTAGTTAAGTACCTAATGTACCCTTATTAAACCCAATTTTTATAATAGTAGTTATTTTACTCATTAAACCTATTAAATTCATTTATAAACCCTTGATAAATGTTTCACAATTTTTTTTTTTTGTTTTGAAGAAGGGTTTTGCCTTTCACCCAAGCTTCTCCAACTAGAGGTGAGGTTCCATTGATGCTGAAGTTTGGAATTCGATCAAGATGAGAAGTTGCGGGAAAGCTGGTGAAGACAACACACAAGAAGAAAATCTCCCGCCCTTTAGTCATAGACAATCTCAGCACTAAGCCCATCAAGTTCAAGAAGAATGCATGCATATATATCAGTTGCTCGTGTTTTTTTGTTCTTGTATTTTTTGGACTGTAGGCCTGGGTTTCTTCCACTTCATAAGAAAAATGAGATGTATTCATACATGTTTGATTAGTGTTAAAAATTGTATGTTTATTAAGGGGTAAAAATATTATTTTGTGTTTATAATATGATTTACATTTGTATTTATATAATATATTATGTATTTCTAATTATTTTTCTAAATATTTGATTTTGTGTATTTTTGTGTGTTCATTAGATAAAAATAATAATTTTACACAATTTGAGGCTCCAAACAAATATACGGATGTTAAATTTGGAATCTTGAAGTCCAAGAAATTACGTCATTGTCAAGGAGGATCCAATACTTTTGTTTTAAATTTATAAGTTTTTACCACGGTAAATGTGGTAATTCTGAAATTATAAATTTTTACTATGTTAGGTATTATAATTGTTAGTGAAATGTTTTAGATGTGCTTGAGTGAATTAAGTTAAGTTTATCTTTTGTCAGTGGGACAAATGTATAGTTAAGATGTAATTATCTTTATTTATTTATGTGGTGTGGATTAATCATTTATTAGTATAAATAAAGAGAGGGGGAACACACCTCTCCACAATTTTTCTTCTCATTTCCCCTCAAATTCTTCTTCACATCTCTCTTTGTAATAAATTTTCAATAAAATAAAATTAGTTTTATTTTCAATTTTCAAATATTTTTTTAATTATGTTTTTTTTAATTTTAATAATTCCCTTTATTTCAATTATGTTTAGCTAAATACTAATAGTTATGGGAAGGTAAAACTCTTAGTAAAAAAATATGATCTAATCAAATTTCATTTTTAATTATATAAATTAAACTATTTTCTAGTTAATTTTATCCATATTTTATATTTTGAAATTTTGATTTATTGTAGACAAATATGGGAGTTTGGCACGATCAATTCTTAATATCTTAGTATAAAGTATGATAAAATAGTATTTTGACTTATTGTAGACAAGTTAAGTTTTGACACATTAAGTACTTAATCCATAATAAAATTAATGGGAAAATAATTGTAATTTATACAATTAATCTTTCGGGCAATAAAATAAAAATAATTTATTAAATTGTATTTATTACTAAGAGTGGATCTATAACCCTAACTAATTTAATTTCATAGTTTTTTCTCAAATTAAATTGCATACATTTAAATTTTATTTTCATTTTTTAGATAAATTTAAATAAACAAATTAAATCATTACTCTGTGGATCAACCTCGGACTCACCGAGCTATAGTATAATTAGGCACTCTTATACTTGGGAGTAAATTAAACACTTTTAAGTCGTGTTAGTGTTATCGATTCAAACAATTGTCAATTTTGTTGTGTTCCTCCATAAAACCTCTTCATTGATTAGGATTTAATGACAATTTAATTAGGATTTTATGATTAGGGTTTGATAAAATTATGTTGAATATGAAGATGGGTTCAAAGAGTAAAAATTCTATTTTTTCTTTTTTATTATATTTTAATGTCCATAATGAAATGCAAGTTATGCAACCCAAGAGAGAGGATGAATTGAGGTTTTAAAATTATGCAATACAATTCACACAACAATTTAATCTATTGCCTTAATCAAATCAAAAACAATAAATTCAATCAAGCACAATATTAAAAGAGTAAGGGAAGAGAAAACAAACACAAGGATTTTTACGTGGTTCGACTATCCCCGCCTACGTCCACGCCTTCAAGCACACCCGGCTTGAGGATTTCACTATCCAAGCCTCCCAAGGCTTTAAATGTTTACAATTGACTTCCAAGGTATCAATGGGCCTTTACAACAAGAGATTATCTCCCCAATCTCTTCACCCCAAGTGTTTCTCACACTTGTACACTCACAATTTGATAAGAAATGAAAATCACAACAATGAAACTCTCTTTAAGAGTAGATAACAAATTATAGCTCAATAATGATTCAATAAATGATGATTTGCGAAATGGAAGCTCAATATATGTTATATGATCTTATTTATGCTTGCATTAGTTCTTAAAATGAAGTTGGAGTTGAGTTTTTATAGTTAAAGCCCGAAAACTAGCCCTTATTGCGCAAAAAAGTCATTTTCAACATAATCCCCATATTTTTCAAAATTCTCAAAACCTTTCACTTTAGTCCAAAATATTCATAAATTATAGTATAGCCCAAAACATTTCAAATATTTGTAAAAAGGTCCAACTCCGAAATTTAATAATAATACTTATTAAAATAAAAGATTTCAAAACTTAGCATTTAAGTCCAAATTACTCAAAACCACAAGGTACTTTATTTTATAAAAATAAAAACCTTTTAGTTTATAAAAAGTAATTAATTAAATTAATCTCTTGAGCTTCTCAAATGCTAAATCATGCATCAATTAAATCATACCGACTTTACAAGAATTTTATCGCACTAATTTGTCCGTTGAGCTCTAAACTTTATTCTTGATTTCGTCGTTGTCCCTTGAGTGTCTTGAGCTTGATTTTACTTGATTCACTTGCAAAAATATTACCCTTCAAAACTAGTGAAAATGTAAAATACAATATCTATTAAATCATTTAGTACATATGTTTGTTATCATCAAAATTACATTATGTGTAGCCCTTTAGGCTAAAACATAACTGTAATTTAATTGAAGGGTACTTTAATCATAAAAAATTATTTTCAAAAGTGGTTTTAATGAGTTGTTTGGTGGGTTCAAATAGCCCCACCCCTTAGGAAATTCATAAAATATTCTCTAGTACTCGAAATAATTTTTTTTTTCTAATTATAGTAGACACATTCAGAAAGCATATAATTAAAATTCATAATTTTTGGATGCCTGAAACTATTTTAAAAGCATTTTATTTCCGAGAACATCTAACTTGTCCAAAAATTTCAGATTTGAAGACAAAATTTCAAAAATTCATATCTTTTATTTTACATACCCAAAAATAGCGATTCCATGTTTTTTAAAAGACAAAGGAAAGATTGAAATTTCATTATAAAATCCTAACATGGCATATAATGTTCATAAATTAGCCAAAACTGTTACATGTTTCAGCTTCTGAAATTCTGGAAAACAATTTCCAGTTTTGCAACAATCGCATGTTATGATTTTTTATAATTTAACCATAATGAATAAAATTATGAAATTAAATATGCAATCATACGAGACATAGTTTGTTGATACAAAAATTGCCAAAATTTTTAAAGACGTGTATGAAATACAAGTATGCAACCCAAGAGTGGGGGTGAATTGGGATTCTAAAAAATTATTCAATTTATTAAAGAAAATCTTAATGCAATTATAAATCAAATTCAAAGCAATGACAATTAAGATGATCACAATATAAAAAGATAAGGGAAGAGGGATTCAAACACCGAGATTTTTACGTGGTTCAGCCAACTTCGCCTACGTCCACGCCTCCAAGCTTTCTGGGCTTGAGGATTCCACTAAGCAAGCCTCCAAGGCTTCAAATGCTTACACTTGACTTCCAAGGTGTCAATGGACCTTTACAACAAGAGATTATCCCCAATCTCTTAACCCAAGTGTATCCCAACACTTACAATCACTCAACGTAAAAGATTACAAACTGTTTTGCCTCTCACAATATATAAGATTACACAATGATGCTTAATATGTGAATAGATGAAGCAAGAATGTGTTCTAAGCTCTATGAAGATTGTATTCTGGAATATTAGCTCAAATGGTTGTGTTGTGATCAATCTTTGCTTGAATTTGAATGAGCTTATTTATAGCTGCTGCTGAAAACTAGCCGTTATTGACTTTCTGCACACTGTCGGATCGCCGTTTGACTAGTCAATATGACCGTTGGGCTGATTTTTCAAATTGTCGGATCGCCGTTATCTAGATGTCGGATCACCGTTTAGGTCCAGAGGCTACTGGTTGATATTGGCGAGCCGTTTATCACATATGTCGGTTCGCCGTTTTGTTCCAGAGGCTACTGGTTGATATCGGCAAGCCGTTTATCACACATGTCGGTTCGCCGTTTAGGTCCAGAGACTACCCTTCAGTTCTGGTTGATATCGGCGAGCCGTTTATCACAAATGTCGGTGTGCCGTTTTCGTCCAGAGGCTAATCTCCATTTCTGCTTGAAATCGGCGAGCCGTTTACTACACATGTCGGATCGCCGTTTTCCACAAAAACTGCTGCAGTGAACTATTTTGCAAGATGACTGTTTTGTCTCCAAATCTTTATAAAAATACTTTATGAAACTTGTCAAAATAGATGAAAATTATGTTGAGCTTTTAAAACGATTAATCAATTTTAATCATGTTTGTTATCATCAAAATCAATAAAGAATAATTTATGTTAACAGTGTACAGCTTAGGATGTCTAGTTCCATGATATGTAAAGAATTCATGTGATTCTAAATAAAGAAAACGATTTGAAGCAAAGAATGCAGATTGTTCATATCATCATAGCATTACAAACTACAAGTAATTAAATCATACTACAAGTAATTAAAGGCAGACAATTATTAAAAATAAATCATATAAGTAAAAGAAATATTTAATACCTTAAGGCAAGTAGAAGTTATAAAACTTTCTTTTTTTTTTTCCTTCTCCAAAGTATTCATATAAAATAATAATAACAATAATTAATAATAACTAAATTAATAAAGTTAATAAAATTTAATAATAATAATAATGTAATTTTCATTATCTAGATACATGTATAAATATTATTATAAAAATGATATGAATTAAAATAATAATAATAATAATAATAAATGTTAATAATGATAATATTAATAAAAATAATAAAACAATAATTAATAGTAACTAAAATAATAAAGTTAATAAAATTTAATAATAATAATAATAAAATGTTAATAATGATAATATTAATAAAAATAATAATAACAATAATTAATAGTAACTAAAATAATAAAGTTAATAAAATTTAATAATAATAATAATAAATATTAATATGATAATATTAATAAAAATAATATTAACAGTCATTAATAATAAATAAAATAATAAATTTAATAAAATATAATAATATTATTAATAATAATAAATTTTAATAATGATAATATTAATAAAAATAATAATAACAATAATTAATAATAACTAAAATAATAAAAGTTAATGAAATTTAATAATAATAATAACAACAACAACAACAATAATAATATTGTTAATAATGATAAATTAATTATTTTTATTAATTATTAATACTATGGGTATTTTGGTAAATTGATTCTCATTCACATTCCTCATTCCCATTTATTTTGCTAAGTAAACACATCGATGGCATTCCAGCATATTCTCATTCTCATTTATTTTTACCAAGTAAACATTGAAATCTCATTCTCATTCATCATTCTCATCCCAGCTCATTCCCATTCCCAGCATATTCACATTCCACCTCATTCTCATTCTCTTGAAGTAAACGCACCATAAAAGAAATAGAAAGCAAGAAAACGTGAGTTTTAAGAAAATTCATTTTTTTTAATTTATTAAAGCTAATAAGCTACGTAACTTATTTAAAATAAATTGATAAGTTTTACTCACACACAAACACCCAATATTAACTATTCTAACCAATTTAATAAGGATAAAAGAGGAAAGCAAATAACGGGCGTTCCAATGTCCATATTTTATATAGCACTAACAAAACTCTTTTTGTAATGCGATATAAAGAGACTGTACAAGTAATGTAAAATTTCTTTACATATAATGTTGTAAAATGCTAGTTCGCACTTGAAAATGATTCTAGACAACTGCTAACTTACATTATAAGAAACTGACAATAACTCAAAGGTAACCACCTAATACAAGACAATAGTAGCACATGAAATAAGTGGGACTTAATGAGTAACAACATTAGAATTTAATATAACTTTCCAAGACCCATGATGTATCATGCTTCATAAAGGCCTAATATAACGTGCATGGTGGACACGTGTTAATGGTGGGTAAAATTGAAATATCGACTGGCGCCAATCGGAATTGAGATTTTATGTAAACTGATTGGGCCATCGAGAAGATTGAATTGGAATTGGAAGGATCGAGGTTTTAGTATTGAGACAGATTGTATCTTATCTCTGAATAGATAAGCCTAAGGGAGTAAGCAACTTGGTTTATAGCACCAAACCGGACAAAAGGAAAAACAAAAATGTGGGTGCATGCTGTCTTCACGATTTTCCCAAATGGCTTGCCTGCTCCCTGCGAAGCCATGTGCGTGATTGTGAAGAAAAATTATGTGGGGATATATAATACCACTACATCAAGCAGCTTCTGTCCAACCAACGGTTGACAAGTGTCCTACTTATAGAGTTCAGTTCACTATCTGTGTCTCAAGCTTACCTTTCACGGGAACAAAGACGAATTTTGCATGATCAAAATATGTACAGCGTAATGTTTATCTTCAATCTCTCTAAGAAGTCACAACGCAGAGACCGATTCAAGATAAAGTTTTTATTTAAAAATATTTATGGGGAGGGCCGGCAGCAAAACAACCGATAGAAAGTGTTGGGTGAGACAAAAAAATAAAGGACACAATCGCTATTAAATAAATGTTTGTAGTTATCATCAACTCAAGTAGTAATTGTCACTCCAAAAGATATACATTACAAAAGATTTTAATTACGTTCCAATTCCGCTTCATTTCATCTAGTCCTACATATGTCAATGATCAATTATTATAACAAAGGCAAGTTGCCAACTCTCTTTAGAAGTATTATTAATCAAAGTTGGTAGGAAGAAAATCAGTCATTTCATCAATATTCTACATATAAATCCCTCATAATCGATATTGATTATCCTCATGCAAAACTGGGACAACCATTAATTTTTGAACTAATTTTTAAATATGAGTTAAATCTTATGAGCATAGTATAGTTTTAGAGTAGTCAGACTCACATAGGAGTGAGCCTACACAACCTTTTTACTTATAAGAACTCGATCTGCATATGATACAAAGGACACAGAAAACATATAGCTAGAGAATGACGTGGCACTTGTAGAGTTTGAAAAAATTATGGGTTTTCATATAAAATATGAAAAATTAGTATAAAAATCTAAATTAGCCCCTGCACACTTATTCTATAACTTTATATATTAGATAAAAATGTATTTTATAGTTCCCATTAACATTAATGTGAATATAAGTCCCCGGTTAAATGAAAAAAAAATAAAAATAAAAACTAGTCCCTTTACACTCAATCCATAACTTGAATATTTGACACGATGAATGATGAATCATGGGTCTGTCGATCGAGAGTCTGAAACCATTTGATGATAGCATATAGATCGAAAATTTGCATGTGTGTATGTACCCTTTGTCACATTTAGTTTTGTTTCGGGTGTTTTCAAACTCCCTTCATTAGTTTGTAAGTTTCGAAGAAAATTTGTTACAAATTTTTATTGTTAATACGATTAGAGAGGTATTAACATATATAATCACGTGGAAACTGGAAAGTAAAAACTGACAAAACAAAAAAGAGATCAATAAATTTTGACAACGAAGCAATTAATTAAAGGGGAATTGCTAGCTAGTTTTACACTATATGGAGATTAATATATACCATTTATTTTTATACTATTTTTATAATATCTAAAAATCTCATGACACTAACAAATTTAATGAAAAAGAAGGGTAAATCAATTGTTTATTTATTTGATAATTTATCTTGTAAATATTAATATATATTAATTAAAAAATACAAAAAAGTACAAAAAAATATCTTATATTATTTTTTAATCACACCGAAATATATATTTCTTATTTTTACTGCTTGAACTTTTTTATTTTAATTTCTATTAATATAATTTATCTAATTTATAATAAATATGAATAAAAGTATATTTAAAAATATTAGTAATGCTGTAAAATTATGCTATCAGAGAAATTATTAACTATTATGAAAACAATAAAAGAATGAGTAATACTTTTTTTTAATTATAAAAGGGCTCACGAAGAGCTAAGGCAACACTAATCGGGAGTGTGCAATCCCATAAGCATCCTTATAAAGTAAGCCAACAATTTCAGGAGGAGGAGAAAGAAGAACATACACGCCTATAGGAGTATTTAAACTATAAGAAGTAAGAAAATCAGCAGCACAATTTGCCTCTCTATACACATGCTCTAGTTGAACGATCCAATCCCGCTCTAGTAATACATATTAATTTAAGTAAAAAGAAGCCGACAATATCTCTTAATTAAAGACGAATTGATGATATTCTTGTAATTTTAAAGAAAGTGACGGTACGTTGAATTGGTATCCTGTGAAATAATGTGCATCAAACTGTGATTTTATTTGTGAAAAAAAAGGAAAATAAATAACCAACCCCACCGAAAATTAAAGTAAACAGCACCATAAAAAATTGACAAGCAACCAATTCTAGCTAGCTGGCATTTCTCATTTTGCACATTTTGGCTCAAAGATAATTCGTGAAGAAAGATAAGATCCGTTAAGGGGCGTTTTGCCTCAACTTGAAGGGTCTTTACCATCTGTCAAACACATATAAATAGTTAATTTAGTGAGAAATTTTATCCCCTAGTCAAATATAGATACAATACTCATTAACTTGATAATCAACATCCTCCACATTAATTACTATCATTTTAATTAGGTTCTAGATATACACGCTTGTTTTACAGATGAAAAAATAATTTTACTTCTTAATTTATCAATTAATGAATAATCATTTGATCCAAGATACTAAACTTTATTAAAACCTACAAAAATTATTAAATTATATAATATAATAATATAATAATATTATATTAAATAAACCACATGTTTTAATAACTTTTCCAAAATTTAATAAAGCCAGCGATACCGAATTGAAATACTTCTAACCAGCTAATAATAAAGCCAATTTCTCTTGGTTCCCATCAATTCACCACTATAACCACATTGTTATTAGCCCACATCAATGTGACACATATTATTAACGACAAATAGGCATTCACGTAACTTTTATCTTTATATGAAATCAAGATTCCTATTTTCTGCTATATTAACCCTAGCTATATATTCAAAGCTCAAATTAAGAACTAAAATATCCTGATCACTTCAAAACATTTTCAAACTTGTGTCACAAATGACCAACCAAAATGGCAACATCATTAAGCAACGAGAACAAGAAGTTGTTGTGGTCATGGTGCCATTTCCAGCGCAAGGCCATCTCAACCAACTCCTCCAACTCTCCCGTCTAGTCCTCTCTTACAACATTCCGATCCACTACGTCGGCTCCGCCGTCCATAACCGGCAGGCGCAGGTTCGCGTTCACGGGTGGGACCCCCTTGACGTATCATCAAACAACAACAACATTCATTTCCACGACTTCGAAATCCCTCCATATCCTTGTCCTCCACCAAACCCTAATGCCGCATGCAAGTTCCCTTCTCACATTATACCATGTTGTGAAGCATCAAAGCATCTTCGCCATCCTCTGGCAACACTTCTGAACACACTTTCTGCGACGGCGAGAAGAGTTGTAGTCATTCACGATTCACTAATGGCGTCTGTGATTCAAGACGTTTGTTTGATCCCCAACGCAGAATCCTACACTTTCCACAGCGTGTCGGCTTTCACTCTTTACTTATACATATGGGAAAGAATGGGAAACCCTACTCTTAATGAGGCCAGTGGTCTGATCCCGAAAGATGTTCCTTCTTTGGAAGGTTGCTTCACCAGTGAGTTCCTTGATTCGATTGCTTCTGAATACGACCACATGAAGTTCAATAGTGGCAACGTTTACAACACGAGTAGAGTCATAGAGAGTGCTTACATGGACTTGCTTGAGAAGGCAACAGTTGCTGAAACCTTTAATCACTGGGCTTTAGGACCATTCAATCCTGTGACATTACCTAATAAAGGTGGCTCAAACGGAAGGCATTTTTGCTTGGAGTGGCTTGATAAACAAGAAAAAAACTCGGTGCTTTATGTGTCTTTTGGGACAACAACAGCCATGAGTGATGAGCAAATCAAGGAGCTTGCCGTTGGATTGAAGCAAAGCAACCAAAAGTTCATATGGGTGCTCAGAGACGCTGACAGAGGAGATGTGTTCAATGGGGAAGTGAGAAGAGCTGAGCTGCCAAAAGCGTATGAAGATTCAGTCAAAGATAAGGGATTGGTAGTGAGGGACTGGGCCCCACAGCTGGAAATTTTAGCACATTGTTCAACAGGGGGGTTTATGAGTCATTGTGGGTGGAATTCTTGCATGGAGAGCATCACAATGGGAGTGCCTATAGTGGCTTGGCCTATGCATTCTGATCAGCCAAGAAACACACTGCTTATAACCCATTTGCTGAAACTTGGCCTAGTTATGGCGGATTGGGCACGGCGAGATGAGATTGTGACATCAAATGCCATTGAAAATGCTGTGAAGAGATTGATGGCATCAAAGGAAGGGGACGAGATTAGAAAGAAAGCTGTTGAATTGGGTGGTAATGTTAGAAGATCAATGGATGAAGGTGGAGTTTCTCGAATGGAGTTTGATTCCTTTATTGCTCATATCACTAGATAGGTTGGTGAGGTGGATCAGTTACAAGTGATTTTGATTTTAATTTTCACCTATCATTTTCTGTGATCACACTTGATTGATGATAAACATGCACCCATCATTTCCTATTACTTCTCTGACAAATTCAAGTGCCACCATTAACTAAGCAAATATATTTATGGGGATAAAGCAACTTTTCATTAACATTCTTTGTAAAATTAATGGGTTGCAATTGAATTAGATTTCTCACTTAATTTAATTTGAATTTCTCTACAGGTTTTGAGAGATATTTATTTATACGTTATGAGGGATGAGGCATCCCATTTTATTAGCTACCTAGGTTTGGACCATATATTAATGTTATAATGACTATGTCCTATCACAAAATGCATCCATCTATCATCACTATCTCGGGACCAACCTACTTTATGCTCTATGATTATTAAACTCCCGGGTTCTTATTGGGCATTTTCAATTAAACAATAATAGTTTGGAATAAAGACAATAGGAAAGTTAATGCCTTCGTTTTTGTAACTTGTTTCTGGCCGTTAGGTGTTAGCTAGGGAAAAGAAGCAAACAGAAAAACAAATCAGACATCTATCTTACTTTTTTTTTTCTTTTTCATATATATATAAATTCTTAGGTATAAGTGCTCTCATTTTTTGTTTTTAGTACAGACATATTATTAAGTGGTATATTAGAGTTAATGTTCAATTTATTATAAAATCATGTGGTTTAATAGCGTGTCTGTACTTATTTCAATTAAACCACACAACTTAATAACATGTTCGAATGAAGTCCAAAATAATTTTTGAACTTCTTATTTGAAATTTAAACTTGGGTGGACAACCAAAAAAGAAAAAAAGAATTCTTAAAAACAACCAGACTAATCCTAAGGTCAACATCTATCTGTACCGGATTTATCTGTTACATCTTCAAATTTAGTTTTATAAAATATAAACGGACGAATCAAAGGGGGTTAATGTATATATATTGTTGATAAGCCTATAAAAATGTTATTGGATATTTAGAATACAATAATGATAGAACCATGAACAGTTTTGTGTACAAATTGATTAACATAAAGAGATTAGCTTAAAAGTAATAACAATTATTTTTTTTCAATTATGTAGACCCATAATTGTTTAGTACAACCAATCTCTTCATGTTATATCTTGTTTGCTCAAAATAATTGTGGCTCTAGTATTACTCTTTAAATTACCCACAAAAAAGTAATTTTCTAGTTTAAAATCTTTCACTTCTATTAAAATAAAAATTAAACTAAAAATAATAATACATTCTAATATAATATATTTTTATCTTTTAATTTAATCGGGTACTTAATGAAAGGGGACTCTCTGTTATTCCATGTACGACTATCCCAAAATAACTGAGAGGCACGACAAACAGTAGTGTGATCATCATCGGATGGATGAGATTTGGATGTCAATTTCAAATCCTGTTACCTCATGTGGGACCGGCTTCAGGTTTTGCCATTTTCGGCTATCACCATCCTCATAATTTTGCATATGTAACTGCATGCGTCACTACCTCACTCTAGTTATTCTTTTTCCTTTTTAAAAAAGTTCTAGGCATGGCAGATCCAGTTAGGTCATCTATTTTTAGTAAGTAAATTGACTAGATTCATGTAACATGCCACATGTCTATTTCAAATTGAAAGTACAGGAGACAAGAATAGTATGGTGGTGTGTTGAAACCACAAAAAGACAAGATTAGTAGTATGCTGCCACCGTTGCAAGATTGGCTTCATCCTTATAAATTATGTTAAAAGCTAGAAGATTTCAACTAGAAATGTTTATTTATCAGGTATTTATAATTGGTCTTTTAATCTTTGAAGATAATGTTGATAAGCTCAGAGCTTAATAAATGACTATGAGCCAAAGGATAGGTGGTCTGTGAAGATTTGTCAAATTTATTGTAATTAACTGATGTCCCCTCACTTAGGACTTGAAGCTAAATAACCAAAATGGGCATAGGAAGCCATAAAGGAAATCTACTAGATTGAACACTAAACGGTTCTAGTCACAAGTTTATAAGGGAAGATTAACCAAATCAAACCAGAAAGCTTTTTGAATTGAATCAATAACACAGCACATATCACTTCCAAGTTTTCATCAATAGATAAACACGACCTCGAAAACCAAAACTATGATGGCATAAAAGAAGCTCTAGTTGTAGTGATCATGGTACCATTTCTAACACAAAGCAATCTCAACCATCTCCCAAGACTATCATGTCTCATTTCATCTTACGCCATCCTAATTTAGAGACGGTTTTAAATATAGGCGAAAAAAACGGTCGCTTAAGACCTCAAATTTTAAAAATGCCTCATTTTTTTGTATTTCTTCACTAATTCTCTAATTAATAAAAATTAGAAAAAAAATTATGTGTGGTAGTAAAACTTATTAGAAATCTTTCTAATTAATAATTATCCTAAAATTAAGAATTATTTTTAATAAAAAAATCTATATTTGGTAATCTTATTGTTAAAGAGATATAATTAATAATATTGTCTAACTATTAATTAATTCATTATTTTTTAAAAATAAATAAATAAAATTTTTACTTTTTTAGTTTCTTAAAAAAGCTTAATTATTTAACATTAGAATCTTTGATTTTTAGTATTCCTTTTAATTTTTATTAAGAACCTCATAATCTAAGAAATCATAGATGAAAATATTTCTTTCTCTCTTCTCTATAAAGAAAATTATTACATGTATTAGTTCATAAAAAAAGTAAAAAAATTTAAAAAATTAATTTTTTTAAAATATAAAGTCCATATCCATTATCTGATCATCAATTTATCATCTCGACTTTATGTGTTCTATTATTCTAAATAGTCTATTTGAAAATAGTATTGTTCTCATTTATTTATTTATTTATTTATCAAAATTCTAAAAGAAGTAAATTTTAAGTTTTGTTTTCAAAATTTTTTAAGATCTTCTTAATTATTTGTTAAATTCAATAACTAAAATGAAATAAATTTTAAACTTTTTTTTTTTAATATTAAAACTACTTAATAAAAAGAGGCCTCATAAAATAAATACTCCTAAAGGCCCCAGATACGGCCCCGTCCCAGTTCATTATGCCGGCCCTGCCATCCACAATCGCGGGGCCAAGGTCCGCATGAATGGAATAGATCTACTTGACATCAACCGCATCCAGTTCCATGACTGCCCGATCCCTCATTTCCTCTCCCCTCCACCCAATCCTCGAGCATCCATCAAATTTCCTACACATCTCCAGATTTTTGAAGCTTGCATGCACCTTCGCCAACCCATCACGGCACTAATACATACGCTCTCTCTGACAGCCAATAGAATCATCATCATCCACGATGCTCTTCTGGCATCCGTTGTCCAGGATGCTACTTATATACCTAATTCAGAAACCTACGTGCTCCATTGCACCTCTGCCTTCACTTCGTTCTTTAACCTATGGGGAGCTCCGGGAAAGCCTTTCCAAATTGAAGATGAAGTGCCAAATGACCTTCCATCTCTTGAAGGTTGCTTTGCCTTCGAGGCCATGAATGTCTTTGCTTCTCAAGCAGAATTCATGAAATTAAGAGCGGGAGATTTCCTCAACACAAGCAGGTCAATGGAACGTACTTACATTGATCTTCTACAACAGATTAACGAAATCAAGAAGCTATGGGCTATTGGGCGGCCGTTGCATCCAGTGACGATCTGCAGGAACAAGATCCCAATTAGACAAGAGCAGTGCTTGAACTGGCTAGATAAGCAAGCACCAAAATCTGTTGTCTACATTTCTTTTGGAACAACTTCCACGACGGATGAACAGATAAACGAACTTGCAATTGGTTTAGAAGAAAGCAAGACAAAGTTCACCTGGGTATTGAGAGATGCAGATAAAGGGGATATTTTTGCAGAAAAAGGCAGGAGAGTTGAATTTCCACACGGGTTTGAGGCAAGGATGGAAGGAGTTGGAATCGTTATCAGAGCTTGGGTAACCCAATTAGAAATTTTGGGGCACCCGTCAACTGGTGGGTTTATGAATCTCTGTGGCTGGAACTCGTGCATGTAGAGCATTAGTATGGGAGTGCCAACAGCCGCTTGGCCTATGCACTAAGACCAACCCAGAAATTCTGTGCTGATAACAGAATTGTTTAAAGTTGGTCTGATGGTCTCAACGAAGGGGCACACCGAGAGGAAATAAACAGATCATCAGTTATTAAAGAAGCTGCGAGGGGGTTGATGGCATCGGAGGAAGGAGACAAGATGAGGGAAAAGGCCTGTGAACTGGTAGAAGCTTTGCAACAGTCTGTAGCTAAAAGGTGGAGTTTCTTGCACGGAGTTGGAATCTTTTATTGCTCACGTTGCCAGACAGATCTGGAATTCTAATAGATGAACTAATGACTGACTTTACAGTATAATTAATCAAAGTGAAGCATTACTTCCTTGCCATTTTGCCTCATATTGAATACTAAGAAGAGCTGCTATGTCAGCAAAAATCAGAGAAACCTCGTGTTTTTCAATGCAAATTGATATCATGTTTATAAGCCTTTTTAGAAATAGTGTTATAACGGCACAGATATATTCAAATTATTAGTAGCCGTACAAAAATATCCACTTGGGCAGCTTGAATATATGCAAAGGTTCCAAATGTTTAAAAATACATAGCACAGATCCTGCATGTTTGGCTTAATACGAGTAAGTCCCAATCAAATAAAGGTTTAAGTCCCAATTTGTTTGTTTTCTAACATCTTTCGACAAGAAAATTATCACATCTTGAGATCAACTTATCATGGTAACACATGAGTAAAATATGGGTTTTCGAAGGGTCTATGTCCTTTCGTGGTGGCATAACATTTCTACCATCCAACCCTTATCTTTTGTAAACAAACAATCCAAATATAGATAGAGCACATGTAAAAAAAAAAGTGAAAAATGATTGTACAGAGCCAAATTGATGCAGTGCAAACTGTAGGCAAATATCAATTCAGAGCCACTTGGTCCCACTAATTTGTATTAATTTTAAAGAATTATAAGTCGCACACTATTGAATTACTAATCTAAAATTTACTTGACATACTGCTCTTGTTTTGTGCATTCGTTCTCGAAAATGCATCAGCGAGTCAGGGGAGAATAGGAAGCTCCACACTATCAAAGGAAAAGAAACTAACACGACCTTGCTCTACATGACAAAACTTCAATGGAATACTGCCACATTGTCTCTCAAGGACTTCAATTTCTGCCTTGGATGGTGGACAGACCCTACAAAATAGAGCAAGTCATTTGAGAATGGTTTGACAAGTAAACCAGATTAATAAAAAATAAAAATGGAAAACTTTTTCAGGAAGCTTTTTAGTAAAGAGAAGTTATTATATGTAGAAAACTCAATAAAATCTCAGAACTTATGTTATCGAATTTTTTCCCTAGTCATTAAAGTTTTTCCAGTACTTCCGGAATAAATGCAGACAGAATTTCCTCTACAAAACACATTAGAGGAACAAATACAGTTAGGTGCAACATACTTTAAAATGTGACACTGAACAGTTTTCATTCATAGATTGGAATGACACTCAAGCTCTGAGAAATTATTATACATACTTGCATGTTAAGTAGAGCAAAAAGCTTGGATCCCCAGGGCAAGACTTTTTGAACTTTCTATTTGGAAGATAAACATCAAACACTGGCCTCACTTCATTAATTTGTATATTGTCGAACAAAGCGACTAGAGAACTCTCTTCTTTTGGTTCCACCTCCATGACTCCATGTCTTTTCGGAGTTACCTGAAGAGAAACTGGGTCACTTGTGATGTTAATATCTCTACCTTTGGGGATCTTCACGATCCAAGGAACACCATGCCGTCCCACAATATAGCCAAGAGATTTGAGGTGCCTGTAAACTTCAAAAAGCTCCCAACTGCATCCAGACTTTTCATTTGCAATCTTTTCATAAATCTCTTTTAATGGGAGACACAAATCATTATTGTCCAAAAGATATAAAGCCCCAATTTCAGCCAAAAACCTGCAAGAAATAAGCAATTTATTGCCTCATCTCTCAAATTCTCAGATTTATAGAAAACACATCTGCAGTAGACAGTTCCACTTCTAAATCATTGAATAGTATCTATCACTTTGATTGTTTGATTAATATGCAATATTTCCCTTCTCTTGCCATGTTTCACTAATATGTTTCGTTTCGCTAATATGTTTCTTTTCTTTTTTTAACCTCTTGATAGATTGTTAGTTAGTCAATAGGACCTGTGAAATTTCTAATAAGATAAAATCCACATTAATGACGACGTCTAAAGACGAACAAAACGACAAATTCCTACTGTTAATGGGGTGCTTTGGTGGCTAGATCATTTGAAACCATAGAACTGTCTACAAAGTACCTAAATTCACTTATCAGTGCTTCTCCAGACAGCATTCGATGTCTAAAATATCCGGGGGAAAAGATAAACTTTTGCCTATTTAAACTGAAGATTATGATATAAACACCACCATTGTTCTAGTTACTTGAAGTACTTTTAGCAGTAAAAAAAAGCACTTCAATATGCAATCTAACCTTTATACATACAAATAAGAAAATTAGTAATTGATTCTCAAGCAAAACCAACAAGAATGAGGGAGAATTTCACCTACAGAGTCTCCTCAATTGAGCAGTAGGTCTTTCCATTTCGAACAATTCCCGTCGTTGTCCACATTTTACCCTTCTTTTCTACAACCTCAGCCATTCCCAATTCATTGTTCCAATGAGCCTTTGAAATGTCTTTCCTGAAAACAATACCCCACAAGTAGTCAAGAGTATTTTCCGGAATCGCCAACTACTATGGCCAAAGTGTACAATATTGTACCTAAACTGTAACTTGGATATAAAACCTGACATATAATAATCTTCTTCATCAATTTCGTCCACATAACTGTCCTCGTTATCACTGGCTTTTTCCCAAGAATCACAATCATTTTCTTCCATTCTGGTTTCACCTGAGACTTCCCAACAACAATTTTCAAAAATAGGCAAAAGAGAAAATTACGTAGAGATAGTTACCAAAGGCAAACAACATAGTAGAATGGGCCTATCATAATCTGACCAATGAATAAAGCATAACCAAAATTAACAGATAATGCATTTCTAAGAAACAAACTCTACCGCTTCTCTTTCTTATCAATTGCTTTTATTGGTAAATATTTTGATTGAATATGCTAAAGTTTTTTATTCAGTCAACTTCACATAAACTGAGTTAGCTGTAACAAACATACATGGACTATTATTTAGCCAAGAAATTGTTCATACGGATGCTTTAGAATGACTGCATAAGGGTTGCCCTAAAAAGTATCACAAAATACCACAATTCTTCTTACAGACATTTCATCAAACAAATGCTATACACCACAAGCATAAGAAAAAAGACTTCTACTAGCCTTCTAATTTGTTTGAGGTTATATAATTCTTAACTACTTATCAAATAGCAAGTCACAAGGAAACAAATTATACAACAAAACAGAGATGGGCATGTTTAAATTATACGCTAACTAACTAACTAATTTTAAAAAATAAAACTAGCCTCCAACACTTCTTCAAATCGGAAAATAGTTGGAAGCAATGGGTTTCATTCGCGCTGGAGTTAGCGACGGCGTCGGTTGAACAAGACGGCCGGCGACAGCAACGTGTAAGACGAACGACGGCGGCGTCGCGGGGGCGTATTCGGATATCTGGAAAGAATCGAAATTTTGGAATACAGTGTTATTGATACTTAAGAGTCGAATATTATTGATATTTGTCTCAAATCTTATTTCCAATGACGTGATATATTATTTTTTGAGCACTTAAAATTTTTTTTAATAATTTTTGTGAATTAATGTGGCATTTTAAGATGTCTAGTTACTTTAATAATTATACAATTAAGATTGCAAATTCTAGGGATGGCAATGGGGAGGGGAGGGGAGGGGACCAATCTCCCCGTATCTATCCCTGATATTTTACGTATGTCCCCGTCCCTTCCCCATCCCCGTCAAAATTATTTAAGAGAATTCATATTCCCTCCCCGAATAATAACAGGGGATCCCCGATGGTCTCCGATCCCCGAATAACTAATATATATTTTTTTATTTTCGATTTTGAGTTAATCATATTAACATTAAAAAAATTCAAATAAAAGTAAAGTTCGAAATATATCTTACATTAATATCCATTACAAAAGTCACATACATTAAATTAGTAAGTAACGCAGCATGCAAGGGATACAAACTATCATGAACAAATTAATAGCTTAATACAAAATTGTTACAAATAAAATCAAATTTAGATTCAAAATTAACTTTTCGATGGTAGCGTAGGCACTTTATAAATGTGGACTATTCCCTTTACAGCACAATAGTTAAGTCGAAGCAAATCAAGAGCAAATATTAGATTAGATTAGATATTAAAATTGTGATTTGCTGTGGGTAATTATAACATCTAAAAATAAATAAAAAATAGATTTAAGATAAATAAAAAATAGATTTAAGTTTAAAATATTTAATGAATATTAAAATTAAAACAAAAGTTTTGGGCTAATAGAATATGTCCGGTCTTTTTAATGTCCTAAATAAAAATTTAGGACTTTAATTAGTTAATTATGCCTAAAAGTTTAATAATATAAATATTTTGATATTTTTTATTTTTACCGATACTTATAATTTTATAATTCAAATTTTATTATTTATTTACTAGTAATTTTAAAAAATAAAAATTAAATAAAAAAATAAAATGGGGAAATGGGTAGGGGATGGAAATTCCACCTCATCCTCGTCCCCTCCTCGAATAAGAAATTGGGTAAAAAAATTTCCCTATTCCTTCCCCTAATAAACAATTGGGTATGAAATTATCCCCATACCCTTCCCGAATGAGAAAAATCCCCGAGGGTACCCGGTCCCGTGGGGATTTTTGCCATCCCTAGCAAAATCTCCGAAAATAAAAGAAAATTTATATTATAAACTCTTGAATATCATTTTACTTGTCGATTTAGATTTGGTCTTAGTGTTGTGGTCATTTTTAATATGTAAGTAAATATTAATTGTATATTTATTTTTATATTTTATTAAAGGTATTATTTTTGAAAAATTCAAGTTCTTAACTCTTTTAAAAAATAAAAGAAAACAGAAGTGGATTGGTGAAATTTTTTTATCTTCTTAGTAAAAATAAAAGATAAATTAAAATTTTTAAAAATAAAAAAATAATTTAAAAATAATCAATATACGAAGGGTAATTCAAAATTAACCCTCAACCTAATTTAGCACTACAATTCTAAATCAAAGTATTGTGTGTTACGTAACTTAGAAACACAGAATTTTAAGTTAAGTTAGCAGGTCTTTGGACTATATATTTATGCATTCAACCTCTATAGTCTAAACCCCATATTATAATTTGCTTATATATTGTAACAAATTAATGAAAAATACAACCCATAGCTTGTGATATGCAATGAAAAACTTTGAAGCGCACACAGAAAACTTATGGTAACATTGGACTCGAAGCATATTAAATGTCTTCTTAATTTAAATGGAATATTAGATGTAACTTACTATTTTTCAACTTTTATCTTGATTCATATATGCACCCAAAGTGAATATAAATGGGGAGAGATATCGAACGCTTGCAATTGTTGAAATTTTACACATAGACAGAAGCTTAGCAACTTTTTTTTTTCTTTTTTGGAAATAAAGTTGGAGAAAATTAATTCCAACAATAAAAATACCTTTCACTTCCATCCTAATGTCTCTCCGATAATTGTTTCAACACAACAAGGATTGATTTTTGTCATTCGTATCTTACAAACCTTCTACATATAGTTTAAATGCATCCTCTCATACTTTCTTGGCCAGGTAGAGAAATTTCAACTCTCTCAATTTGCTTCACAAGCTCCGGGCAACCCTTTCATACAAATCACGAGGCCAATTCTGATTCATATTGTTAGCAAGAAAGTTTGCAATCTGCATACGACAGAAGACACATCAGTGGTGAAGCAAGAGCATATATCAAAGCGGTATATGATACACTCTCAAGCATTCCGAACAATCAAAATTTTGGGGATGGTACAAGTCCAAAAATACACCCTGAAAATTAATCTAACTCGCAAGACTATTTAGTAGAAATGGGATCCTCTTTTATTTTGAACTTGCCTAACATTTGAAAGATCTTTTGATAGTGTCTGAAGGACCAAAAAGGCATGTGGATCCATCCAACAAAAGAATAGCATATACAATACCATAGCATGAAAGCTTGATAATCCCAGATGGTCCTCCTTCAACATATCAAATCCATCCAAAACGATAGCATATACAATCCCTGTTAGTGTTTCTTCAAATTTTCTTATGTATCGGTGGGTGAGGGAGGCTATAAAGGATAAAATTTCGATGCAGGATATGCTATTTTTGGTATATGCATATGAAAATGAAAATTCTCTCAATACTATGAGCCGCAAGGAAATTTAGACATTCTATAAACAAAATTATAAGCACAGAAGAGCAACTTTATCTGACTTTCAAAATTGAAGATCTAGATTAGCATCACCAGCATACCTTCGCCCTCATGGCACGAAGCGATCCATCGGTATCTGTAACATTGTCCAGACAAGTTAGAGCAACCCTCAGTAGGTCAGGCACACAAGCTTGGACGTGAGGAGATAAACTCTGAAACACATCAACCATGGCATCTGGAACTCGTGGATCAAATGGAAGAAATGGGAGTTTGGCGACCTCCCTCAAAGCATCTAAATAATGGCCTGACCTTGCCATCTTATGGACAGACAATATTGCCTCAAGCTGTCTCAATACAGTCTGTTGCTCCAGAACTTGCTCTCGTTCATGAAGACTGCAAGTGAAATTCAAGAGTCAGGAAAGAGCACAAAGATCTATGTAAATCATAACATCAAGTTATGAAAAGTTGCCAAAAGAAGCAAAGTAACTCAGAACAGTGCAAAAATTTAAAGTTTCGCAAATTTTATATATATATATATATTCATATGTCAGAAATTCTTTTAACTCACTAATTCACAAATTTGTATACCTTTCTACTGGTTGTAACATCCTAAAAATGAACTATTATTAATTCCTATGGAAAGATCTCAAACTTGAGACATAGTAATATTTTGAATACAATTGTCCAGACAAGGGATGGAGGAAAAACTCTATTACAAAGTCCATACCCAGTAAACCATTTTTATCGATTTCAGCCAAAATAATAATAATAATAATAAATATTTTTATCAACAATAAACAAAATCAACCTAAACAAATAAGAGAAGTGAATAACATTGATTCCATAAGAAGTACAAGATTCCATACTTAATAAACTATTTTTATCTGCAATATATGAAATCATCCTAAATAAACAAGATAAGAGAATAACATGAATGCATAGGAGTTTAAACTCAGAATATATTTCGGGAATTTCAATTATGGCGGTTGCTTTTGATTTGGTTTAATTATATGTACTCTCGATCTGAGAAACAGAAGATCCCATAGTCCACAAGATCAGCTGTAAGGTAATGCCTTCAAAGTTTCAAAAGGTTTACCTAACACGTTTTAAATAAGCCTTTTATTGTAATCATACAGCAACAATAGTAGCACAATATTAGCCAAAAACTCTATCAAAGACCAGGAAATGAAAAGCGTTTAATAACCTGACTTCAGGATAATATTTTTCCATCTCCAAAATTTCGTTGCCAGAATGAATTAGGCTAGCAGTCTGACTTTCACCATCCAACCTACCACGGGACATGGCAAAAATTGCTTCTGAGAGACACTTGTTAATTGTATCCAATGCCATTGAGAAGGCTCCAACTCTCTTCTGAAGTTCTATAGACTGAGTTTAGGTAATAAATAAGAATAAGAAGAAACAAAGGAAATATGTCAAACACAAAACTAATTAACAGAAGCAATTAAAGTAAAAACTATAAACTGAGGAAATAAAATATTTCATGAACATACAAAAGACCCTTAATACAATAGAAAAAGGGCCCAAGAGCAAATAAACAATAGGAACATGTAAGCAAGGACACAGGACCATAGTATTGAGGAATGTCTGGGTTGTAATCTATATAGACTGCCAGTGATTAGTTGATATGTTATTCCTTTTTATAAGAAGTTGATAGGTTATTCTTCAGTAGACAACCCAAATAAAGAAATTGAGGAAGGCAAGGACATAAAAATTACTTTATCATAAAGCCCAGCTTCCTGACACTGCCCAGCAGCTTCAAGTAAAAACTGTTGTCTAGCTTTGAGATCAGTTATATATCGTCCCAATTCACCTTCCTCCCCAGCTCCTCTTGAACCAAGTAAAAGATAAATTCCACCATCTCGTAACAATAGTTCAGTTAGAAGTTGCTTCAGCATCAAGCTTTTCTGCCTTTGTTGATCAACATTAGCTCTCCCAGTCCACGACAACTGTCCACCACCTACTGCAGCAGCAGCTTGTGCATAATATTCTAATGCCATCTGGAGATTGCCAAGACGAAGATAAGCAGACCCATATTGCCTAATTATGCTGGATGCCTCTGCATATGGATCCATCAATCCCAGTTTTTTTCCAGCACCAGAACCTTCAGAAAGGACCCCGTGGTCTGCTAGCACAATTGATATGTGGGCAGCATCAATATTATACCCCTCATCACCTGATTCTTTAGATAAATAAAGAACAGCTGGTAGCACCTGAATGCTTAAAAGCAACACATAAGGGTATACCAGAGGGTCCTTTCCATTTTTTGTATAATATGATGGATCAAACTTGTTTAGGTAAACCTGCAAATCATCCAAACTGTATGGGGCCAAGCCATCGCTCAGGACAACAGAAGGAGCTTCACTGGGTACATCCCGTATGGCTGAAAGTTTGAACCACAAAAAATCCTCTATAGTACCGAAAAGAGTTGGTAGATCTCTTAGCAGCCGGTCAATTTGCCGGCGAGAGCCAGATATGATAGCATAGAGTAGCAACTTTTTCTTGTCATATGCAGCTCGACCTACTCGATCACCCATTCTCAACATTTTATCACATTCTTCAGAAGCAGCAGCTGCAATCTCCGGCGGCACCATACCTCCAGTGTTTATCCACTCTGTAAGCTATCAAAAAAAATAATAATAATAACAAAATAAAAATGTAATGGACAAGGCCTGATAATAAGGTTTTATGGATTAAGTAGTGAACAATGAGTACCAAAGGAGCAAACTGGTTTGAAGCACGGGATGATAGGGCAACGTTTCTTGCTTCATCATAGTATCCAGTTCTCAAGCAAAAATAAATCTGTTACAAACAAAAAGCAAAACTTAGAATGAAACTCATCCATAAATAAAAGCACTGAATAACTCCGAATAAACCTAAAGCTGATTCCATACCATTTCCTCCAAAATTTATCAATAATCTTAAAAGAAGAAAGGAAGAAAAGAAAATTGAGGACTCAAAACTTCAAAATAGATAAACTTTAATAATATAAAAGGCCATGGAGTATCAGGTCTCTCACCAACACGATGTGGAAGTTAACATTCAAGCATACTTAAGTAACATAGAAGCCTGCTCCATCTACTTAGGGATTGTTAGTGCTTTTGTTTGAAGTCTGAATATGACTCAATGGTCATTCAAATGTTTTTGTCTGCTTGTTTTTTTTAAATTTTTTTTATTCAGGGTTATTCTAAGATATTTTTATCTGAACAGAAAAATAACATTTCCTGACTTATATCTGAATGCAAAAACTTCTGAAAAGATAAAAATCTTTATTTCCATAACAAACCATTCCTTTTTACCATATTAGAAGCTTATCTTTCCATACCAATTACATTCATAATTTATTCAAATAAATATCTCAAAACATCGCTTTCTAGATGTTCCTACTTAAAACGCAAAAACACTGAACAATTATATTCAAATGTGTGAAAAAATTCCAATACATTTCATTAAATGAATTAGAAAATAACAAGGCTGTAATGCACAAAGTCTCTTGCAACCAAGGAAAGCACACCAAAGCTAACAGAAAAGCGACATAATCTCATAGCATGCTCCATATGACTCAGATAATTTCTTCACTAATGCAAGTTCACCATTCAGGATAATAGGTCATAAATTTAAAAATGATTATAGGATTAAACTTATATAGCAAACCAAAACACTTCATATATAGCAAGTAAGAGAATTAGAGAAGTCACGGATTACATATTTAAAAGTGTTTAACCCAAAAACTAGCAATTTATAAGCATTGTTTGCTACCTTCCGTTCAAATAACAATAAATATTTAACAAACTTAATTTCCAGGGGAACTAAACTGATCCCAACTTTAAGAAACTGGAACTTATGAGCAAGAAATTTGAACGGTAAATAAACTATCTAACATCATTTCATAATTGTAAAGCATAGAAGATTCAACAGAAAGGAAATGCCAGTGATATCAATCAAGACCTGCTGCCAAGTGGTATCAACTGGAGGCTGCCTACGAGTGTCACCAGTGTCAAAATCCAAGACTCCATAATCCCTTAATCGTATCTGCATAGAAAGAAAAAATAAAATAAAAGAAGAAGAGGCACATAACAAAACCAGCAGACAAATTAAAAGGTGATGAAAGGCTCAAAAAGTAAAGTGACAAGTCAACATGCAAGATCAGGTTTACTAGCAATGTAAGGACATACTCGAAGAAAAGCCCGAACTCTCTGTAAATTTCCAACAACTCCACCAAGGGCAGCCTGTAATGGCAATTAATAGCATAACTAATCAGTGCTCAAACAAGCAGGGGGAGGTTGATTTATGTAGCTTTAGTACACAATCACAAGATAGATTAAGAATACGCTGCTAGCAAAAGCAAAAGTTTGGAGGGCAGCTTTCAGAATGACAGCAAAAGCAATCTCATGTGTAAAACGCAGCCAGAGAGCAAAGAAAATCAAAAGCAGTAACCAAACAGAACATCATTCATTAAACAATCAAGTAAAATCACCTCCTGAAAAAAGAGTGCAATCAATCGAATGAAACAGTACTAGAACAAAACCATTACCTGTGCAGGATGACTTTGTATAGTATCCATAATATACTTCTCGTGTCCCCATTCCAGGTGGCGCCTTGCACCAATTACAAGTGACATCTTTCTTGAAGCAGTCTGTTGCACAGTTGCATGCTCACCCATCATTGTCTGAAAGTTATTGAGAGATCATCATACTTGCATTGTAATATAATATAAAGCATGAAAATGCAAAAACAAGGTTACAGAGTAGCATGTATTAAGCAGATAAGAGAATAGAGTAAACCTGAAGAAGGTGCCATATTTTCTGTATGTTAACTGATTTTCCACTAGATGATTCAATGGCCAAGCTTTCATAAGCGCCCTTAAAAGCAGTAGCAGGCTAGATAAAATGACAAAACAGAAGGTAAACACATAGAAAAGCATTTTTTTAAAACAAACCAAAGACTGCATATGTCAATGCATGTTAGAATTGTAAATATTGATAAAATATAACCCAAAAAAAAAATTAAATAAAGGACAGAGCAGATATCAGTTATAATTTGCCAGGTATATTGTGTTAAAGAGCTGATATATTGCCAGCTTCACCAGAGATTGCTGTCAAGATGACAGCATATATTTCTGAAACAGCTAAAAGGTCATCAAATTAAAGTAAAATATATTTCAAACAAGAGACTTTGATGCCTTTCAAAATGTAGCATTATATAAATTTAACATAGAAAGGAGTCTTACTTTAAATGGCAGTGCTTGCTGCCTTGCATTGTTCAGGTTCTTCACAACTTCAGCGTAGACAGTTGCTTTTTTCTCAAGAAGTGGCTTATTAGCTAAAGGTACAAGCTCCATCCCAGAAGGACCTGAGGAAATCTGAGGACTAGAAGCCATGGATGCCATTTGACCAGGAAGAGTACCTCCAGTGCTCGTATCAGTCATGTTAGTCTTGGGTAATGTTGAAATTCGGCTTAAGCTCTGAAGAAAGTCACGTTTCTCTTTCTGCCAGTCTTCCTGCCAAAGATCAGATTACACCTATCAATCTGAAGTAAAAAAGCACAAGAATAGAGACTTCCTTTAGTTCCCATCAAGATATTTACAGCTATTACCAGAAAAACAGTTCCCACAGTACAAGAACCCAAAATTTACTTCATCAACTGCAAGTGGTGGAGGTAGCAAAAATTATAACATGTACTACTTTGAAGGATACAATCTTTTGTTCCAACAAGGTTATTGGGAAACTAAAAGAAAAGCTGGATATAACATTTTTTTCCATCATTTTTCTTAAAATTACAAGGGAATACCCACAAAATACACAATTGTTGCTGAACCCCGTACTTAACGGCTTCCATTAGAGCACCAAAGAACCAATGTATTGGTCTAACTTAAATCAGTGACAACTTAATCAAAAGTAATCGTCATGACAAGATTTAAAGGGGCAAAAAAAGGATATTCAAACAAGTTATCTACAGACTTCAATCTTGATTAAAAATGACACTGTTTTTATATTTTCTATCTTTCGAGTGAGTGTGCATGTTTGTACAGCAAAACTTAGAAAAAATAAACAATTTATTTAGGAAATGCAACTGAGTTATGCTCCAAAACTAGGGGGCTAAAAAGATACAATGGGAGAAGAAATAAATGCAGCTGTTGATATTGGATATTACTTTAGTTTAAAAACATCTCTAAGAATTAAGAGAAAATCCATGAGAAAAGTAATTTTAATAGCCAAATACAATGAAGTAATTGTGATGGCAGCAGCATACACAAAAGAGAGCTAGAATTAAAATAATATTAGAGTCCAAAAATCAGTTGGGTTATACAAACCTCCAGAACTTTCATCATGTAATCATTAAAACTTCTAAGGTTATCCGTCTGAGCTTCTTGGATGGCTGACACCATTGCAACTTCATGAACCTGAGGTGAAAGATTAATGCATAAAAATTAAAATATGACCAATTATGCTTAAGGAAAGAAACAATATAAAGTGTAGTTAAATACGCTGTGTGGTATTTAACCCAAAGCAGAATTTAGCAACCAAATTAGTAAAAACTTGATCGAAATTATAAGTATCCATTTTATGGCACAACCACACATGAGAATCTAGAAAAATTATATAACATGACATTATGTTGATCATCGCAGTTCTTGCTTTGCACAGACATAGGTCAACAAACACTTTAACATCATAACTGATCAACATGTAGACTGGAGTTTACTTATATGCATGAAAAATTAAGCAAATGAAAAATATGCAACAAAGAAAATTAGAAATCTCCTTTTCTTTCTCTTGGTTTGATAAGAAAGATATAAGAAAATTAGAAATCTGTTCTCATAAATTGTTAGATTACAACAATTCTTCCAGCAATTGAAAACAAGGCCATGAATAGGGGTTTCTCTTCTTACACAAAATATATACAAAGGTTGAAATACACAATCACAAGAGAAAGAAATGGGATGCAATGAGGCAGGGAATGTTTCATTTGCATATAATGAAGATTTTGGGGTTATCTCTTCACTTGTATACCTTTTTGCAGACAAAATTTGTTGTATTCTAAATCATTTTGCAAGTTCCAGATACTTTCACCAAGAACAGACTTCAGGTATGCTGGGAACAGTTTTTAAGTATAAATTTCATGTAGAGCACTATCTTCTTTCAAGCACTAAAAAGCTGAGGATGCATTCTATTTTTTTAATCTAAAAATGTTAGCATCTACATCTATGCTATCGATGCAAATGCGATGCAAATGCTAAGGCAAGTCATATAATGCATAACTCTTTTCAATGGTCAGTATTTCTATATAGTAACAAAAATGCCAGTGTACTTGATTGGAGAAGGGAGAGCAACAGATTAAAACCGAAATACGATTGAGATTAAAACAAAAACACTATTTTATGATTCTTTTAAAATCAGTGTTTGGGAGCAAGAGAATATCCGAAGTGCACAAAAATGGTCTAACTTATTCTCCTAAGATGCAGTTATTTCTTTAAATGCTAAACTGGATGGATAAAATTCCAATAATTCCAGTAACTGACGTAACACATAATTCCAGCTGAATAAGCATAAGGAGTTATACTACATAATTAAAGCCAACAATCATGAAGAATATAATTTTGCTGATCAAAGTCATACAGACATTAAAAAAGCTCAATATTAGCAGTAACAGCAATAACACATCTTAAGAATATACTGATAGCGAACAACTCTAGTACCAAAAGTTACCTGTTGCAGATATTCTTCCACACTAGTTGCCTCAGTGGGAAAAACATCCTCAAATGTTGTCTGTAAAAGAAAGTAACAAATGAGAAAAGATCATTTATTAGATGTAAATTATAGAAAAAGGAATAAATAAAAGAATTACAAAAACAAAAAAAAACAGAGACAACAAAGCAACATAAAAGTTTGTGATGCAAGATAGACAGTGATGCAGCGGAAGTTTAATGTTCAAAATATTCCGTTGATTCTAGAGAATACCGGAACAAAAGAACAACTAAATTCACGTTGATTCAAAAGAATACCGCGAATTTAGGGATTAAGACTCGTTGATTCCACAGAATACCGAGAATTAACTGTTCAAATACTCACAAAGAGATTTGAAAATTGAAATATTATTAAACTCAAAATTCTCTGCTTGTAAAAGCTACAAAAGACACTTATTTATACTAAGTAAGACTTATCCTAATATGATTAGAAAACCTATTTTAATAAGACTTATGCCTAAATTAGGAATATTACCCAAATAAGCAATACCTAAACAATAAGACTCTAAATAGGAAACTAAATTAAACTAGAATACAAATTAATTAAAATATTCCTAAATATTATACATTTAACTCTAATTAGGATTTCTTCAATTTCTTACTCTGCATCAGACAGTCAACATCATAATCAAACCAAATGCAAGAGTTTGTAAAGTTAGCAATCAGAGCAAGTGAAGCATGGGCTGGCATGAGAGAAAAAGTGGAACTTACTCGACCTAGCTAAAAAATGTAAAATCAATTTCATTCAACAAAATATATGGAAGTCTCTTGGATACAATTTTCATTGTTACATATTTGTACCACTGGAAATAAAAATTTGAAAAATAATGAAATGAAAATAGGTCACAGCCAGAAAATTTTAGGTTACCATATATCAAATACAGTGTGTAATAAATTTCACCTTCAATTCAAATGACTTCAAATCTCTAGCAAGCTGTTCCGCATTTATTCCCTCACGTGCAAGTAGCCTGCAAATACAGTGCAAATGAATCAACAGCATGAAATCGTCAATCTTATGCTCCTGGTTCCGGAAGCTCAATTGCATCGATGTAGTAAACAAGAAATTATAGGAAAACAAATATTAAAGGCAATTTTCCCCAAACAAATTTCGAATCTCCATCCTGAGAAAAGAATCTTAGTTTAAACTAGCTTCCCTGATTTTTCAACAACCAATTAAGTGACAGTAGGTAGGAGAATCACAAGTACCTTGTGGCTGCAATAGACTGAGAAGGAGTCTCGGTTCTTATGGTTTTTGCCTTGAGCTTCTTTGACAATGCTTCTAGTTGATCTAAGTTCCTCTGAAAAGGGTACAATTTGCGAACCCAAAGTTAGGAAAAGCCATACACAAGCATCCAAACATACATATCTAAGTTTAAATAAACTAATTTTCTTTTGAGCAATAAAAATATAACAAGTTTAGTTTGGTTTGACAAAGAAGAGAGACTAATTCTGAACCAAGATATTTCATATCTTGCATCTTAGAGCTCAAAAACCTCCCCCCACTTCTCTCCAATGGAGTGAAGAGTCTTACGAGTCTAGACAGTCCAGTTCAGGTGAATTTCTCATTTTTTAATTCCAAAAAAAAAAAAATTGACACAATGTTATAAAGCTCAGACTAATTTTTAAAGACGCCGTTTGGTAAAATTTTTCTGTTTGCCCCTTTCCCTAAGATAAACAGCTGTTGACAAGCTGGTCTTTTTCTCACTAAATGCTTTACAAAGTTTACAATTTACTAAACAACCAACGCATATTTCCTTGGAAAATAAGGATCAAACAAGCCTACTCCTTACATTATTTTATGTTTGCAAACGATAATCATCCAGAAATTAGGTCACTTGAAAGACCTCATAATTCACTCAATGTCAATTAACAAGAATAACAAAGAAACAAAATTCAATTTTTAACATTCACATTAGTAAAAGCAGAAACGAGGAGACAATGCATAACAAAATCATGTTCATGAACATTTATTTTTATTTCTCGATTTCTTTTTAAAAATTTTTCTTTTCATTCGGAACATTTTTTTCTTGGAAAGCAAAAAGAGATGCATTACTATCAGATTTACAGAACTTACAGAACTTAAGGACTTACAGAACTCGAGAGTTTAAGAAGATTAGTGAAACTAACAGCTGAAAACATATATATTTTACTTTCGTCTCTGGTCTCATTTTCTCGGGAAACAAACGGAAAGTGAAGAGAGAAAAGAGTACCTGAAGAGGAGGGAACTGAGCAGAGGGAGCTGCCTGTTCGAGAAGCTTCGTTGAGGAGTGAAGAAGATCGGTCCAGCCACTCATGTCTTGCTCACCCGCCATTTTGCTCGGTTCCAATTTTACTGAATCAATCAATGAGAGGGAAAAGGGTTTAAGAAGATTTCATATTAAGCCCTACTCCAGTCCTCCACTCAAACGGTTTAGTTTTTGTTATTTCGCTTAATCGTCTATTCGTCTGCAAGCGCGATGCGGCTAAATTACCCCAATAATGTTGAATCTCGGATCGAGACCATGGAGGTTACGGGTCGGGTTGGGGCGAAATTTTGCTTGAAAGTTGACAGCAAATAACCCAATGGCAAACGGAAATTCAAAAAATAACAAAATAATATATTATCGATAATGTTAGAAATCCTAATATTTAAATCTCAACTTGAATTTCATTGTCATATATCACTCGTTTATTATATAATAAATTTCATAATTTATAAAATTACTTAACTACCATTTAATGAATAAATGTCACATTAAATTAGAATCTAGATTTTAGAATGTTTAGCATTATTCATAAATTGTTAATAGAATATATTAAAGACCAACTTAATTAACCAAGAGCGTTTTTGGTTGGAGGATTAAAAGTGGGGATTAAACTCTTTTTTAAAAAATTTTATCCTTATCTCATGTTTGGTACTATCAAGTGTATTGAGATTTAGTTATCCTGGACCTACGAGCTAATCTTAATTTTGTAAAAGAAATTATCCCAAGGGGGGGGTCATGGAATTAGTTAGTATTGAATTATATTGATAACTCAATTAAATATAATAATTTATAAATATTAAAATTATAGTAATATGTGATCAATGTAATAAAAAATATTGATTTTAATAATATAAATAATAAATTATACTAAAAATCATTATTAATTTTACATTAAATTAAAAATCTATTTTAATTCATTTAATTATTAAATATTTTTATAATTCCAAATTTACATTATAAATTAATTATTAAATTAGTATTCAAAAAGATAAATTTTATAAAATAATAGATTATTGAATAAAAATAATATAAATATCATATATATATTTAACAAAATAAAAATTATTTAAATTATGATTTATATTTCATTAATGTCATTGAGGTTGATTTGTATAATTAATAATACAAAATTTTAGTTTATAATAATAATAATAATAACAATAATAACTTGTAACTTGTAATATTATAATATAAAATATGATTATTTATAGTTCAATCCAATATTGCATTAAATACAACATAATATTATATATAATCCAATATTATTCAATTTAATCCAATCCAATCCGGCATACCAAACGAGCCCTAAAGGAATGTGGTTGCTCACGAACGTCTATTAACCTACTTTATCTAGTTGGTCACTCAATTCGAATACTAGGCAAATAAGCTTTAGATAAAAATAAAATTGATATTCCACTTTCTAACTAATACTATATATCACTGTTATTACACCAATAACTATAGTAGCATTCACACATTTGATGGTTAAATAAAGAAATAACTGTTCATTGATATAGAGGGCAAAATTATTAAGTTAACAAGTAAGGTGGCGTTTACTCAATTGATGGATAAATAAAATAATAAGTAATTTTAGAAGTAATGAAATTTTATTGTTACAGGCCACGGAGGGAATTGAGTTGTGTTAGACAATAATAATAATAGAAAAAAATTGCTGAATTACTAGCTTATTACGTGGCCTACATAACACAACGGTAATATTTACATTTTCATTTATAAGTTTTTGAACATGATGAATTACGAAAGCATTTTCACCTGGATTCAAATAAAAATATTGAAAAAGGATTATTATTAAAATAATTACCACCAAATGCAATTACCCAATTTTCATTGGATCTGATACTTCTGATTTAACTATTAAACTTTTAAATGTTTTTGTCATAATTATTTAAAAAAAAAAAAAACTGGGGAAGAATGCGAGTTTTCTGAATGACCCCTTACAGTTTGATTAATTATGCAAATGACCATTTATGGAAAAACTTGTACTACTTTGTGCGCAATAACGGGAAGCGAATCAGAAAGAAAAGAAGAGAGAGAGTGTGTGTAAAATTGAAAATGCCTAAAGCCAGCCCAATTTTACGCAAGGGACAGAAAGCTCTCCAGGATCTTAGCTTGCTCAAGATCTTGAACTCTGAAATTACCCACGAGCTCTCTTCCAACCGCTTTCAGGTATACATAACTGGTGAATGTAATACAACTCTTTTTAAACCCATAACTAGGTGAAAATATTAACCAGGATTTGCTTTTGATGCTTTATTGATGATGCTTAATGGGTTTTTTACTTCTTTTAAGCATACTTTTGTTTCGTACTAACGATTTCGGAGGGCCATTGGGTGTTTTGTGGAAGTTGAGTTACACCATTTTGTTGTAGATAGCATTTGACGCTAAAGAAGCTTTTATTCGTAATAAGAACATACAAGGAAACTTACCCAGAAAAAATATTAGGAAGATTTAACCATATTCTTTTTATTAAATATGTTGCCTGCTTATTATCTTTCGGCCATCTGATCACCGCATACACAGGGAAATCTATTCCAATAGTGTGTCTAGTACTATGAATTCAAGAAATTAGGGGTCCTTTTCGGCTAATGTATGTTGATGGGTATGCAGGATAATCAAAGTGGTACCTTGGGGGATTTTAAGGTTGAATATGATGCGCCACAGTCCCAAGATGTGGTTTTGCGGAGGAAATTTGAGTCAGGTGAGGAAGTAGCAGTTTCGGCGTTGCTGGGGCCAGAGACCTTCGTAAGAGAGAGTAGGTTTCCGAGGGAAGTTTTGATGAAAGTATGTCTCACAAAGCCGGGCCTCTGTTCCATTTTGCAGTTTGATTGCAGAGTTACTGAGAAGCATATTGAGGGGTCTGACTTTGACATCCGTAATGCCTATTATCTCCAATCATCAACCTGTCTTGGTCGTCCACTCTACAGAGGCCCCATGTTCAGGTAGAGTTTTTCCATCATACTCATGATGTTACTAATTATAAATCTAAATCACCTGAACACAATCTGAACTTGTTTATTTGTCAGTAACCTTAACCCTTAGTACAAATAGGGCAATTGTTGTAGCATGTGACTTAAAGGAAGAAGTCTAGAAGAAACAATATGTACATACATGGTTTGCGTTTTTCTTATGTTTGAACTGAGAACTTAATGCTTCTGGAGGACCTTGCTAGGGTACAATTGGGTTCTCTTGAGCTAGGTGCCATATCTCTATGTTCAGTTTGATTAGTGAGGTTGTTATGTGTTTTCCATCCCAGTACAATAGCTAATTCCGATAAGTTATTGATGGATAAGAATTCAAGAGTAATGTTGGTCATGGGGAGAATTTGCATGTTCAATTTTGGCTGTTGGAGTTGAAGGGATGCTTTTGAGGATAGACTTCCCCATATGTTAGTACATTAGATAGGTGGGAGGGATAATGGCCATTAGATTTGATAGCCTCTTGATGAATCCTTTTAATTATTGAACATTGTAAATGCATCTCCTCTTATAGGCTGCTTTATATTCTCATGTCCTTAGTAATGGTTGGACAGGCAGCATACCTGTTACCTAGATGAGAATTCACTCTAGTTTTCTCTCTTTACACTTGTAATTGCCCCAGCCAAATAGATAAGCTGTTATTGGATTCTGTTAATGCTTCTCCCCTTCTCCCATCCAATCCGCCCTCCCTTTCCTCCAGTTTGTAAGTTGTATTGAATAAACTTTCCACTGTGCACTACTGTGGTTGAAGTTTATTCATTTTTTTTAAATACCTAAACATTCATGTGTCTCCTCATGCGGTATCGGTGTTCTATCAGTTGCCTCTTTTCTGCTTTTGTGATGTGATTTTACTTTAATTTTTTTTTTTCAAATTTTTAAGTTAAAAGATACTCACTCATAAGGTAAACGTTATATTTTATATCAATGATGAAATTTTGGCTGAAAAATGGAGCATGATTTTTTTATTGCATGCCCTTTCCTGTGCTTGTCATTGTAACAAGGGGTGCTGAAGATATTGGTATGTAATAGAACTGTGGGATGCTGTTTCTTATTAATGAAATTAAGAAGATTTGATTGTCATTATTTCAGTATTTTATATTCATTGACTCAGACACAACTGGTGATTATGCTAAATAGATACAATTTAAAAAAAAAAAACTAACTAAAAATAACTCCAACAATCATCAAGTTCTTCTCAGTGTAAGGCTTGGCCCTGGCTATTGCATAATCTTTGTATTTGTTCGCTAAAATCACAAGACAGAACATACTTGTTTAACTGAAATCATTGTTGTGTTTCATTATTCCAGAGTCCCATTGAGTTCCTTGGTTACATAATCACCCTTCTTGTTGCATTTGCAGTTCTTTGGACCCTCAATTACAAGTCGCGCTCAAGGAATATCTAGTTGCCAGAGGAATTGGAGAACACTTAACCAACTATCTTCTCCTCCACCTACACAAAAAGGAGCAAGATCAATACATGAACTGGTTGCAAAAGCTTGAATCCATGGTAGCCAAAAGCTGAGTGACATAGACAACATACTGGTACAGTGCCTGAAAATTTTACACCCTGGCCCATCTTTTTGAGCACCCTCCATGTCCTGCCCTTTGTTCTGGAAAAAGGGTCACAGCTGAAAGTAATTCAATTCAGCTCATAATTTAACTTGATATGAAAATACCATTACCTTATCAAGAGTTGTATCATCTTTTCCCAAATTTCTGCAATGAATGATTTATATCCCATATTCAAATTTTCTGGGCATACTTTTGTCTAAAGCTAAAATGTTTGCGACCGTTAAATGGACTGCTGGAGTTGTCTTACAATGATGGTTGGTTTTATATGTTGCAGCATGCAATAATAGACTATCGATGAAGGTCTGACCTGATTGTGTTAAAGGGTTAGAAGTTTTCTGCAGGTTAATGCTTAAGATGCTGGAGACTAAACTAGGTTGATAAGTTAAAATAATCATTTTTTCCTGCCACCATTAACGGGTGCTATACGTGCAATTGCAAGAGACCAACGGTAGAAATGTGGATATAATAAGAAGGAAGAGATTTAAGTGTGCGAAAAGGGAAAGAGTTTGCGTGTGTGACTTTGTGTATGGTGAGTTTTCATTAAGGAGAGTTTCATTGTGGTCTATACTTTTCTAATAAGAACTCGTCGCGCACGAAGTTGTCCACCGATAAATAGCTCCCTAATAAGAAGATGGTTCTATTTAAAATGTGAGACTTTACTTCTTTTTGGTCAGGTTGAGTGATGGTTTTGTATTCTTTTAAAAACACAATATATGCGGTAATAATAAATATCATATTGTAAAATTAATTTATAGAAATAGAGTTTGACTTTGTATACATATGTAACATTCGTCATCTGCCTTCCTTTTCTGATTTGATATTTTTACTTCTTACATCGTTTTTCATTTTTTTTTCAAACCACAGCAAAATTTGTTGGGTACTGATAGCAACAACGCATCCAACAATTATGCTCTTATGTATTTTTGTTTATCATGATTTTATTACCTCCATTTGATTTTCAATTGGACAACTCAAAACTTGTTTGTATATAAATTTCGATTTGATTAGGATATATATATATTTTTTTATTTGAAAAGATTCTTATTTAACGAGTAAGTAATTTTTCTTTTGAAGTTTAAATTATTCATGGAAGAACACAATATGTATAAGAAAATGAATAATTTTCTCACAAGTAATAATTACTATGTATAGAGAGATTGGATTTTTTTGTTCGTAAAACACAACAATCAACTTTTTTGCAAGTAAACTATTTCAAATGTAAAAGAAATGGTAGGTTTATTGAGAGATCTAGTGTAATAATTTTTTATACAGTAAATTTTTCTCTCATCGTTCTTGACTGCCGTGATTTTTATTTGGTATAAGATTTCATGTAAATTCTTGTGTTATGTGATTGATTTTTATTCTCTATCTATTTTATTTATTTATTTTTTATTTGATATTTTTACTTGTAAGATCTTTGATGAGATTAAAAATCCCTAAAAATTTTAATTCATTAAAAACGTGACCGTTTGAGTTGTTGAATTTAAAATAGATGAATATTTGACGAAAAAAAAGAAAAATCTACAAAAGTGGTTATTTGCTTAGAACATCTGATTTAGGGTCGGGCTTATGCTTGTTTATTAGCATTTTCTTTTGTAATTTATAGTTTATCTCCTCATTACTTTTAGATAATCAGTTAGGAAAACTATAGTCTACAGATACTAATATTGAAATACTCACAATAATCACTCATTTACAATTATAGTGTTGCTCCCATTTAGATGCTACTACCAATTATCAAAATTATCGGTTGCTGAAGGTATCTAATATCTACCCAGCATTTGATCCTTTAGACTCACTGTTAAATATTCTCTAGCCCAGTATGAAAAACTATTGGCATTACCTTTTTTCCTTCAAGAGTGCTTTCTCTCTGTATGAGAGAACACCGAATGGAAGCAAAACCTGGACTTTTATGGTCTGAGAAACTGCTCACTAGGTGGGCGTAATTTTTCTTTTTATTTTCTTTCCTTTCCTTCCAACCGAAATCCCAATCTTGAGTAGGGTCTAAAAGTTTAAGTAGGGTCTGGTAGGTGGGAGAGAGTTCTACCCAAAGAGGTGGGAGAGTTTGTTAGAAAGAAGTCGCACCAAACCTTGGTGCGACAGGCACCCTGTCGCACCAAGCTTCGGGCGACAGGTTGCCTGTCGCACCCACCTAGAGATTCATTAAAACTGTGTTATTTTAATAGGACTCAAATAATTTTTTTTATAATTTCAGGCTTAATGGATTTAGTTGTACTTGAATTGTGTTACGATGGTTGGTGGGAGACATTAGAGAATGGCCGTATGAAGTACGTGAATGGTAAAAATCGAGCTTTTTTGGTTGGAAAAAATTATCTGTTTGATTAGTTATTGGCAAGAGTATACGATGTGTTACAAATAAACCCTAATGACTATAGTATCACAATGAAGACAACTTTGAGGTCTAGTAACACATTATATCGTATATGTGCAATGCCCATGGATATATGTGACGATGAAATGGTGAGGGTTGTGTTGCATATGGCATCTGACGTAGCTAATTTTGGATGCATTCCTATATTCGTGACCACATCACCTCGAGTTCCGAGCGAAGGTATTGAGCCACATGTCGATACAGAAACTTCGTTTAGAGCAAATATGTCTGGCCCCGATAATGATGAAGAAGTGTTGCCAAGGACAATATCGCTGCAGCAATATTACTCTCCAATCCACGACAATTATGACAACGATGATGATAATGGCGTTACATTACAGGATGTTGGAGCAACGGTATTTCCAATAACAACGTCGTTGGAGCAACGATATTCTCCGTATCACAACAATGATTTTCGGAACAATAATGATTTTCATAATGAGACAGAGGGGGATAATGTTTGTGCAGAACCTTCTAATAATACGAGGCGGGGCACTCGTTTCAATAATGATGGTGATGATGGAGGAGCCGGTCCTTCGAATGTTCCGTCGTTTCAGCATGATGATGAGTGTGAAGATAATACTCCTGTGAATAACAGAGGCAATAGACCTATTCCTTCTATGGTTTGGTCGAGAAGGAGAATTGACTCCCTTACAAGTCTTGCTCCAACTTTGCCTTCGAACATAGTTGCTCCAAGCTTTGTTAGCAGTTGTGACTCAGATGATATCAGCGTGGGTAAGCTATTTGCTGAGAAGAATGAGCTTATATTACAACTACACAAGGTGACCTTTAGAGATAAGTTTGATTTCAAGATTACATGGTCTACTACGACACGTAGGTGGATAGTCAAGCTAGGGAGCGAAATCATGTGGTTTGGGTGGGTGCACTTCATTAAAAGCCTTTATAGACTTCTTAAAAGGATGGAAACAGACGAATTAATTAAGAAGTGCAGCGCCATAATGCTTGAAGAAGAAGATGAAGACAAGGTAATTTTTAGGGGTAAAATGAAGGGAAAATGAGCTAAGATTGTGGCAGGCTGCCTAGTAGGCAAAATCCTTACTACTAGGAGCACTAGTTATGAAGGTGTAAGGGCATCATTACAACAAGCGTGGCGTCCAGCAGGGGTAGTCAAAGTTGAAAGCTTTCGGAATAAAATCTTTATGTTCAAGTTTTCCTTAGAAGAAGACAAACGAAGAGTGCTAGCAAGAGGACCATGACATTATGATCGTGCCCTTATTGTACTCCAGGAACCAAAGGGTATAGGCAATGTAACAGAACAACCATTTTCGCATGTCTCTTTTTGGGTACAGCTGCATAATGTACCTTCGATGTGTATGGATACTAGTACAATTCGTGAAATTAGCTCTAAAATGGGGAAAGTGGAGGATGTAACAACGGATGCCATTGGAGATTGCTTTGGTGAATATGTCCGAGTCAGAATTTCAATAGATATTACGAAGCGATTAAAGAAGATTATCAAAATTCAGCAAGAAGATGGGAGAGAAATCCCAATTGGAGTGATTTATGAGAAGTTACCAGATTATTGCTTTTGCTGCGGCCTCATTGGGCATCAGTACAAAGAGTGCAAAATATGGGGGACAACCGAAAGAGGAGATGGCATATGGGGCCTGGTTAAAAGTAGCCCCATTGATAGACTAAATGAGAAGTTAGAGGAATAAAGAGACGGAAAACATGGAGCAAAGAAGATCACAACAAGAAGTGGTGGAATCAGAGAACACAAGCACCCACAATCCCAAACATCCAAACCCGACAGGTGAAAATGGGGCAGGGTTAACCCAGAACCAGGAAGAAGAATGTAGCTTGCAAATGGGATTGAAACACGTGGCAGAGGAGCATGGGGAAACATTAATGATTCAGGGGCAGGAACCGAAATGGCGTCAGGCTGGTGCAGTAGAAGAAAAGGAAGATCCTAAAAACTCGAGTCCAGAAGCGGGAAACCAAAAAGGAAAAGAAATTATGAAGGGAAAGGAGTTGAAGAGGCTTTCTGAAATGAATCCAACAATTAACCAGCCCAATACCACAGAGGAAGCCCAAATGAGTTCGGATGAAGTTGTGGTGAATGAGGAGTCATATATAAAAAAGTCTAAAGCTAAATGGAGGAGATTGAAGAATCAAGCCTGAACGTCGAATAAGATGAGGAGTAACCAAGTAGAGCCTAGCAATGTCAAGCGGACAAGCTGCGACACAAGAATGACAAACCCAAAAAACAAAAGACCAAGGCTGGAAAGTCTAACTGAAGGCACATCAACTCGAGCTCCAGAAAATTCTCCCTCAGCTAAGATCAAGCTAAGTGGGGATAGTGCAGCAATGGAAATGATGGAGATGATGGAGGTCACAGTGAAAGAGATATCGGCGGAGGCTGGATACCAGCCCCGCCGAAAACAATGAAAATAATAAGCTGGAATGTCCGAGGTTTGGGGAATACCCGGACATTCCTAGCCGTTAAGGACATTCTCCGAGAGTACAAGCCTCATATTCTTTTTGTTTGTGAAACGAAGTTGAAGCAGGTGCAGATGTCTAATATGGGGAAATCTCTAGGGTTTGATAATTGTTTTAGTGTAGGAAGAAACGGAATGGGGGGTGGTTTGGCTCTACTTTGGAATTATGAAAGTGATATCAGCATTGTTTCGTACAGCAATCACCATATAGATGCTGTGGTTAGCGAGGTGAATGGGAAGAAATGGAGATGCACTGGCATATATGGCCACCCGGAATCAATGCAAAAAAGGCATACTTGGACGTTACTAAGGAGGCTGGCCGGTTTATTCAACTATCCTTGGTTATGCTTTGGCGATTTCAACGAAATTTTGAACTTGAGTGAAAAGCTGGGGGGCAACGATAGATGCTTGAATATGGTGGCTGAGTTTAGAGAAGCAGTCACTGATTGTAGCTTGGTAGATTTAGGATGTAAAGGTTACCCCTTTACGTGGTCCAACAAGCGATATGGACCCCATTTGATCGAAGAACGGCTAGATAGGTTTTTAAGGAGTAAGGGCTGGGAGCAATCCTCTTATGAGCTTAGTGTTTCCAATCTGAATTCCTGGTGCTCAGACCATAGTCCCGTTATGCTGGAAATGCAAGAGAGGACTCGGCTCACTTGGCATAAGAAGAAATCTCGCCGAAGATTCCACTATGAGGATATGTGGAGTCTATATGAAACTTGTAAAAGCATTGTGCAGCAGGAGTGGATGAATTGTAGAAACTGGAGGGACGGAGACCCCGTTAATGCTTTCAGGAAAGCAGCTAATAATTCAATGGCCCAGCTGCTGGTTTGGAGTAAGAAGGAATTTAATGGCAGGATGAATAGATTGAAGATAGTGAGAAGATCGACAAGATTTTCTGTGAATATTTTGAAGATCTTTTTGCAACATCCAGCCCTTCGGAGATGCACATAGAGGCTGCCCTTGCAGGAGTGAAGCCGAAAGTTGACTCGGAGATGAATAACCGCCTGAACATGCCTTTCACCGCGGAGGAAGTAGCAACTTCACTCTCTCAGATGTGCCCAACAAAAGCTCCGGGACCCGATGGACTGCCAGCGGCCTTCTTTCAGAAGCACTGGAGCTCGGTAAAACAAGGGGTCATCTCTACCTGCCTCCACATACTGAATGACAGAGGTACAATTACTCCACTTAATCACACATACATTGGCTTGATTCCAAAAAATTTCAAACCACAGAGAGTGTCAGATTTCAGACCGATAAGCCTTTGTAATGTCATTTATAGGATCGTAGCCAAAACTATTGCAAATAGACTAAAACATATTCTCCATCAAGTTATATCTCCAACTCAAAGTGCTTTTGTTCTTAATCACTTGATTACAGATAATGTTATAGTCGGTTATGAGTGTTTGCATAAGATTAGACACAGTAAGGGGAAAAAACATGGGCTGGTAGCACTTAAATTAGACATTAGTAAGGCTTATGATAGAGTGGAGTGGGACTTTTTGAAGCACACAATGTTGAAGTTAGGCTTTTCTAGTAAATGGGTGGATTTAATCATGCAGTGTATTACTACAACTTCCTTTTTAGTTGTTATTAATGGAATAGCCACAGGGACAATTCATCCCCAAAGGGGACTCGGGCAGGGGTGTCCCCTATCTCCTTACCTATTTCTAATGTGTGCTGAGGCTTTCTCAAGTTTACTTGAGCAGGCCGAACGACAAAAGCTTCTCCATGGAATTCAATTTGGCAAAGACGTGAAAATTTCTCACTTATTGTTCGCGGATGACAGCCTAATCTTTACTAGAGCAACAAGGGAAGATTACAAACATTTAAAAGCTTTATTTGAGTGCTATGGCAAGGCCTCCGGTCAGATTTTTAATTTTAAAAAATCATCTATGTTCTTTAGTGGCAGCACTAAAAATGAGCAGATTTCAGCCATTAAAGATATTTTCCAGCTACAAGTGGTGTCTCGACATGAAAAGTACTTAGGCCTACCATCAATGATAGGGAGGATGACAAAGAGTTTTTTTAAGGAGACCAAACTCAAGGTTTTGAACAAAATATGTAGCTGGCAACACAAGCAGTTCTCAAGTGAAGGCAAGGAGGTACTAATTAAAGTCGTTGCACAAGCAATCCCATCTTATGCCATGAGCGTTTTTAAAATCCCCATAGGGATTTGTGAGGATATCCAAAAAGCAGTGGCCAAATTCTGGTGGGGAACTGATTGGCAGAAGAAAGGTATTTACTGGGCGAAATGGGAGAGAATGAGTTATGCAAAGGTGAGGGGTGGATTAGGGTTCCGAGACTTATCAAGTTTCAATCAAGCTTTAGTTGCTAAACAAGGGTGGAGAATTATGCAGTCACCAAACTCGCTGGTGGCAAAAGTCTTGAAAGCTAGGTACTTTAAGCACGGGGGGATTATGAATGCAAGATTGGGGTCAAAACCATCTTTTATTTGGAGAAGTGTGTTGTGGGGGAGGCAAGTGATCCAACAAGGGTCTAGGTGGAGAATTGGCAATGGGGAAAATGTAAAGGTGTACAAAAGTAATTGGATTCCCGGACCCTCAACCTTCAGGCCAATTTCAGCCCCAACAATGGCTCCAGACACAACAGTGGCAGAGTTAATTGACAGCGAGCAACATTGGAAAGAAAAGCTGATATGTGATCACTTCAGAGCAGAAGATGCAAAAGCTATCTCTCAAATCCTTTTGCCGAGAAGGCCACATGATGATCAGCTGATATGGCACTATGATAAAAGAGGCCAATATTCTGTCAAAAGTGGCTACCAAGTGGCTATGCAAATGAAGTTCCCAGACAAGCCAAGTTGCTCAACCAGGTCCCAATGGAATGTTATCTGGAAACTTTCAATACCAGAAAAGATTTAAATTTTCTTATGGAGAGCAGCCCATGACCTTTTGCCAACTATTGGAAACTTATGGAAGAGGAGAATTCTTCAGGAGTCAACTTGCCAAATTTGCTGCTGCAAGATGGAATCCACTTCTCATACTCTGATAGAGTGCAAAATGGCAAAGAAGATCTGGAAAGCTTCTCAAATAACAGTGGATCCACAAAGGGAGCACAACCAGGACATAATTGGGTTATTACAAGTCTTGCCTCAACTGAATGCCAATATAGAAGGGACCTTAGTGGCTGCATTACTTTGGGTTATTTGGAACGAGAAACAAATGGTTGTTTGAGGGCAAAAAAGAGAATCCAACCAGAGCAGTGGCTCGGGCATAATCTATTATAGAGTCGTTTAGGAAAGTCAAACAGCCTGAAACAAATTATGTTGCAAGTCAGAGGGCAGGGGAGCAGAAACAGTGGTGCCCTCCCCCAAGAGACTGGCTAAAAATTAATGTGGATACTGCAGTGGATGCTGAGAAACAAGTGACAGGCCTTGGGGTGGTGATTAGAGACTCGGATGGCAAGTGTAAAGCTGCTGCTGTTAAGACCTCTAAGTTTTTTGGTAGTGTAGTAATGGCTGAAGCTGCAGCCATGGAGTGGGGTTTGCAGGTTGCATCAAGCATTGGAGTTACTAATGGAGTTGTTGAATCTGACTCTTTAGAAGTTGTTGAGCTCGTTAACAAGAAGTCAAGCAATATGTCTGAAGTTTTTTGGGTGATCTCTGAAATTCTGGAAAAGCAGAAGACTTTTCAGAATTTCAAAGCTCAGCATGTCCTTAGAACTTGGAATGGTATAGCTCATGCTTTGCTAAGTTAACCCTGCAAAGGAACGAAACTGTAATTTGGTTGGATGAATTTCCAACAGACATCATGTTTATTCTTTCCAGTTAATATATTGAAAGGTATACTTTCTTTTCAAAAAAAAAAAAAAATTCTCTAGCCCCATGTCTTTGGCAAGGAACATTATCGTTATAAAGAACAACAGGACATTACAGCAATCCCTAGGTTGGACGACCTCTCTGAAGAGGAAGTGTAGCAAGGGCACGAAAAATTGAGCGTTTCTTGTCGCAACCTTTTTTGTTAGCTGATGTATTTACCTTTCCCTTGGGTAATATGTTGGTCTAGCTGAAATTGAGGGATTAAATTAATCTTGTCTCGAGAATTAAATGGTCTTCTTGAGCAAGCATTTTATTTAGTAAGTAACATAGATGATGTTACTTGACAATGCTACAAACTTAGAAATGGAGAGTAATTTAAAGAAATAACCTTAAGTCTTTGTGTGCTGATCTTAATTGAACTATTTGGGATTCAAAAGTGAAAGAAATCATTTTATCTATTAACAGTAGACAAAAATATGCGTATTAGCAAATCACGCGCCTATCGCCACATCTGTAGATGTAGCTATTTTAAAATTCTGATTTAACAAACAATAGTTCACTTCACGATGGTTCTGATGGATCATTTTGCTAGAATAAGGAATAATGAGATCATTATTTTACTAAATGAAGCAGAGAATATTAGTGACAGTGATCCCTCGTAAGCCTAGCAAACCCATGAAATTATCGAAGCTAACTTGAGGAAAGCTGAAAGTAAGAGATAAACAATTGACGTAAATCTAGCTCTCAAACGAGATAGGACATGAGTAGAGATTATCAATGCAGACAATATGACTAATTGGTGCGCCTGAATAGAATAATCCAACTAATTGAATCTAATTAAATTCAATAAGTGGAATCAGATTCTAACAGAAGGAACAAGTTTCAATTCAAAAATGAAATTGAATCCAAAAGAAACAAAATCAATAAATAAAGGTGAGTAGAAAAACTTATTACCTACCGTTGGTCGTGGCTTCTAATAATTTCTAACTGATACTGGAATTGAATAACAGGTAAATACTGTGATAAAGTAAAGAGTATTGTGGAATGTTGTGAATGGAATCCGTCTAATTTAATCACAGTCATTAATATTGATCACATCATTTACACTTCTTTCAATATTATATAAATTATATAATTTCAAGGTGAGAATGATCATGTCCTTTCAAAAGTCTCCCCTCTCTTTAGCTTTTTTTTTTCCACTCTTTTTTCTTTTCGTGAAGTCTTAACTTTCTCGTTTGAACTAACTTTATGTAAATTGACTAAATTCTTTTCTAAAAAGGTGTTATTATCTTTTTTTTTCCTACTAAAATAACTGGAAAATAACATTTAAATGTAGTAAATATTGCATTCTAGTATTTTATAATTAATAAATTACAAAACTCTTATATTTTACTACTTTTACTATCAAATGACCGCTAGTTGACCTTTAATGTACTAATTATGCCATGTTTTAATAAGAAAAAAAAGGAGTTTAATAAATAAATTTATAAGTTTAAATAGCTCAAATCTTACACATATTCTTACACATATATTCACATATAAAATAACAAGAATGCCCTTGACATAAGTATCCACAATAAACTATCTTAAGGCTGGGGTATAATTAACATGGGTATAATTGTTAGTTTTTCTATTAGTATTTTAAATTTCAAGGTAAAATAGTTTTTTATTTAACCAGAGTTTAATTGGCATTTTACAAGTCAACATTATATTATGTAGGGTCAGCTTTCAATGAAGATGCTTTCTTATTGTTAATGTGTACTTCTCTATTTTTGTCTCTGGGACTTGACTTTGGCCGCAGCTAGAGAATTTTAGGTTTTATTTTGGCCACAGCAAGAGAATTTTAGGTTTTATTTCAACCTCGTGAGGCGTGTCATGATATGACTGGGTGATAATAAACATTTGCAATCATCATAGAACTTAAAACCATGCAATAATACGTAAAGTAGTTCGACGATGAAAAAGTGTTTCAACTTCACCATGCACTAACGTTGAAGCTATAGACAGCTCAATGAAAAGCCAAGAGGGAGTTGAGAAAAATTAGCTTCCTCTCTTTACCCTTTCCTTCATAATTTCTCTCAACTCTCTGCTTTCTCTCTACTTCCAAAGCAGAATCTGTTAAGTTACAGACTACTGTCGTATGTTCGTCTCTCTCAACAACAGGGGGAAAATATGGACAAGTTTTTCGAAATAAAGGTTCTCTCTCTTCAATCTTACTCCCTTCTACTTCAATCATTTAATCATTTTTTTAGTTTCTCGGCAACCAAACGGAAATATTAGAAAGAGAAACTGATATTCTTTGTTAATACTTCAAACTTTTTTTATCAATTTTTTTTCCATTTTTGCAGATTAGAGCAAAATTTTCTCTCTCTCTCTTTTTTTCAATTAGAAATAAAGGTGTTATTCTCTTTTTTTTAACTGGAAATATATTCAAGTCCATGCAATAACGTAAACAATGATGCTCAAGGAAGCCAAATCACTTGAGAACACTGTTATGAAGGGAAACCTAAGAGGGAGTTGAGAACACTGTTATGCAATAAGTCTTTGGCCATTATGAGGACACTGTTATGGATTTGGCTTCCGCTCTTTACCCTTTTCGTCAAAATTTTTCTCAATTCTCCGCTTTCTCTCTTTCCAAAGCAGAATCTGTTAAGTTCGTCTCTCTCAACAAAAGGGGGAAATGGACAAGTTTTTCAACTGGAAGGACTTCGATGTGGAGCACAAGAATCCATCGGAGGAAGCCTTGCGACGGTGGAGATCCGCCGCCTCTATCGTCAAGAACCGCCGTCGACGCTTCCGTATGGTGGCCGATCTCGATAAGAGATCAGAGGCCGAGAAGAAAAAGCTCGAAATAAAGGTTCTCTCTCTACTTCCAAATTATGTGATTATTTTTTATCTCATCCTTGTCTTTTCTTCGGTTTTCCCCAGCAAAAAATACAAGTTGCTATTGACGTTCAAAGGGCAGCTTTACAGTTAACTGATGGTAAGATATCCACCTTCTTGTAGTGTCCACAAGGCTTTTCCTTTGCCTTTGGACCTTTTGATTCTTATTCTTTCAATTCTTTTTCCCAAATCGATTTGTGCTCTTGTCCAGCTGCTGGTCGTGCTGAATACAAGCTCTCAGAGGAGACTAGACAAGCGGGTTTTGGTATTGACCCTGATGATCTAGCAGCTATTGTTTGCGGTCATGATATTGAAGGCTTGAAATCTAATGAGGGAGTTGAAGGAGTTGCACAAAAACTCTCTGTCTCCCTAAATGAAGGTGTCCACAAACGTGATGTACCTATCAGGCAAAATATCTATGGCGTCAACCGTTACACAGAGAAACCTCCCAGATCATTTTTTATGTTTGTATGGGAAGCACTGCAAGATTTAACATTAATTATCCTTATGGTTTGCGCCGGTTTATCTATAGGTGTAGGGCTTGCTAGAGAAGGGTGGCCAGAGGGCATCTATGATGGGTTGCACTACAAGAAAATAGGGATAAGGCAACATCATTTTAACAACGTGCACGTATGAAATGTTGTCAAATTTATAATTTAACAACAATCGCAAATTGCATGTTGGCAAATATAAAGTTTTAGCAACACACAATGAGTGACCATTGAGTTAAACTTTATCACAACAAGCAATCATTTGTTGCGATATAGGAATATGTAATGACAACATTCAAACTTTGCATGTTGTAATTAGTTATTTAAGACAACATTGAATTGTCTGTTGCATAAATTATTATTTAAATAACAACATTTAGTTGTGTGTTGTTAAATTTTTTTTAACTCAATTTAATATGAAGTTGGTGTAAATTAGACATAAATAGATGCTTATGAAATTTATTCATAAAAATATTATAACAAAATTTTTTTTGAGTATATCATTAACTATATTTCTTAGAACTAAAATAGTAGAAAATAATGTGCAATAAATAAAAAATTTCATTGCGCGTGCATAAGTTATACAGCGCGGGTTAAAGCGCGGCAAAAGGAAGATAAAAAAAAAGACAAATTGACTAAACCAAAAAAAAGAAAAGAAAAGTAATTGACTTAATGAAACCTGGGTTCACTTTACAATGCCACTTTACTCTTTCTCTGCCACTCAAGCAAATCAAGCTCCTTCATCGTCATTGTAATAACAAGTGCCCAAGGAATCGGGTTTATCAGGTACTTTTCTTTTCAATTTCATTAATAAAGCCCAGTTTCACTTTCCTAATTCCATTTAATTAATAGTTTGCTCTTTCCACTAATTCTTTTCAGGAGATTTCGGGCTTTGTACTAATGTTCCCACTCAAAATCGTTCCAGATGGTCCCATTGCAAATTCATTGCTTGGTAAGTGGGACAATTCTTTATTGTTTGTGGGGTTCATATGTTATGACATAAACCAAACTAAATATTAATTTTTTGTGGTGGGTCATTGAAACCAAAAGATGATTTTCTTCTTTGAAAATATTTACACGGAAAAGCTGATTTTGGAGATTATATTTTATTTTTAATTTAAATTAGTAAATATTACTAATGAGATGGATAATGATTTCTTTTAATTGAGTGGCACAATTTTAATCTATTATTGGTGTTGTTGACATGATGAAACAGGTAACTCCTATTAACGCCATTGAACATAGTCTCCTATATCAGCAGTGACTTTTTACAATTTGACTGCGAAGCAAAACTTGAGGTATTGCTTTCTGCTGTATAATTAAAATTCTAAATGAAATTTCTCTATTTTGATGTTTGCTTTAAAAAATCTATTGCAGTTATATTATTTTGTCTATTTTATGTTTGTTCATAGTCTGATTCTGTTAACTTTTACTAACCTATTGGATACTCTAAATGGATCCTATTTCTTTATATTTATCTTTATATGGTCCAAACTAATCACCTTTGCACAACCAGGTCTTGCCAACATTAGTAATTCAAAATGGATAAAAGATGGGTCTACTTCTCAAGGTTTCATGTTTATTTAATAAAATAATGAATAGTTTTAGGAACAGTTATAGCTTTAGATTAACCAATAAGTTATTACTCTCATTATTATTTTTTTGTAGACATTCAGATGAATATAGAAATGGAGCACGTGACTTTGTTAATAGTGCTCGTGCAAATTCAGGTAATCTAGATATAATAGTATATGCCTATCAATTGACATAAGTGGGCATGGAACTGAAAATGATAATGAGGACGAACCTCTTAGAAGGGAAGGAGTTGAGGATATAGTGTGTGATGACTAGTTTAGTATACTAATTATTTATGTATTCTTGAATTATAGTTTATTGTTATAGTTATTTGTTTTCATGAATCTATTAATTGGTTCCTTAAATTAAACGATTATGTTAATGTGCTTATTTCTCCGTGATTATTTTTATATGTTTATTTCTAAACAAAGCTCTAGCTTTGTCATTGGCATTAATCTCTTGTCATAATAATATAAACATTTTTTTCAGCATTTAACAATTGTGCAGGGGGTAAAAGAGATGGACAATGCTGAAGTAAGTAATTTTTTTTTTTGGTTCAACATTGAATTATAATTTTTTTATCTTCATATACTTATTTTATTTTTGTTTATTCCTACATTAATTATGCTATGTATAAAGTCTTCTAGGCAAGGTGAGAAAAGAAGTCGAGATAAATTTGGAGAAAATGCAACTATTCAAGGGGAGAATGGACCATTAGCAACTAGTAATAGAGAAAATGCACACATATCTCAATCTGATGACAAAGGCACAAAAAAGAAAAGAGGTCCAACCAAACTTGGAATGATTCAAGATCGTTCTCCACCATTGAGCATTGAGTTTAACGAATGTGGCCAGGCAGTAGGTGTAAATTCTGATAAATATGCATCTTTTATTGGAGTTATAACAAGAGAACATGTGCCTGTTTGCATGAAAAATTGGCTTTCGGTTGACCACAAGCTAAAAGAAGATCTTTGGTCATTAGTGCAGGTATATGATATTATGCAATAATTATCTTTATTAACAAATACAGCATTTATCTTGAGATTTATTATATCAACTATTGTTTGCATTTTTCTTATAATTTATACAGGAAAAATTCGTTGTGGATGAGTCTCGTAAACGCTTGGCTTTAAGAATGATGGGTGATTGCTGGAGACGATACAAATCAGAGAACAACTAAGATCAAACAAGCCAACAAAGAGCATAATAAAGCACGTGTACTTTCTCTTATCAAGCCAAAAAATATAACTTCCAAAGAAGATTGGGCTAAATTTGTCAAGGAAAGGTTGTCTCCAGAATTTAAAGTAAGTTAGTCCATTGCATTGCAATAATGGTATTCGAATTAAGTTCATATCTATTAAAACTATACATTTCAATGTTTGATTGATAGGCAATAAGTAAGAAGTTTAAAGAAATGAGAAATAATCAGGAAGTGGTTCATTCAATGGGCCGACTAGGTTATGCTAGGAAGGAGCATACCATGGTATGAGTTTATTTAATTCGATTTTTTTTTACACTTATTTGATTTACTTTAAATTACATATTTTTCTTAATTGTAGAAAAAAAAGAGTTCAAATCCATCTGAAATCACTAGAGTTGATGTTTGGATTGAAGGCCATCTGAAAAAGAATGGTCAACCTGTTAATGAAGCAGCTTCTAAAGCATTGGTAAGAGATATCTATAGAAAGTATTCTTGTTATAACTATTCATATGTATGTTTTTAATAATGCTATTTTGCCTTCTTCTAGGAAAAAGTTAGAAAGTGCCATCATTCAAAAGATAATGCAAGGCCTAACAACATACGTAATGATGCTATTGCAAAAGTATTTGGACCTGAAAAGCGTGGACAAGTTCGAGGACTGGGGTTCGGAGCCACTCCCACTCAATTAGAAGCACATATTCGATCAACTGGAAAAGTAAAAGAACTTCAAAACCAACTGCAAGCTCAATCTGAAAGAATGTCTGTCCTTGAAAAGAATTATGAGCATTTGATAGCTGCGCTTTTAAAACAATGCCAACAGGTAAATGACTATATGATAATGCATATATACATGTAACTAGTTATTTGAAATCCATTCTAAGACTTAAGAGAATTATAATCATTTACAGAATCCAAGCAAAGGTTTTGATGATATTATAACTTCTCAAGCTTGTACTCCTCAGGTAATGCTTTTTTATCTTTTTTTAGACTTATTAAGAATGTTTCATTGAAAAGAAAAAAAAAGTACTCGCTAAACCAACTTTTATTTCTCACTCCTATAAGTTGTAAATCCATATTCGTCTTGCTTATAGTCACAACAAGGAAGCGGTACAATGCAAGAAAATGGCCACTATGAAAATGCAAGATGTTATTTATTGAATTGGTATTCAGATGATGTTGATGAAATAGTGGCTGAAGGAACGATTGCCTCAACAGACCCTAAGGCAAAAGTTCACCACATGCCTCTTGGAAGATATTGTTGGAAAGTTTGGGTGGAATCAATATCTGATGGTATGGATGAAGTGACTTTATATAAAGTGACATATGAAGCTCATATAATAGTTGAGGCTTTGGGAAGCACTGTTGCTTGGCCAAAAAGTTGAATTAAATTGTTTTAAAGAAGGTATGTAGGCATACAAATATTCTCTTTGGTATGTATATATAATTATTTTTCAAATGCAGCAAATAAAAATTGATTTAGTTGACCTTTTTGTAGGAGTTTATGCCTTGAAGAAGATGTTTTTGTTAGCGTGTATATATGCCTTGAAGAAGATGTTTTTGTTGGCGTGTACGTATGCCTTGAAGAAGTTTTTGCTGGAATTGCAAGCTGAAGGAGCTTTTGCTGGAGATGATTTTTTGAATTTGATATTTATGGAATTGCAACTGCCACTGATGTGTTGTAATTATTTTTTTTTTGGTGTTTTGCTAGATGGAAATTATACTGATGTTGGAAATTTCTATGGATTAATTGTATGAATACTAAAATATTTGTGTGACTTTTTGCGGGGATGTGTGGTCATTACTATGTTTATCAAATCTTATTACAATAAGCCGAATATTTGAATTAGTTCATATACATTTTATATATGGTGGCAGCAGTGTAGTAGTAGTTGTAGTAAGTAAGTAAGTAAGTAAGTAAGTAATAATAATAATAATAATAATAATAATAATAATAATAATAATTATTATTATTATTATTATTATTATTATTATCATTATCATTATCATTATTGTTATTATATATTTATTATTATTATTATTATTATTATTGGCAACATGCAAGATATGTTGTTTATTGAAAAAAAAATTGAAATTAATGGCGACAATTAGTTGCTTGTAGCTATATAGTTTATGACAACATTCACAAGCTTGTAGTCAAAAATTTGGATGTAGATGACTTTTTTAACCACAATCACTACAAGTTGTCATAAGACATTTAACAACATTCATATATTTTTCAACAACAAGAATTGCGTGTAGTTAAAAGTTACCTGCTTTTCGCTACAGCAAGAACCGCAACATGCATGTGCTCGTCGTGAAACTCCTTCCACAACAAGCTTTGCCTGTTGTCATATAGTATTTTTCTTGTAGTGTTGGGAATCATACTTAGTAAATTCTTGGTAGTTATGGTTACTGCCATTAGTGACTACAAGCAGTCTTTGCAATTTAGGGATTTAGATAGAGAGAAGAAAAAGATTTTCATTCAGGTCACTAGGGATGGACAAAGACAAAAGGTCTGCACGTATGATTTGGTTGTTGGAGACATTGTTCATTTATCTATTGGAGACCAAGTTCCTGCTTATGGGATTTTTATATCAGGACACTCGCTGCTTATTGATGAGTCGAGCTTGTCGGGGCAAAGTGAGCCAAGGTATATGTACGAAGAAAATCCTTTTCTTCTTGCTGGTACTAAAGTTCAAGGTGGGTCAGGAAAGATGCTAGTGACAACAGTTGGTATGAGGACTGAATGGGGGAAGTTGATGGAAACTCTGAATGAAGGTGGTGAAGATGAGACCCCACTGCAGGTGAAGCTAAATGGTGTTGCTACAATAATTGGTAAAATTGAATTGTTTTTTTCTGTGCTTGAATTTTTAGTATTGATTGGAAGGTTTTTGGGGGAGAAAGTGATTCATAATGAGTTCACAGATTGGTCCTCAGCTGATGCATTGACACTCATCGACTACTTTGCCGTTGTGGTAACTATAATTGATGTGGCTGTCCCTGAAGGATTGCCATTGGCAGTCACATTGAGCCTTGCCTTTGCAATGAAGAAATTAATGAATGATCGGGCACTTGTCAGGCATCTCTCTGCATGTGAGACAATGGGTTCTGCAAGCTGCATTTGTACAGATAAGACGAGGATGTTAACCACGAACCACATGGTAGTTGATAAGATCTGGATAGCCAATACAATTTCAAATGTTGAAGGAAATAACAGAAAAGATATCTTGCAGTCAGAAATATCTGAGAGAGTATTAGACATCACCTTGCAGGCAATATTTCAAAACACTGGTTCGGAAGTGGTGAAAGATAAAGATGGCAAGAATTCCATTTTAGGAACGCCAACAGAGTCAGCAATATTAGAATTTGGCTTGCGTCTGGGTGGCGATTTTGAGGCCCAACGTAGAGAGTTTAAGATTGTCAAGGTTGAGCCTTTTAATTCGGTTAGGAAGAAGATGTCCGTGCTTATTGCTCTTCCAGCGGGTGGGATGCGAGCTTTCTGCAAAGGGGCTTCAGAAATAGTGTTAAGTATGTGTGACAAAGTGGTTTCTGACAACGGAGAACCGGTACCTTTATCTGAAGAGCAATTCAGGAATATCACTGATGTAATAAATGGCTTCGCATCTGAAGCTCTGAGAACTCTCTGCCTGGCTTTTAAAGATCTAAATGATTCTTCTAATGAAAACAACATCCCTGACAGTGGCTATACATTAATAGCAGTTGTTGGAATTAAGGATCCCGTGCGTCCTGGAGTCAAGGAGGCGGTTCAAACTTGTTTAGAGGCTGGAATTACTGTTCGCATGGTCACTGGTAATAATATAAATACAGCTAGAGCAATAGCTAAAGAATGTGGCATACTTACATCAGATGGTGAGGCTGTGGAAGGACCAGAATTTCGTAACATGTCTCCCGCTGATATCATACCAAAGCTTCAGGTTATATATTATCGAACTGAACATAATGAAGTTAAAATCTGAATCTATATGCACAAGAAGGTGCTAATACTTTTATGACTGTTTATTATGGATACAGGTAATGGCTCGTTCTTTGCCCTCGGACAAGCACACCTTGGTAACTCAGTTGAGGAATACATTTGGGGAGGTTGTTGCAGTGACTGGTGATGGAACCAATGATGCTTCTGCTTTGCATGAAGCAGATATTGGACTTGCAATGGGCATAGCAGGGACAGAGGTTAGTGTTTACATATTATATATGTGTATTTACTTTGAAAACCAACATATAACTGATGATTATATAAGATTTTGGAGTAGTGCAAAATCTCAGCTGAACAAAACAAGTTTATTAAAAAATACCTCTGAGCTTTTCTCTCCTTTCTCCCTAAAGATATTTTTTCTTAAGTTCTAAAGTCAAAATGTCTAACCCGTTTACCTTCATTGATTACCTTTTTATAGCCTTCCTGTGAATCCGATCCCCCACAATCCATGCCCATCACTTTCCCCAACCCACGGAAGTGGATGCTTGAATGTCGTAATTGTGGCTGAGTGGGTTTCGTGCCTAGATTCTCGAATAGGAGTGCGCATTTCGTTAACCACTATAGACTGTGTCTGCTAACCTCGATCTTTAGCAGGGAAAGTTGTCGGCTCCTAGCAGGAGACCATCTCGTCCTCGTGGGCGAGCAAAAAATTCCTGCTCGTGGATACCCGCTACCAGACTTTACCCATCTACTCACTTGTAAAGAGGCTGACTCCTCGTTCAGGGTATGGTTGGTCTCATCGTTATAAATCCCCAAACACTAGTCTCCCAGTTTCTGGTATTTGCAATGCAATAGATTAATACTAGAAACTTTATTAGTCTGGGCTTTCTCGAGGCACATCTGACTTGGCTGTAAGAAATAAGGATATTGCTCACTCCCGCTTAGTCGTTTCCCCTTTTGCCACTAACAGGCTGTTTCCTTGAAGAGTCATTTCGCAATTAAATGTAGAAGAGGCAGCAGGAATACGTCCACCCGTTTGAACTTCAAATTGACGATTGTGGAACCCTCGGAGCACGTGCTATTTGAATGGCAATAAACCGAAAGCATCACCGTCACTTCAAAACCCTAACTCTCTAAAGTGTTCTTTTCCTCATCCAATCTCTTTCACATCTTCCGACGGCCGGTGATCCTTTCATCTCCAAAATTCAAACTACCGTTCTTATTTTCGTTATGGTGCTTCACTACTTCAAGTACTGTTTTCTCCTTCCCAACTTTGGATTTTTGTTGTTATTTTGAATGGGGTTCGGTTGTGTCATTTCGGATAGAGTTTAAGGAATGTCAAAAGGCAAAGAGAAAGTGATTGAGGTTGGCGATGACGAGTTAGACTTCCTATCTAGTCTACTTACTAATCCCGCTTTTGACCCCGAGATTCCTTTAGAACTGATAAGATCTAGTTTAGGGAATAGTGCTAGGAGAATGTCTCCTGAAGTAACCACTTCAAATAGCGACGATGACGGGTCTTCTGGTTCGGAGGATACTCTAAGTGAGGACCCGAGTGAAGACTCTGGTGAAGCATCCTCACCTGGGGTATCACAACCAGAAAGGAAGAGGAACCTAGGGGGTAGAGCTCTGGCAAAAAATTATGTTATTGACCTCACGATCTGTATGACCACAATAGAAGACCTTATAGATCTTCAAACTATTTATGACATCCCTGATGGTATACCTCTTAGGGTTCTAGGTAAAAATAATACTCCCAGTGACCTCCTAGGGGATATGTTACTATGTTTCTGAAAAGCTTTAAATTTGGGATCAGGCTGCCCTTACAACCTTATTTCATCCAGATGCTTAGTGGGTTGCACTTAACTCCTGGTCAGCTTAACCCTAACGGGTGGAGATTACTTTCTGGTCTGTTCATTTTGTGGAGCAGATGCTATCAGAGTGAGCCCACGGTTGATGAGGTCAAACACCTATAACAGTTAAAGAGTAGCCTTAAAGACGCCGGTTGGTATTATTTCATGTCAAGCACCAAGACCAGGAAACTCATAACTGATCTTCCAACAAGTGGTGGTGGGAATTGGAAGAAAATAATTCTTTTTCACTAGGGGTCCTTAGGGTCAAGTGACACAGATTGATGGGGAGAATGTTCTCGTCCCCTCCCGTTTCGTAGTTCCAGGTAGCCCGCTTGTTTTAGATGTCTTGTACCCCTAGTTGGTCTCATGATTGACCTATCTTTGACACTGTCTTTGCTCGAGCTATAGGTTCCTGGGGCGTCCACTACAAACTCAAGCTTGACGTGCTCAAGCGGGTCGAGACTGTGTTGGCCAATTCCTGCTCATGCAGAGAATTGTTGTCCACTTATAACTTGCTCCAATCTCGCCCGATATCCACCAACCTCAAGATGGAGGACGCTGTAATCGGGGCTATGAACAGAAAACAATCACAGCGTCCTCATCTCAATGCTGCTAAGCAAGATCACCATAAGGATGCTCCTCTTGGCAAATGGGTCAACACTGTGGAGCAGGTCGCCCTTTTGAAGACTCTATCACCTCCTCCTCCTCCCAAGGCCGGCGAAACTAGTGGGACTGCCAATGGCACTGATCCCACTTCTCCGCCTCTACGTACAGGCCTAAAACCTCGTTTGCACGATAATCGACCAGAGTTGATCCCTTACATCAGCGAGTTTTTTAAGCTCGTGAGCGAGAAAGACTTTGAGGAATTTGATGGTAGCACTCTAGGCGAGCTGGTCGGGGCTATACAGTTCAGTGCCTTTCATTTCGATTGTATGGCCACTTATTATAAAGCGAAGGTCGGCCGTTACGATAGAAGAATGAAAAAAGACATTCAGTCGGCCAAAAGCAAAGCTGGCGCTGCAGAGAAGAAAGTTGGAGATCTCAACCTTGAGAATATTAAGTTGATTGAGCGAGAGTCCCTCGCGCAGGCAAAGGCTATCACTCTTGAAGAAGAGATGAATAAGGTTAAAGAGGACTTGTAAACGCAGAAAGCTACCTATGAAACTCAGCTCGAATCCCTGAGTGCTTCTCACTAGACTCATGTCGAAAACTTAGAGAAAGAAGCTGACAACCAGTACGACCAGGGGTTTCGGCTTTTTTATCGGCGCATCATGGCCGTTCTCGGGAAGCAGTATCCTGATCTAAAGATGGATGAGCTTGCCGCTAGTGTTGCTGAATATATGGACAAAGAGGCAGCCAAAGAAAATGGTAAAGAGTTAGATCCAAATGCATCCGAGGAGGCAACTTCTCCTCCTCGTGCAACCCTTACTGATGTTGCCAAGGCAAGTACTCCTCCGGGCGCAACCAGTGAGACCCCCTGCTCCTGAAGTTGACCAACCAGCGGAAATGACTCCGCTTACTGATCCCCCGCCTTCTTAATTGTATTTTGTATTGTGGATTTCCTTTTGGAACATTGTATGTCGATATTAGTTGTTCTTTACTTTTGTTGGGAAATTAATAAAACTCCTCAGTTCGTTTGCTTGCTTCACATACTCTTGTTTTTTTTTTTTGGCTCGCTTACACTTGATTGAGCAGATGCTAGGAGACTTGGCTCTGCATGCCTTAGAAACTTATTGAAACTTTTAGTTGTCTGCTCGTCTTAGCTTGGTCGAGCAGATCCTGGCATGCTTGACTTCCTGTCTCGCCATAAAACAGGCTTTGAGACTTTTGAGCCTTTTCATGCCTTAGAAACTTTTTGGAACTTTGGTGGTCTGCTTGCCTTCGCGTGGTCGGTGACAACTAAATGAAATTCCTCCACGTTCTATTGATTACTGAACTCGACTTACATGAAATTGAAATAAACGATAATAGGAAATAAATAACTCTTAAGTGTAATTGGATCTTACTGGAAATATTTCTTGAGATGTGCTGTGCTCCACGGTCGTTTCACCTCGTGGCCATCTGCACGGACGAGCTTATAGGCTCCGGGTCCAGCCACATGTTTGACTTTGTATAGCCCTTCTCAATTAGGACTGAGTACTCCTTATGTTGAGTCTTTTGTGTTTTGATTTACCCTCCTGAGTACCCAATTGCCAACCTTGAACTATCGTACACGCATCTTCTGGTTGTAGTAACGAGCAACTATCGTTCACTGCCTTAGCCAATTCCAACCCCGCTATTAAAGCTTCATATTCTGCCTGGTTATTTGTAATTGTGAACTCTAATCTTACTACATAAGAGATCTCCTCCCCTTCTGGGCCCTCCAAAATAATCTCTGCTCCAGAACCATGTTCTCTAGAGGATCCATCCACCGATACTTGCTAGACCCGATCTTCGTCGTTGACTATAGCAGCACCTAGCTGGTCGAAACCCACTTCGGGCTCTGTGAATTCTGCCACGAAGTCCGCCATTGTTTGGGTTTTTATCGCTACTCGGGGTGTATAGCTTATATCAAACTCTCTCAGCTCCATGGCCCATTTCACTAGTCGACCAGAAGCATCCGGCTTGTGCAGAGTCTATCGCAAAGGTTGGTTTGTTATTATCGAGACGGGGAATGCTTGAAAGTATGGTCTCAGCTTTTGAGCAGCAACCACAAGAGCAAATACCTATTTCTCCAACGGTGGGTATCTAGTCTCGGCGTCGAGCAGCGCGTTGCTTGTCTAATATATTGGATACTGAACGCCTTCTTCCTCTCTCACTAGAACCGAGCTCGTTGCATGATCTGATACCGCCATATATAGAAAGAGCACGTCCCCTTCCTGCGGCGTGGACAACAAAGGTGCTCTCTGCAAATCCTGTTTCAAGTTCTGGAAGGCTTCTTCACATTCGGGGGTCCATTCTGTTTTCCTTCCATTCCTTATCACTTGAAAAAAAAGCTTGGCACTTATTTATCGCCTTGGATACGAACAGACTCAGTGCTGCCAACTTCCTCGTAAGGCTCTGTATCTCCTTCAGGTTGCGAGGGGATCTCATCTGCATGATTGCTTGGATCTTTTCTAGGTTCGCCTCGATCCCCCGATGGCTCACTATGAGTCCAAGAAATTTTCCTGACTCGACCCCAAAGGCACACTTCTCCGGGTTGAGCTTCATCTTGTATTTCCTCAAAAGCCCAAATGTCTCCTTGAGGTGCTCTACATGTTCATTCGGGTTCTTTGACTTGGTTATCACGTCGTCCACGTAAACCTCCATCGTTCTCCCAATCAACGACTTAAAGATTTTGTTCACCAACCTCTGGTATATGGCACCCGCATTCTTTAAACTAAATGACATTACGCTGTAACAGAAAAAACCTTGGTTAGTGATAAACGCCATGCTCTCCTCATCATGCTCGTACATTGGGATTTGGTTATATCCCGAAAATGCATCCATGAAGCTAAGCAACCCATGACCGGCTATTGAGTCAACTAGCTAGTCGATCTTTGGTAAGGGAAAACCATCTTTCGGGCACACATTGTTAAGGTCAGTGAAATCAACGCACATTCTTCATTTTTCATTAGCCTTTTTTACTAGAATAACATTCGATATCCATTCAGAGTAGTTGATTTCCCGAATAAATCTCGCCCTCAAGAGCTTCTCTACTTCACTATTTATTGCTTCGTACCTCTTCTAGTTAAAGCATCTTCTATTTTATTTTACAGGCCGAGCACCCTTCCTTATTGCTAACCTGTGGCAGGCCACTTCAAGGTCGATTCCCGGCATGTCCCCATGTGTCCAAGCGAACACATCTGCGTAAGCTCGCAGACAATGCATTAGCTCCTACTTCTGCTCTCCTTTAAGTCTCGACCCGATTCGAATTGTTTTTCCCGAATCAGCTTGTTCCAAGTTTACCGTTTCCAGCTCCTCAACCGACTTTTGTCTGCCATTCTTGATCTTCACTCGAGTATCAAGTGATGTGATCTGCATTGTTTTCCTTACTGTTTTGGAGTAACAGCTTCGGGCAATTCTCTGGTCTCCTCGTACTACCCGCATTACTCCATTCACCCGATACTTGAGAGCTAAGTAATGATTAGAGAGCACTGCCTTGCTCATCCGCAGGAAGGGACAACATAGAATCATCTGGTAGGGACTCTCTTCATTGACAACTACAAAATCCAGGATCATAATCTTTTCTGTCGGGGAGCTGTCTATCGTGACAGGCAACTCGACTACGCCCAAAGGGACTAGCTTTCCTCCACCAAACCCCTTCAATGAGGTATTGGTGTGCTCTAATCTCAGGTCTGCTATTCCCATCTCCTCCAGAGTTGACTTGAACATGTCATCGACCGAGCTTTCTGTATCTACCAGAATCCAGTCAAACTTCTTGCTGGCAGCGGTGGCTTTAATGACTAAAGCATCCTCATGCGGATATAAAATTCCTTCTTCGTCCTCATTTGTCTACATGATCGGGACTTGCCTGATTCTTACTCGCTTGGCTGTTGGGGTGTTGAAGAACACTTCTCTACTAGTCATGGCATACCTAGCGTAGTTCTTCCTCGATTTGTTAGAATCTCTCGCCAACGTTGGGCCCCTGCAATTACTCTTACCACCGGCTACTCGTGGCTCATGTTTCTATTATTATGTTCCCCTTCACATGACGAACCCAACATCAGGATGGCCCAATCTACGAACTCGTCTAGGTAACGATTTCTCACCAAATCTTCAACTTGAGTCTTAAGATCCCTGCATTCGGTCGTGGTATAACCGTGAGTGCTATGGAACTTGCAATACCATCTCCTATCTCTCCTGCTGAGTAGCTTTGTTATTGGAATAAGGGTGTACAGTAATCCTTGTTCTTTTATGGCCTCATACACCTCGTCCAGTGGTACATTCAAGGAAGTATACTGCTCATTATCTTGGCTCTAGTCAATCATGTGCACCGCCCTTTCCCTACAGGTGCCATTCTAAACTAGAGGGGGCATTAGTGCCTCTAGTCTACTCGCTCTACCACCGCATGGGTATTGATAAGGATGATTGTATGTTTGGTTATGCCTTATCCAGAAATCTCTAGCTGGTGAGCGAGGAGGTTGCATCCCGCTACGCTAATATTGGGCTGGCCTCTAGTTAGGCTGGTAAGAGGTGACCCAACCTCATGCACTGCTACCTGAGGCATGGTGGTCCTTCCTCTTAATCGACCCATTTCCTGGTGGGACTCTCTTCTCTTTTCTCCTCAACCCTTCTAGCTGGTCTGTCTTGATCTTTGCTGCTTTTTCCTCCTTAATCTCTATGTCTCTCTTGGCCTGCTCGTAAGCGGTAGAATATGACTGAATGGCTAGACTTCTCAAATTGTACCACAGGCGCTATATCCTTACCCTTTCTTTTAGTCCCCTCAATACTTGGGGATGGTTGAATGCTCCTAAATTGAAGACAGCGCGATGGAACCTTTTGATGAACTTCCGAAGGGTTTCATCCTCTCTTTACTTCATGCTTGTCAACTCCATCATATCATCTTCATGTGTCATTACCCCCGAAATTGCTCTGTAAATTCCTAGCACATCTGCTCGAATGACTTGATACCCCCTCGAGGAAGCTTCCGGTACTACTCACATACTCGTCCCTCTAGAGACAGTAGAAACACCCTGCACCTTTGAACTTGAGACAACCCCTACACCCTAGTTATATCATTGAAGCGCTCTATGTTTATCAATGGATCAGTTCTCCTAGAGTATTTGAAGTCTGAGAAGCAAAAATCCCTCGAAATGATTGCGTTCATGATTTCTGCCGAGATGGGGGATTCACCATCTAGCATTATCCTCCAGCCAGGTGCTCTGCTACGTCCTTGCATGTCATCTATTATCTCCGTTAATCTACGCACTTCCTCCTCTAGTTGTATGGCATGACCAAGGTCACGTGTTGCAACTTGATCTCTTTCTTGCTCGATGTCATGCAGGTGTTGCCGAAGTTCCCTTTCCTCTGTATTAACAACTCCATCATCATTGTTAAAGACCTGCCTCCCCAGGGATTGATCTCTTCCTCCATGACTTTCTCCCCGTAGAGATTAGTTACTTACTTCACCACCAAATCTCCTAGTGGTACGACCTCTCATCGTGTTGTCGTTGTTCCTTCTGTAAATGTGCCCTGGTGCCATTCCACCACTTCTCATCCCCTTCTCTTGAACTCCCCTTCGCTCATTTCTCAGCTCGTGTAAGATGGTTGTCAGAGTCTCCATCTGTTTCTCTATCATTTCCATCTGCTCATACATTACTTTTTGTCATGCTTCATTAGCTATCTCTCTCAGGGTCACAGACTCATTCAGTCTTAAATAAGCTCCTTAGGCGCTACCCCCACCTACGTCTATTGTCTCCTCACTCCTTTTCTCATTCTCTTCTCTATTAACGAAAGCTTTTTGTCCAACTCCTCACAGATGGCGCCAAAATGTTGATGCGAGATTCTGGTGTCTGCTCTTGCACGACCAGGATCTTTCCTTAACTCTCAAACTCTCGACTAACTGTAGATTCTCCTCGTAACTCTTCTCACCGAGCAGAACAACACCTCGTATGACTTCAACTTCAGTAGACTCTTGCGCACACATAAACTGGTTAAAGCACGCCGGGAGTTTCCCCGGCATAAACCCTCCGACACTCAAGTCAGAAAATTCGGTTTACTTTTTTGGGAAACTCGGCCATTGATCTCGTGGCTATTTTTTTGGTCTCTTAGGCAGTAAAAAATGACTCTGAGCTTTTCTCTCCTTTCTCCCTAAAGATGCTTTTTCTTAAGTTCTAATGTCAAAATGTCTAACTTGTTTACCTTCGTTGATTACCTTTTTATAGCCTTCATGTGAATCCGATCCCCCACGATTCATACCCATCACTTTCCCCAACTCACGGAAGTGGATGCTTGAATGTCGTAGTTGTGGCTGAGTGGGTTTCGTGCCTAGATTCTCGAATAGGAGTGCGCGTTTCGTTAACCGCTATAGACTGGGTCTGCTGACCTCGATCTTCAACAGGGAAAGCTGTCGACTCCTAGCAGGAGACTATCTCGTCCTCGTGGCCGAGCAGAAAATTCCTGCTCATGGATACCTGCTACTAGACTTCACCCATTTGCTTGCTTGTAAGGAGACTGACTTCTCGTCTAGGGTATGATTGGTCTTGTTGTTATAAATCCCCCAAACAGGCTTTTAAACTGCTATAACCTGAGGGGAGATTCTTTGGAATTGCACTCAGTTTAATCCATCTAGATGGTTAATGCAGGTCTAATGATGTTTTTCCTGGTTTCATAGTACTGATAACCTAAAGCGCATGCTGTTTACAGGTTGCCAAAGGAAATGCTGATGTTATCATCTTAGATGATAATTTTTCAACGATTGTAAATGTTGCCAAGTGGGGACGTGCAGTATATATAAACATTCAGAAGTTTGTGCAGTTCCAGTTAACAGTTAATGTTGTCGCTCTTGTGATCAACTTCGTTTCTGCATGTGCCTCAGGTTAGTCTTTTACACTGTTCACTTGTTTTACTTGTATAGTACCAGTACGCTTATTACAAATAATCAACATGAGCTTCCACTTAACTTTCAGGATCTGCTCCTCTCACGGCTGTACAATTGCTTTGGGTCAACATGATTATGGACACTCTTGGAGCACTAGCACTGGCTACAGAACCTCCTCATGAAGGATTAATGAAAAGGCCCCCTGTTGCGAAGGGTGAAAGTTTCATCACCAAGGTCATGTGGAGGAACATAATTGGTCAGAGCATTTATCAGCTAATCATCCTGGTAGTTCTCAATTTTGACGGGAAGCAGATACTGCGGCTTAGTGGTTCAGATGCCAGTGCTGTACTCAATACGGTGATATTCAACTCCTTCGTGTTTTTCCAGGTACTATGCTCGGATTTAGCTTATTGCTTCTCGTTTCATCCCCTTGACCAACTTCTTATACTAAATGATTATTGAGAATGGTATTTATTTATTTATTTTTTCCTTTTGTATTTTACATTAGGTGTTCAATGAAATAAATAGTCGGGACATGGAGAAGATAAATGTGTTCAAAGGCATGTTCGACAGCTGGATGTTCGTAGGAATATTAGTTTTAACAGTGGCTTTTCAAATAATAATAGTCGAGTTCCTCGGAGCATTTGCAAGCACTGTGCCACTTAGCTGGCAACTATGGCTTCTGTGCATCTTAATCGGAGCAGGTAGCATGCCCATTGCAGCTGTGATAAAGTGCGTCCCGGTTAAAAAGTGTGAACCCAAACTTCAACGCCATGATTAAGTTTTGAAGTGAAAAGATACTCACAATGTAAATGTTATATTAATTTTAGCTGAAAAATGATAGCATGGTTCTTCAATTGGATGCCCTTTCCTGTGCTTGTCATCGTAATAAGGGGTGCCGATGATATTGTATATAATAGAACTGTGTAGGGTGCTGTGTCTCATTAATGAAATTAAGAAGATTTGATTATCATTATTGCAGTATTTCATGTTCGTTGACTCAGACACAACTGGGGATTATGCTGAATAGATACAATTAAACAAAAACTAACTAAATAACTCCAACAGAATTAAAAAAAAAAAAACTAAAAAACTCCAACAATCATCAACTTCTTCTCAGTGTAAGGCTTGGCCCTGGCTATCGCATAATCTTTGTATTTGTTCTCAAATATCACAAGACAGAACAGACTTGTTTTACTGAAATCATCGTTGTGTTTCATTATTCTGGAGTCCCATTGAGTTCTTTGGTTACATAATCACCTTTCTTGAAAGTAATGCATTTGCAGTTCTTTGGACCCTCAATTACAAGTCGCGCTCAAGGAATATCTAGTTGCCAGAGGAATTGGAGAACACTTAACCAACTATCTTCTCCTCCATGTACAGCAAGATCAACACGTGAACTGGTTGCAAAAGCTTAAATTCATGGTAGCCAAAAGCTGAGTGACTTTGACAATATACTGGTATGTGCCTGAAAATTCTACCATCTTTTTGAACACCCTCAATGCCCTACCCTTTGTTCTAGAAAAAGGGTCGCAGCCGAAAGTAATTCAATTGAGCTCATAATTTAACTTGACATGAAAATACCATTACCTTATGAAGAGTTGTTTCATCTCTTTCCAAATTTCTGCAATGAATGATTTATATTCCATATTCAAATTTTCGGGGCATTCTTTTGTCTAAAGCTAAAATGTTTGCGACTTTTAAGTGGACAGCTGGAGTTGTCTTACACTGATGGTTGGTTTCATCTGTTGCAGCATGCAATAATAGATCACCCATAAAGATCTGACCCGATTGAGTTAAAGGGTTAGAAGTTTTCTGCAGATTAATAAATGCTAAAGATGCTGGAGGCTAAAGTAGGTTGATTTCAATATCAATTTAGATTGTTAGTTAAAGCTTAAAACAATGTTATAAAAACAAGAGCACTAATATTTGAACAACTGGGTAGCAAAGGGCAACAGACTCAATGTTACCGTTCAGTGTACAATAACATCATAGCAACTGGCAGCCAAAATGATACATCGTACTTTTTTTTTTTCATATATTTGTCTTTTCTTTAAAAAAGAAAAAGAAAAAGAAAAAAATAGGATAATTAGTAAAATACGAATTAATTTTTTAGTTCATATCTCCTAACTCTCTTAAAACTCGGACTCGAAACAAAATAAATAATACTGTCAGAAAATAATTCGGTCAAGTGGACCGGGTTGGTGTTCAAATATCATTTGAATTATAAACCTGGTGGTTAAGACAAAAAAAATTAAAAAAAAACTTTGAACAAAACTTGCTTGCTTCCCATTGACCCCATTACCCAAAAACAAAACATGTCCCATGGGCCATGGCATGAATCATGATATCCCAACGGCATGGTCAAAAACACATGGAGATGTCTTTTTTCTTTCTTCATTTTTAAATATTCTATGAAAATTGAAACTTCCACACCATGGAAATCATTTTTTACCTGCCACCATTAACGGGTGCTACACGTGGAATTGCAGGTGGCCAACAATATAAATGTGGATATAATAACAAGGAAGAGATTTTTTAAGCGTGCGGAAAGGGGAAGAGTTTAGGCGGTGCGACTTTGCGCATGAGGAGTTTTCTTTTAAGGCGAGTTTCGTTGTCACGCATGGAGATTGTTCTTTTTAAAATGCGGTATTTGTAGAGTCAAGAGTCAACATTATTACACTATTTACTTAATTTTTTTATTTTTTTATTTTTTTTTGGGTCAGCTTGAGGAATGGTTTTTTATTCTTTTAAAAACACAATATATGTGGTAATAATAATATCATATTGTAAAATTAATTTGTACCAATAGAGTTTGACATTGTACATATATGTAGGTAGCATTGGTCACCAGCCTTCCTTTTCTGATTTGATGCTTTTTAACTTTTATAGCATATTTCATATTTTTGAACATTAGCAAAATCGGTGGGGTACCGAGTGTCTTCACTCTTGCACCTCTTATTTGTCTTTAATATTAATAATCGGCGGACTGATAGCAACAACGCATCCAACGGTTATTTATTTTTGTTTATCATTATTTTATTACCTCCATTTAATTCTTCTCAATTTGGACAACCCCGAACTTGTTTGTAATATAAATTTGGATTTATTAGGATATTTTTCTTACTTGCAACGATTCTTATTTAAGGAGTTATAAATTTTTTTTTTAAAATTTAAGAAAATGAATAATTTTTCCATAAGAAATAATCACTATATATAGAGAGGTTGGATTCTTTTGTTCATATAACACATCAATTAATTTTTCTACAAGTAGATAATTTTAAATATAAAAGAAACGGTAGGTCTATTGAGAGATTCAGTGTAATAATTTTTCATCTACTAAATTTTTTCTCTCGTCATCATTGATGATTGTGATTTTTCTCTGGTATAAGAATTTTTTCACATAAATTTTTGTGTTTGGTCTTTATTCTTCATCTATTTTCTATTTATTTTTTGTTTGATATTTTTACCTAAAAAATCTTTGATGGGACTAAAAATTCCTAATAAATTTTAATTCATTTGACGTGACCATTTGAGTAGTTGAAGTTTGGCAAAAAAAAATCTACAAAAGTGGTTATTTGCTTGGAATACCATTGTTCCTTTCACCCTTTATAAAACAAATGATATGAAAAAGCAAACCTAGCTACCAAATGCATATTACATGTTATAGATGGTTGGTCTCTTTTTGTCCGTTGGTTCACTTGTAAATTAGCGATGAGCATGAATTTTAGATTTTTCTCATATACTCTTTCATTGAGGAAATTTATGTAATCGATGTTTTAGGAAATTTGGGTATTATTTGTTCAACGGGAAATCATCTACCGACCACATATTTTTTCGAGGTTTTTCAAAAATACATAATTATTTTTTTTATTGGAATCCACGTGAAGTTACATTTCTTTTCACTTGTCCACTTCTGTTTGGAGATCGTTAAGAAAACTAATAAAATATTATGAAAATGACTTTTTTTACCCTTAAATGTAAAGATAAATTATTTACCGACTACTTTTTTTCATATTTTTTCAAAAATATGTAATTCTTAATTTTTTTTTTTTACTGAATTCCACTTGAAGTTATATTATTTTGTACTTATCTACTACTGTGTCATTGTGAAATGATAATTTTATCCTTATAATGTTAGCAAAGTTTTAATGGTATTAAAACGAGTGTAGACTAATAAAAAAATATTAACGTTAAGTAGAGCGCTGTCAAAACAATTTTATATATTTTAAAAAATAATAAAAAATAGATAGTAGGTAAATAATTTTCATTGTTCAACTTTTACCTCCCAGGACTTATCGCCTGAATCGATACAAAAATTCTTGTTTTGATAATTTGTGGGTGTGCCCATGCTTGTTTATTGGCATTTTCTTTTGTAACTTATGATTTTTCTCCTTGTTACAACCAAGACAATCAATTTGGCAAGTAAGTTAAGTAACATCATGAAACAGTAAAAAAGAGTTAAACAAACTTTAACCTTACAAAGAACAGGAGGACACCATAGCTATCCTTGGGTTGGACGAATTGTCTGAAGAAGATCGTTTAACTGTAGTAGGGGCAAAAATAATTGAGCGTTTCTTATTAAATTTTTTTTTTTTTTTTTATAGCTGATGTATTTACCTCTTTCCTAAGGAAATAAATTTATCTAGCTGAAACTAAGGGTTTAAATCGATCTTATCTAGAGAATTAGATGATCTTCCTGAGCAAGCCTTTTATTTGGTAAGTAACATACGTGAAGTTGTTTGCTAAGGCTACAACCTTAAAAATAGGGAGTAATTTAAAGAAATAACCTTAAATCTTCTTGTATTAATCCCTAATTGAATTGTTTGGGATTTAGAAGTGAAATGAATCATTTTATCTACTAATAGAGGACAAATAAATGTATTACCAAATTAAGTGTCTATTGCCACAACTGTAGATATAGTTATTCTAAGAATCCACTCCAACAACCAATGGTTATTCTAAGAAGCGGAGATGAGTAGTGCCATTGATCCTTGAGAAGCTTGGTAAACTCTTGAAATTACATAAGCTAACTTGAGGAAAATTGAAGGCAAAAAACTAACAATTGAGGCAAATCTAGCTTTCAGACGAGCTAGGACATGAGTTGAGGTTATCAATGACTAATTGGTGCGCTCGAATAAAATAATCCAACGAATATTTGTTTATACCCCTTATTCTAGTTCCACCAATTGAATCCAATTAAATTCAATCAAGTGGAATCAGATTCTAACAAAGGGAAAAAGGTTTCAATTCAAAAATGAAACGGAATCCAATAGAAAAACTTATTGGGTACCATTGGTGGTGGTATCTAATGTTTTCTTCCTGTTCTTGGAATTGAATAACAGGTAAATAGTATGATAAAGTAAAGACAACTGTTGAATGTTGTATGTGGAATCCGTCCATTTTGGATCACAGTTTTTAATATTGATCACATCTTTTCCACTTCTTTCAATGTTATATAAATTATATAATTTCAAATTGAGAAATCATGTCTTATCAGACGCTATTGGCACCCTCTATATCTTTTATGAAACCCCTCTTATTTTTTATTTATAAATTTATCCTTCATATTTAAATTATATTAAAAATACAACTTATCTAATTAAACCCACCTATGTTTTGTTTTTCCATTATAAACTCATTAAATCTATAAAAATTTTAAAAAAATGAATTGTCATAGAATAAGAATTTGATATAAATATAAACAAATTTTTTGCAGGAAAGATAATTTTGTGAAGTTTGTTTACTTAGATCAATTTTTAAAAAAAATTCGCACACATGTCTTTATGTATATGCCAAAGTTATTACCTACTAGGAAAAACAACGACAAATAAAGATAAAAATTATAAATTCATGAATGTTATAATTAAGAAGAGATTGAAAGTGGTTTGAAATAGGAGAAAGGTGAGAGAAAACGCCTAATAATTTTTTTTTAAGTATCACGCACGAGTTTATTAAGAGAGTATATAATAAATGAGAGTTATTTTAGGAATTAAGAAGAATATGTAGAAAAAAGGGGTTTAGAAAGAATGTTAAAAATGTGCCAATAGTCCAAACTCAAAAAAAAAAAAAATTGAGAAATCATGTTCTTTCAAAAGTCTTCTCTCTCTTTTAACTTTTTTTTTCCTCCTTCCTTTTTTTCTTTTGATAAAGTCTAACTTTTTCGTTGGAACTAACTTTTATGTAAATTCTTCGAAAAAAAAATTATGTAAATTGACTAAATTCTTTTTTTTTTAAAGTGTTATTATCTTTTTTTCCTACTAAAATAATTGGAAAATAAAATTTAAATGTAATAAATATTGCATTCCAATATTTTATTATTAATAAATTGCAAACTCTTACATTTTACTACTTTTCCAACAATTAACCGCTAATTGACTTTTAAGATACTAATTATGCACTTGTTTGAATTTAAAAAATGGGTTTATTAAGAAGAAAAAGGAGCTTAATAAATAGATTTATAAGTTTAAATAGCTCTATTCTTACACATTTATTGACATATAAAATAGCAATAATGCCCTTGACCTAAGTATCCACAACAAACCATCTTAATGGCAGGTGTATAATTAACATGGGTATAATTGTTAGTTTTTTCTATTAGTATTTTAAATTTAAGGGTAAAATAATTTTTTAATTTAACAAGAGTTTAATTGATATTTTACAAGTCAACATATATGTAATGAGTCCTGTGATTTTACATTTTCAAAGCAAATGTAAAATTATTATTTTAAATTTCAACTAATAGTCAATTAACTGTTTTTAGTGAAAAAGTAGTAAAAACTAAAATGTAAGAGTTTATAATTCCGTCGTAATAATATGTTTGGGTGCAATACTTGGTACACACCTAAATGTTATTTCACAATAACTTCAATAGAAAAGGAATAATAACAAAAAAAAATAATGTAAATTTATTCCATATGATCTTATTAAATTCTTATTAAGTTACATCATTGATAACTCACACCGACCTAAAATTATTATTATTTTCTATATAATTCAATTTTTAGTTATCAAGCAATTAAAAGATTATATGATACTGATTTTAAGTTAACTTTTGTCCCGTAAAATGTCTCGTTGGTATTAACTTTTATACTTATTTTTATTTTTATTTATTTATTTTCTATCCTACCCTATTTTGTTTAAGTCGTCTAAAAAGACTAAAATTGGTTTAAACTCTTTTTTAACCCTTGAAATTTTTTCTAAATAATTAAAAAATAGTTTTATTAAATTTCTATTTATTAATTATAAATTAGAATTTAATTTTTTTAATTACTTTAAATAAAAGGGGAATCTGGATCCCATCGCCATCACTTTTCAGCTTCCAATCAAGATATCTTTTCTTGTCTTACGGAAACAATTGGTAATATGTTCTCCTCATTTTGTCTTGAAAGCAGAAGCGGGGTAAAAGCGGGATTTTAAAGTTATATTTCACCCTCGTCCTCGTGTCATGACCCGACTGGGTAATAGGGAACTCACATGAGCATTCATGTACGGACAATTGACACTCAACGCCCAATTTTTTGGTTGATATGAAGTTAAGATCATTTTTTTGTGTAAAGTTTTGACTGAAACTCGAGGAGAAGAAACTCTGTCTCGACGCTCATATATTCGTCGCTCACTATAACAGAGGGAAAATGGACAAATTTTTGAACTGGAAAGACTTCGATGTGGAGCACAAGAATCCATCGGAGGAAGCCTTGCGACGGTGGAGGTCCGCCGTCTCTATCGTCAAGAACCGCCGTCGACGCTTCCGTATGGTCGCCGATCTCGTCAAGCGTTCCGAGGGCGAGAAGAAAAAACTCAAAATACAGGTTCTCTCTCTCTCCAATCTTACTCCCTTCTACTTCATTCATTTTATCATTCTTTTTTTATTTTCTCGGCAACCAAAACGGAAATATTAGAAAGAGAAACCAACATTCTTTGTTAATCCTTGAAACTTTTTAAATTTTTTTTTCCCATTTTTCCAGATTAGGGCAAAATTTTCTTTGTCTCTCTCTCTGTCTTTTTCAATTCAAAAAATTTTAGTTTTAGTGTATGTCCGTTGGCAGTTTGTTTGCAGATCCTTTTTGTTTAACAAAATTTCTAAGTATAGAAATAATCGCCGCGCCGGAGATGGCGCGGGCTGCATCTCAAAACTTCACTGAGCTGTTTTTGTCACATATACAATGTTTGCATTTTCATATGGAATGCACCAGTAGGTCAGCAACCAATCGACTCTTGCCACGTTTTAACGCGGTAGATCTTAAGTCTCCCTTCTTAAAAAGTCAAAATGTGCATTCAACTACTCGTCTACTGTCCCCTACCCCGCTTCACATGGAATCCCCCCTCATTTTGAGAAAAAAATACTGACTTTGGCAAGAACAGTAAATACCATTATAACCTCACTTTTAATAGAAGATAACAGCACTTTTTATTTTATTTTATTTTATTTATCAAGTTGGTTTTTAGTACCATGGGTAGGTGCAACCGTGCAAGTGCTATACGATATAACAGTGAATTTCATTTAATTGTTTTGGAAATTTTAGGAATTTGAGTTTTAAAATCTATGGCCCTTAGGTTGCGGTGGTTTTTTATCTGTTGTGAAAAAAACACCATATAGATTGAACCACAAGATCAAATAGAGCTTACGTTTATTACGTCAATGCAATTATCTTGAAAAAAATAAAATAAAATTATAGTGTGTTTTGTTCCCATTTCTCATTAATAGTATTTGTTAAAAATATAAAAGAATAAGAATGAAAATGGAAGTTGAATTGATATTTTTATCTTTAAACAAAATTTATTCTTTCTTACCTCATTTAAATATTTAAAATAATAATTCTGATAATTATATAATATTTATAATAAAATAACAGTAATAATAATAGTAGTAATAATAATAATAATAATTATCATCATCATAATAAGTTTTATTCTGATAATGTTATTAATTATAATCATTAGAATAAATAAAATAATTAGAATATTGCTATTGCGATTATAATTATAATTATAGTCGTAATTATTTTACTAATATTAAAATAATAATTTCTATTATTTTATTATATTATAATAATAATGGTAATAATTAAATATTATTTTTTACTATAATAATTGTGGTAAAGATAATAATATTAATTATATAAATTATTTTCTCTTTATTTTATTAGTGAATAAATACATAATTATAATTAAAGACATTCTACTAATTTACTATAATTTGTTGTAACTAAAAAATAAATTAAACTCAAAAATAAAAATTTATCGTTTGGATAAATAACTACTTTGATTCTTATTCTTGATGCAAATATTAATTTATTCCAATTCCTCATGTAATGTCAAAGTTTTAGCGGTCATTAGTTGTATTGAAATTTCAGTCAAGAAGGGTTTCGCCTTTTGCGTGTTCCTTTGAGCCACCCTTGAAATTTGAAAAATAAAGAAATAGCTTTCATACTGAGCCAGTATTATTAAATTCACTTTCATAGCTACCTCACATCTAGGAAACTTCCTTGAAGTTTCCCGGTGCATCAAGCATTAATAACATGATAGAGATGCAATGGGAAATTTTGTCTGTGTTGATAACGACGGCTCACACTCTGTCACAATTTTTTTCTCAAATAAATTCTCTCTCTTAATAATACTTACCTTCTGCACTTCCACATTTTTCTTATCGATAAAAATCATCGGTTTGCCACCTAGCTTATCAGATTTGTCCTGCTTCTCATTTATTGGAATCTTTTGTCATAATTGATTAATTTGAAAATGAAGTTAAACACTATGGTAAATTTTTTTTGCTAGAAATAATGATAATGGGGTATGTTCGTCTGAAATTTGAATTTAATGTTTAATTGAATTATATTAAATTTTTTTATACTCTTGTGTTATGTCTATTTATAATCGTATTAGATTAAGATTTAATTATATATTATTTTTTATGTAATAACAATTATATTAAAAAAAATCCTCAACTAACAATGAATTCAAATTTAGTTTTCCTACTCAGTCCTTGGCTGAGTTGCTAGAGCCTCACAATTATGAGGACAACGGTTCGAGCGTCACAATTTTTTCTTCAATTATAAAAAGTAAGTGGGTGAAGGTGGATAAAATCTGAGCAGTGCTATATAAATACACTAATCCCAGTAAAAAAAACCCAGTTTTCCTATCTAAGAACTTTCCTAAGATTCTGTTGCCGATCTCACACTTATTAATTATTTCTTTAATGATTTCAACGATGCACTTGTTGTCTTTTAGCTATTGGTAATTTTATATGTTCACCTAACAAAGCGTTCATAGAATAATGCATGCATTATCTGGTATTGATAATGACAGAATATAATACAGTGGTTAAACACTGTTTGAACACGGTTTTGGCTGTTGTAATTGTACTAGAATAATTTTGTGTTACCAATTAATTACATTTTGCTAGTCATAGAATTAAGTGATCTAGCCAGTCATGTTAAGTTGGCAAATTTAACATTCTATTTTAATCAAATTCATAAAAGAATCATTTTAGTGGTGGAAGAAAGTATTTGAAAGTGAATGCTAGGTTGATGGTTAAGAACTTGAGATCATCATATTGGATTACTTTTTGTAGGCAGAATGCACTAGATGGGCAGGTAGATGGTGGCCATCATCCCAGGGTATACGAAAACTGATGAATATAGAAGCTAACTTTTGTAATTTATGTCATAAATTTTTTTCTTCAAATAACCAGAATATAACGAGAGAACACTTATTTGCATCCCACTAGACACTCCCTCAGCTCAAGGAATTGTGTGAATTATATCTATTGCATAAGAATTCATGTTATGGAGCATTTTTGGCTCTTGATTGGTTGAAACTACTATGGTTAAATTTTCAAGGTCATTGTGATCTTCATTATGTTCATGGATGAATAATGAACAAAGGATAAGCGCTTCAGGAATTTGTGCAGTATTTTTGCATTGCACACATGCAACCTGGAGTTAAATTCTTGTTACCACAAATTTGCAGGACAGGTTTTGGGTTGGGGGGGGGGGGGGGGGGGAGGGACAGAAAAAAGAAAAAGCAATGAAGTTTGTATGAATATTGTAAATGTAGATAACAATATATTGGATGCTAATATTTTATACATGGTAATTTAAGTCCTTGTAAGTTACACCTCTCTGGGGCTTTAGGCATTGTTCTTGGATTTTCAAGTAGTTAGGGAAGACCACAAACATTCATATGAACTGATATGTTTGATATTTACAACCTAGGTGAGAACAATGAGACCTTTGTCAATGCAGCTTGTTCCATCACTGGTGTCTCAGTTGCAAAATTACATAAAAGTAACAACTGCGGAAATATAAAGCAGTTACACATTTAACGGATCATGAAGAGAAGGATCTTTCTCCTCAGAAAAATTGACCCTCTATTAGTTCTGAATTTCAGTTTTAGCCACCATATTGAATGTAATTGACCATGCAGCAATATGGATATGCTTTGAAACTAATCAACACTAGAATCCAGTGAAGGCTAGGGTGTTGCTGCCCAAATTGTATCAAGCTTCATGATGGGGTTCATGAGTTATTATGTGATTATCTTTGATCTCATCCTTTTCTTTTTCTTCTCTTTTCCCTAGGAAAAAATACGAGTTGCTCTTTACGTTCAAAAAGCAGCTTTACAGTTCATTGATGGTATGATATCCACCTTCTTGTAGTGTCCACAAGGCTTTTCTGTTGCCTTTGGACCTTATGATTCTTATTCTTTAATTTCTTTTTCCCAAATCAATTTGTGCTTTTGTCCAGCTGCTGGTCGTCCTGAATACAAGCTCTCAGAGGAGACTAGAGAAGCGGGTTTTCGTATTGAACCTGATGATCTAGCAGCTATTGTTCGTGGTCGTGATATTAAAGGCTTGAAATCTAATGATGGAGTTGAAGGAGTTGCACAAAAACTCTCTGTCTCCCTAAATGAAGGTGTCTGCAAACGTGATTTACCTATCAGGCAAAAGATTTATGGCGTCAACCGTTATACAGAGAAACCTCCCAGATCATTTTTGATGTTTGTATGGGATGCACTGCAAGATTTAACATTAATTATCCTTATCGTTTGCGCCGTGTTATCTATAGGTGTAGGACTTGCTACAGAAGGGTGGCCAGAGGGCATGTATGATGGGCTGGGAATCATAGTTAGTATATTATTGGTAGTTATGGTTACTGCCATTAGTGACTACAAGCAGTCTTTGCAATTTAGGGATTTAGATAGAGAGAAGAAAAAGATTTTCATTCAGGTCACTAGGGATGGACAAAGACAAAAGGTCTCCATTTACGATTTGGTTGTTGGAGACATTGTTCATTTATCTATTGGAGACCAAGTTGCTGCTGATGGGATTTTTATATCAGGATACTCGCTGCTTATCGATGAGTCAAGCTTGTCAGGGGAAAGTGAGCCGATGTATATATGTGAAGAAAATCCTTTTCTTCTTGCTGGTACCAAAGTTCAAGATGGTTCAGGAAAGATGCTGGTGACAACAGTTGGTATGAGGACTGAATGGGGGAAGTTGATGGAAACTCTGAATGAAGGTGGTGAAGATGAGACCCCACTGCAGGTGAAGCTAAATGGTGTTGCTACAATTATTGGTAAAATTGGATTGTTTTTTTCTGTGCTTACATTTTTAGTATTGGCTGGAAGGTTTTTGGGGGTGAAAGCAATTCATAATGAGTTCACAGTTTGGTCTTCAGCTGATGCATTGACACTGATTGACTACTTTGCCGTTGCTGTAACTATAATTGTTGTGGCTGTCCCTGAAGGATTGCCATTGGCAGTCACATTGAGCCTTGCCTTTGCAATGAAGAAATTAATGAATGATCGGGCACTTGTCAGGCATCTCTCTGCATGCGAGACAATGGGTTCTGCAAGCTGCATTTGTACAGATAAGACGGGGACATTAACCACAAACCATATGGTAGTTGATAAAATCTGGATATGCAATACAATTTCAAAGGTTGAAGGCAATAACAGAGAAGCCATCTTGCAGTTAGAAATATCTGAAAGAGTATTGGACATCACCTTGCAGGCAATATTTCAAAATACTGGCTCGGAAGTGGTGAAAGATAAAGATGGCAAGAATTCCATTTTAGGAACGCCAACAGAGTCAGCAATATTAGAATTTGGCTTGCGTCTGGGTGGTGATTTTGAGGCTCAACGTAGAGAGTTTAAGATTGTCAAGGTTGAGCCTTTTAATTCAGTTAGAAAGAAGATGTCCGTGCTTATTGCTCTTCCAGCGGGTGGGATGCGAGCTTTCTGCAAAGGGGCTTCAGAAATAGTGTTAAGTATGTGTGACAAAGTGGTTTCTGACAACGGAGAACCGGTACCTTTATCTGAAGAGCAATTCAGGAATATCACTGATGTAATAAATGGCTTCGCATCTGAAGCTCTGAGAACTCTCTGCCTGGCTTTCAAAGATCTAAATGATTCTTCTAATGAAAACAACATCCCTGACAGTGGCTATACATTAATAGCAGTTGTTGGAATTAAGGATCCCGTGCGTCCTGGAGTCAAGGAGGCGGTTCAAACTTGTTTAGAGGCTGGAATTACTGTTCGCATGGTCACTGGTGATAATATAAATACAGCTAGAGCAATAGCTAAAGAATGTGGCATACTTACATCAGATGGTGAGGCTGTGGAAGGACCAGAATTCCGTAACATGTCTCCTGCTGATATGAAGCGCATCATACCAAAACTTCAGGTTATATATTATCGAACTGAACATAATGAAGTTAAAATCTGAATCTATATGCACAAGGTGCTAATACTATTATGACTGTTTATTATGGATACAGGTAATGGCTCGTTCTTTGCCTTTGGACAAGCACACCTTGGTAACTCAGTTGAGGAAAACATTTGGGGAGGTTGTTGCAGTGACAGGTGATGGAACCAATGATGCTCCTGCTTTGCATGAAGCAGATATTGGACTTTCAATGGGCATAGCTGGGACAGAGGTTAGTGTTTCTGTATTATATAGAACTTCTTCGTATTTGTTCAAACATGTGGTTCTTCTATAATGCGTAGTGTGCCTAATGGATTTTGTTCTCTACCTCTGAGTAAAGAAAAGAGGTATATTTTCTAGGAGGCAGTGTCTATGAGCACTATTAGCGTTTGATCAATGTCATGTCTAGTGCTTAATTATTTTTCCCCAGATTTGTCATCATCAATAGTTTGAAAGAAATGCCTATATGAACTAAAAATGTTTCTTTGAAAAGAGACTTTATAACCATTTTTGCAGCTTACTTGCATCTGTGAACTACATGAACTTTTATTCGTTCATTGTTTTATATTTTGCTTTCTCAATTCTCGTGTTGATATTGTGAATAAGAAATTTGTTATCTGCCGTAGTAGTGCAGTGTTTTGGTGAGAGCAACTAATAATAAAAGCAAACAGCTTCTTTAACAATTATGCATGGTAATCAATCATCGTTTATTTACTTTTTATATCTTCAATTTCTTGCAATATAATCAGGTCTTTAAGTGTGGGGACAAGTTGGTTTAACTGATATGGTCTCTTTGGTTGGTATGACTGATTTGGGGCGCACTCCCTGCTCACATCTGAGTCGAGGGTTAGCATTAGTACGATAGTTTGAAAAAATAATTGGATTTTCAAGTTCCTGTTGGGAAGTTAATTTCCTTTGCTTTCACAAAATGTACTCCTGAAGTCTGAGGGCTTTTAAACTGCTGTAACTTGAGGAGAGATTCTTTGGAATTGCACTCAGTTTAATCCATCTAGATGGTTAATGCAGTCTAATGATGTTTTTCCTGGTTTCATAGTACTGATAACCTAAAACGCATGCTGTTTACAGGTTGCCAAAGGAAATGCTGATGTTATCATCTTAGATGATAATTTTTCAACCATTGTAAATGTTGCCAAATGGGGACGTGCAGTATATATAAACATTCAGAAGTTTGTGCAGTTCCAGTTAACAGTTAATGTTGTCGCACTTGTGATCAACTTTGTTTCTGCATGTGCCTCAGGTTGGTTTCTTACACTGTTCACTTGTTTTACTTGTATGGTACCATTACACTTATTACAAATAATCAACATGAGATTCCACTTAACTTTCAGGATCTGCTCCTCTCACGGCTGTACAATTGCTTTGGGTCAACATGATTATGGACACTCTTGGAGCACTAGCACTGGCTACAGAACCTCCTCATGAAGGATTAATGAAAAGGCCCCCTGTTGCGAAGGGTGAAAGTTTCATCACCAAGGTCATGTGGAGGAACATAATTGGTCAGAGCATTTATCAGCTAATCATCCTGGTAGCTCTCAATTTTGACGGGAAGCAGATACTGGGGCTTAGTGGTTCAGATGCCACTGCTGTACTCAATACGGTGATATTCAACTCCTTTGTGTTTTGCCAGGTACTATTCTCGGATTTAACTTATTGCTTCTCGTTTCCTCCCCTTGACCAACTTCTTATCCTATATGATTATTGAGAACGGTATTTATTTATTTATTTTTTCTTTTGTATTTTACTTTAGGTGTTCAATGAAATAAATAGTCGGGAAATGGAGAAGATAAATGTGTTTAAAGGCATGTTCGACAGCTGGATGTTCGTAGGAATATTAGTTTTAACAGTGGCTTTTCAAATAATAATAATTGAGTTCCTAGGAGCATTTGCAAGCACTGTGCCACTTAGCTGGCATCAATGGCTTCTATGCATCTTAATCGGAGCAGTTAGCATGCCCATTGCAGTTGTCATAAAGTGCATCCCGGTTAAAAAGTCTGAACCCAAAATTCAACACCATGATGGCTATGAAGAAATCCCTAGCGGTCCAGAGTCTGCTTAAAAGGTGGTCATAATTTTTCAAAGCAATTGAAGGGCAATGTGGTGCACACAATTTGAGTGAAAGAAACTTCTTGCGAATAACCTTGAAGTGAAAGCAAGTGAAAGCACAATTAACATTGAAGTGAAAGCACAATTAGCTAGCGTTTGTTTTTTTATCTGAAATCGATTAGAGCTGAATTTAACTGAGGTTTGGATAGATGTACAGATGTTTGAATAACATCTTTGTTTTTTTTTTTTTTTCAGTTGAAATTAAAGTTGTATTTTTTTTATTAAAAAAAATCGTAAACATTGTTATTTGACATTTATATCTTTGTAAGTGAAAAGAAAATAATTTAGTTTTATAATTTAGGAAATAAATATATTTAATAAAAATATTTTTTAAATATAATATTTTTTCAATTTTTTATTTACATAAAAATCACAAAAAATTATTGTGACATTTAGATATAAATACTTAAAAATCATGTAAAAAAATAAAAAAATTTAATAAAATCTTTGCCCTCTCTCTCTACCTACACAAGGCATGGAATGGCGAAGGCCTCTATGCACCTCCAGTCAAGAGGTGCGGCCTATTAACCACTAGCTAATATGTTTTTATCATATCTTTTTTCATTTATAGTTTGATATTTTGGTGTCGTAGGTATAAAGAAACTACACCAATTATCTTGAACATGGTAGTTAAAAAATTTAAAATTAATAAAATTTCAGACTGAAGATATTTAACAAACAAGTCCTTAAGGCTTGTGAGAACAACCAATTAAAATCTCCTGAATCAATCAAAGGGGTTCTCTTTTTTTTTTTTTAAATTTAAAGGCAACTATCTAGAACTTTTGAGCAAATTTACAGTCGTCCGATGATTCCCTTCGCTTCTTTTACAAGTCTATGGAACAAGACTCGTACATTTTCCTACTATGCTTTTTAATTTCTATGTTTATTAATTATGATCACATGTCAAATACTCGTTAGTTTGATATTGATTTTTTAAACTGCTATGAGCCTTTCAGGTAGTTACCCGTTTCTCCGAAAGTCAGTCGCCTTTGTGACTGCAGTAAATGCCCTTTTACTTTCACAGTACTAGAATGGAAGAAGCTATAAATATGCTTGAAATTGTGCAGCTTTTGCTTTTGATCTTCAAATGGTGCGACTGAAATTACTAGCTAGCAGCTATCAAGTGCAAGCCTGTAGAAAATGAAAAAGAATGGAGATGGCCGAAGCAAGAAGGAGACGGCTTTGTAGACATACCAAAACAGAATGCAATGCAGAGGCAGCTATGTCTGTATACATAACAAATACAAAATGCTAAAAGGGTACACACAACACTTTCTCTCTCCTCTCTGTCTGGATAAAACAATATCCACCAAGAATGTAGCCCCCCACTTCACCAAGAATCTAGTAGCATTATCTAACTTCACTATCCTCTCCACCAAAACCAAGGTACTCGTGCTACCTTAAAAGAAATTTAAAAAATGCAGGATATGATTCATCTATATCTCCGCTTTGCTTCGCCATAAGCAGCCACTCCAAGAACTGTCATAGTGTACCCAGCAATGCCAATGAATGTAACGGGATTTCTGAACAGGAGTATTGATATAACAACGGCCACTGCACCCTTTGCATTCCCTAATACCTGTTCGCATCAAAACTGAGGAAATCAGAATAGAATAACAATGGAAAGTAACAATTCTCTTAGGGTTTGTTTTTGGTTCATATAGAAATCCAACGAAATCCTCAAGCGATTAGCTTTTATCAAGTTTCAGTTATGAGAATTATGTAGAAGACAAATCCATGAACCACCATGGAGTTTCCTTCTAGATCTTTTACTTATGTATTCACCATTACACTGCCATGCTCGAAAATATATGAAGCAAAATCACATCCTGATGTTTGTATCTCACTTGACAATTGGTTCAGATGGCTAAACGTGTCAGTGGCAACCATAAATCGAAAATATATGTATCTCACTTGACAAAATCGCAGCCAGACCGGAGAACTTTCGGTTTATGGTTGCCACTGACATGCGCATGTATGCAACATAATTGTATAATTCAAATCCTCTATAACTATTATAAGCAGACTGGTGAACAAAACTGAATATCAACTGTAGATTGACAAAGGCTAGACAATGATTGGTTGATGTGTAGAAAAAAATATTATAGTGAAGGCAAATGATATCAAACCTGGAGAGTTAGTGCACTTGTATGTTTGGTCACCAAAAAGTTTAACAAGTTTGCTGAGTAGGCCATTGTTGAATTAATTAGAAGAAGTAGCCACAAAAATTTATGTTGTCGTCCAAGGGATACAATGACCTCCAACACTTTTGCCTCCATTATAAGTGCTGCAGGCAATAAAACTAACACTGCAATTGGGGACATGTACAGCAGCAAATTCATTGAGTTCAGCCTTTCTCTGTAAGAATAAAATAACAAAATACTACATGGTTAGTGCATGCAGTTGTGAGCAAACATGAAACTTTAAGTTTGAGATGAAGAAACGACAGGAAAAGATGAAGATTTTGAAGTGCAAAACATCCATACCACCTAAAAGTAGTTAAAAAGTGTTTGGTAATTTACTTGTTTATTAATCTTTTTTTTTTTTGTGGTGCTATATTTTGCAATCACATCATGAAAGTAAAATATGAACATATTCATTTAAAGTTAGCAATAATAAAAAGAAAAAAATTGGAAGAAGAAAGAAACAGTATCTAGATGCAACATGTCATAGACCATCAATGGATTGAATGCTACCAGCAGAAAGCAAATGCAAAACTAATTTCTGGAAGAATTGATTTCAGTTAACCACTGATGAGACGACCACACCTACGACTCACTAGGGGTCAAGCACATTTTTGTTTTCCAATTTTCATTTAAATAAAAAAACTAAGACAATTGGATTAGAAGTGAAAAAAGACGGTTAAGAAAAAAAAAGAAAAAAGAAAAAAAGAAAAGATGCAGCTATGGACCAGATGCCCACATAGAAAACAAAAGATCTGGTGTGAGCAAGACCATAATGACATCCATCCCTTCCCAAGGGCATAAAGCAATCATGCTATACAAAATTATCTCAAGCTAACCAGAATTGTTACTTGCTATGAAGTTAACAACTGAAAGCCCACTCCTCTCTCCAAATCAAACACACAGACTCACAAGTTAACAAGATTTAACTATGGTAAGGAGAGTACATTCCAGAATCAGGAAAACTAATACGAAAATCTCTTTGAGATAGAATGAGCAAGTTACATGGTCCACAAAGCACAAGCGCTCCCTCTCAAGCTCATAAGCAAAATCTGCAATATAGACACTGGAAATAGCTTTGGAAAACACAATACTTGTGTTTGAAGCACGAAACATTCACAATATGCCTAAGGACAACATTGAATTAAGTGAAGTGAACAACATATTTCAAAGGCTGAAATAATTTTTTTTAACAAATAATATTTCCCTCACCCAACCTTTTGAGAACAACTGTCCCCTTAACTTGCTTTTTGCAATTTGTATACCATCAAAAAGAAAATAAAAAAGACACCATTTTGGATTACCTATTTCATAGCTAATTGATAAGAGTAGACTGTAGAGACAATAGCTCTTGCTTTAGTGATTTGACTTCATCGATGACAAAATAACTTACTTCTTAAAAGGAATAGATTTTCTAAATGGTATTTAATATAAAGAATTTACAGACTGCATTAAACTTAGGTTATGTACCAAAAGCAATAAAGCATTTACCCTTCAGAAGAAAGCAGGATACCCTGAAGAACAGACTTGAGGGCCCTTGCAGCAGTTGCACTTATGCACATTATAAATCCATACAAATGAAAACCCGGCTCACCCTGCCACCAAGAAGAATATTCAATGCTTAAAACTCCATTGAAACCAGGTTTAAGTACTTTAAGAGTAGAAGAGAGGAAGGCAATTACATGGGAAGTAGAATTACAACAGGTTAAAATCAGATAATGAGAAAGCAGATAGCTAAAATGAAAGATTAAGTTTTCCTAAAACCTAGTCACCTAAGCATACTTTGGAAATAATAACAGTACATCTTAGCTGCATTGACAAAGAACCACACTCGGCCAGAATCTATCTTTTATTCAACCGTACAACTTGTAAATTATAAGATCATTTCTGAAAGGAAAATGGTTATAATGCACATAGATCAAAGAGATTTTCATTTCATAGATCAAATTCCAATAAAGTTCCAGATCTAGATTCTCAGGCATCGCACAAAACACAAATTAAAATCCAGATCAAATGCCAAGAACAGCTGTTGAACCAAAACTTATAAACAGGCGCAAGGGGTGATTAAACAAATGTTACCTCACTAGCAATGACGACCCCAGCAACAACGGGCACAAGGGTGGCATAAGTAACCCAAGCCTCCCTCTTAAAAGTCATCAAATAAGCAAACAGGGCAGTGAAGAACGGCGTCGTGGCACCCACAGCCTGATTAAAAGAGACAGGAAGGTACCTAAGTGAAATGTTGCCACCCACAACAGACCCACAAAACACAGTGCTCAAAGTCGCAATCTTGGCAAGCTGAGACCTCGATTTCACCGTTTGCAAAGGAACGATTTTGAGAAACACAATGGAGACGTAACTGAGGATCGCACATGCTGACATGTGGCACATTGTGAGAAAAATTGGAAACCTGAAGCCATAATTTGAGAGCAAATACTTGTTCAGTAATAGGACACCAATGTTTGATGAGTACCAGAGGAGTACAAGAGATAATATGAAGAGGGTTTGTTTTCGTTGTGACATTTTTTAATTTTTTTCTCTTGGGGTTTTGCTGCAAATGGGGCTTCGTTTCGCTTTCTGAGAGAACCAAACCAGCTCTCATTTCATCGTCAATGGAAAATACAAAAAAAATGAAATAGAAGATTTATTTGGTTTTTTAATTTTTATAAATCGGTGTCGGTGGGATTTTGGTCGGAAGCGGTCAGGTGTATTTTTGTTGTAAATATAGTAGTTAACTCCCAATAAATTTAAAATTAAGTTCTATTTAATTATCTCAATTCATTCACCCTTAAACTGCTTGAGATTAATTAGTCACAATACTAACCGAATTTATTTAGCATATCACATTACATAATAGGTTATAAAACTATAGTGTATACTTGATTAAAAAAATCCCCAAATTGCATCTATTATTTAAGCTTCTGCTTTTGTAAACTTAATTGAAATGTTCCTGAAAGTTGAAGTTGCCACCCTTTATATTGAATTTATTATCAAGTTGCTCCTCTAACTCCGGACCTAATTAAAACATATTCTACTATTAACTATCTCGATATATCATAGTTGAACTTAAGTTTAAAAGTCTCTCGAACTCCCACGACTTCACCGTTATAACATGGTGAAGGATTGTTCATTGCCAAAGCCAAAAAAAGTGATTGACTATATAATCAATGAAATCATGGTATTAATTCGATTACGAACTAATTTATTTATTTATTTATATTTCAGTTCTAGATCTTATAATTAATGTCATTAACATTCATCTTTAAAATGTACTTCAATGTATACAGGATTTTGTTATTGTTATATAATAAATTTCAAATAATTGAGTAAATTAATTAAAGAGCTTCCTCCTATTAAGGAAGCATAATATTTAAACTGAAAATTTTTTCTTGAGATCTATAAACTGTAGATCGTGATTCGGATCATAGTGATCATAATATTCTTTTTAGAAAACTCAATAAACTTAATTTCTTAATGGCATTTGTTTTCAACTGGTTTTGGGGTAAGAAAAGCCAAACCAATCTAGAACAATAAATTTGTTATTTTGAGGGGAGATGGGGTACTTCACTAGTTTATTGTGTGTTGGGCGGTGTATCTAAGATTTTGGGGAGGTGAGAAAGGGAGAGAGAGTGGTAACAATGGTGGAAGATCAGAAACAAGAGAGGTATCCTTCAAAATGAGCTTCACGCCTGCAAAACAATGAAATAGAGGTTAGAGGTGAAGCCGGGGGTACCCTGGCGTTCACACTCCGACGCTCAAGTTAGCAAACTCAAGCTTTTATTGCAAAGAGAGCTAGCTAGCCCTCTGTAAATTAGGGTTTAAGGTTGAAGAAAACCTCTTTTTTGGAGTGTGAGTGTTTTTGGGCGAATGAGAGCCTGATGGAGAGTGAAACCTAGGCGCCTTTATATATGGAGTACCTTAGCTGCCACGTGGCATACCCCTTTTCGACTAACGTCCTTTTACCTCTTTATAATTTTTTGGGCCGTTATCTGCATGTTCGCGGCGTATCTCATCTTTTGGAAACGTGGCGCGCGCTGGAAAGTGGTCCGGGGTACCTCTGCAGTAGCTGTCGGGTAGGCGGTTGGGGACCACTGTCCTTGGGACAGTGTCCTTCACTTTTGGCAGAGGTAGCAGGCGGCTGTCCCCTCCTTTTGATACGACGTTCTTGATTCCTAATTCTGACAAAATCAAATAATATCTTTTAGGAGGCGGAGACGTTTCTCATGGCGGATATTTTCGGCGGATTCTCTTACATCCGCTTTGCCGGGTACCTCGAGTTACGTGGGGTACCCCCTATTACGCGGGGTACCCCTATTTGTATGGGGTACCTCATATTATATGGGGTATCTCTATTTGTGTGGGATACCTCTAATTGTACAGGGTACCTCTATTTATACGGGGTACCTCAAGTCATGCCGGGCACCTCGGATTATGCAGGGTACATTCGATTGTACTGAAATCATTCCATTGGCTGACACGTGGCGCTCTATTACCTTTCCTATTTTCCCTCAAACAGCATTATTTGATTAATCAATAATTTGCTAGTATTAGCTTAAATTAGGGTATATCTATCTCCTTGTTAGTTAAAGGAGATAGTGTTTGATGTAGGTATGAAACTATTCGACAAAATGTCTCAGTGAAGAAATTCTGGGCGAGAAAGCTTGTGTTTGAATTATGAAGCAAGAAAGACATCATCAAGGCATGATAATGAAAGCGTTTGAAGTCTTTAGAAACAGAGAAAAGATCAATGGGCAAAATTGGGAGCCAAGCATCAGTGGTGGAGATTAACTGTACGTAGAATAAAACATTAGTGTGTAACAAGCATTAGCATCTTTGTATTCTAGCTATAAGCCTACAACAATTTTTAGCCCTTAGATCAAACTTTACGAGCTGTAAATCTTAGTATAAGATCCTGCAAAAATATGGCATATTGCTACCATGCTATTAGTACAATCACAATGGTTCACAAAAAGTTATGTGCTTTTTTCTTTTTGCATTGTATTCTGAATCATTGGCTTTAGTTTTCAGAAAATTTATCTTTGCAATGCTTCTTAGACCGAAGAAAAATCACTATGTTTGTGTGAATGCATGTTCTACCTGGCTTTCCTCATTGTTACTCCTTTGGGTGACTCATTGGTGGTTTAATGATGGACCTTGATCGACATATAAGGCAGTACAGCCGGTAATTGATGCAATCTCTATCGTTGATTCATGTAATGAATCCCAAAATGTAATGATCTTTCCTTAGAGCCTTTGCAGGTGATCAACACGTCTGATTGGAATAATTGTGTAATTAACTGTCCTTTGATTGGAATAAAAGTTATTTGAAACCCTTAAGGCGAGTCTATCTAATTTCATCTAACCGTTTAATAATAAATCTAATATCCAAAGATCCTACTAAAAATTTGGTAAAATCTCCTCTCTAAGTGTACTATTTCCAACTTATAAATTTATAAAAAATAAACACTCCCAAAAGAATTCAATATTCAACCAATAGCTACTATCAACTTTCTTAATCAAAGTACCAAATATCATCCAAACATTCTAATGTCAAAGTACAGCATGTTATCCTTGGTCACAAATTATAACAAAATTATACAATCTGAAATATCTCAATAAAATATTTATGACTTCTAACACTATCATGTGGCCATAATTTCAAAATAATTATCGTTGTTGCCTGTTGGGTCAATTGTTGTACCTGCAAATCTCTTATAGGGGAAAATGATACTGTCTAATAATTTTACAAACAATCTTGGGAAATTTACAAAAATAACCATTAATATTTTATTATTTTCGTAATTAACCCTCTCAACTTTTTTCTATCAACATTAGCCAAACACAAGCCTTTCTTCCCAAATTACCCTTCTTTACAGAACAAAACCAACATTGTTTCTCCCATCTCGCCAAACCAAAAGCAGCTTTTCATTCTTGAATCATAAGCCAACGGCGACCGCAAAAGACAACTGTAAAAGTGATATCCGATCATAATCTATCCAAATTCAACACAAATCGACGTCACTTACTGGTATGAATTATTTTCTGAACTTACTGAACTGAGTCGGGTGAATCTGAATCTGGCGACAGGCTGCCTATCGCAGCAACTCTTGGAGATTTATTAAAATTGTATTATTTTAATTAGGACTGAAATAAAATTTTTTTTTTTAATTTCAGGCTTAATGGATTCCTTGTCGCACCAAGCTTCGGGCGACAGGTTGCCTGTCGCACCCACTCTTGGAGATTTATTAAAATTGTATTATTTTAATTAGGACTGAAATAAAAATTTTTTTTTTTAATTTCAGGCTTAATGGATTCAGTTGTACTTGAATTGTGTTACGATGGTTGGTGGGAGACATTAGAGAATGGCTGTATGGAGTACGTGAATGGTAAAAATCGAGCTTTTTTGGTTGGAAAAAATTACCTGTTTGATCAGTTATTGACAAGAGTATACGAGGTGTTAAAAATAAATCGTAATGACTATAGTATCACAATGAAGACAACTTTGAGGTCTAGTAACACATTATATCGTATATGTGCAATGCCCATGGATATATGTGATGATGAAATGGTGAGGGTTGTGTTGCATATGGCATCTGACGTAGCTAATTTTGGATGCATTCCTATATTCGTGACCACATCACCTCGAGTTCCGAGCGAAGGTATTGAGCCACATGTCGATACAGAAACTTCGTTTAGAGCAAATATGTCTGGCCCCGATAATGATGAAGAGGTGTTGCCAAGGACAATATCGCTGCAGCAATATTACTCTCCAATCCACGACAATTATGACAACATTGATGATAATGGCGTTACGTTACAGGATGTTGGAGCAACGGTATTTCCAATAACAACGTCGTTGGAGCAACAATATTCTCCGTATCACAACAATGATTTTCGGGACAATGATGATTTTCATAATGAGACAGAGGGGGATAATGTTTGTGCAGAACCTTCTAATAATACAAGGCGGGGCACTCGTTTCAATAATGATGGTGATGATGGAGGAGCCGGTCCTTCGAATGTTCCGTCGTTTCAGGATGAGGATGAGTGTGAAGACAATACTCCTATGAATAACAGAGGCAATAGACCTATTCCTTCTATGGTTCGATCGAGAAGGAGAATTGACCCCCTTACAAGTCTTGCTCCAACTTTACCTTCGAACATGGTTGCTCCAAGCTTTGTTAGCAGTTGTGACTCAGATGATATCAGCGT